>NC_058130.1:687753964-687811326 GCF_016433145.1 Gracilinanus agilis | reverse complement strand
ATATATATATATATATATATATATATATATATATATATATATATATATATATATATATACAGACATAAGTGAGATCTTTCTTCCTTTCCCCATACATAACTTTGCTAAGTATATCCTCCTTTCACATATAGTGCATAGTTCAGATTGACTATGTTGTAATGCTACATACAGATAGGCTTCAATTATCACACATAAAGCACAAATTAATTTAACAAGTATTCATTAAGCACTTGCAAAGCATGAGACCTTTTGCTGGATTGAATTAAGCACTGAGAAAGAGCATGCTGTACTAGAAACTGCCTTGGGCTTAATGAGAAGATTAATCCTTTCTCCTTACTACCTGTGGAACTTGGGTGAGATATTTGGTTTTTCTGAGGTCAAATTTTTACCTGTAAAGTGAAGCTAATCATACTTTTAGCACCTCTTTTAAAGATTAGGAGGATCACAAGAGATAAAATGTGTAAAAGGACATGATTTCATTTGTGTAGGGAAAACCTGGATGTGTAAACTCCATTTACCAAGGGAGGTTGACATCTAATCTGCATTTTATAGTCTTAGAGAGTTTATTAGAGCCTCTAGAGTTTAAGTGACTTGCCCATAGTTACATAGTCAGGATATATCAGAGGACTTGCATTTTAATTCGTGGCTTCATGGCCAACTCTTTACTTTGCCATGTTGCCTCTTATAAAGTGTTTTATATAAACACACACATATGTGCATGCATATATATATGTATATATATATATAAACTATTGTTATTTTAAAAATGAAGAATAGGAAATATATTGGCAGAGATAGTCAAGATGGCAGAGTGAGAAAAAAACATTGTTAACTCTCCCAACACACCTCTTTCACAACAACATAGAAAATGAGCCAGACCAAATATTGATCAGGAAAACTGGGGAAAAGTCACATCGAGTCATTTTTCCAGCCAAGAGCAGCTTAAGAATACAAACAAAGAAGTCTCTAGACATTGAGGTTGGAGCTAGCCAGAAGTGCAAATTATGATGGTGGCATTCTGGTGCCCAGGGATGGAAAGGAAACAGAGAGAGAGAATAATCAGGACAGAAAGAATCAGGGCAAATAGCACTGGAAACAGGAAAAGTGCCATCCCTACTAATTGTAATCCTATATATATTCTACCTTTAGTAGCTAAACCCCTCAAAATGCAATAGGTATCTCCACTTTCTCTCCTCTTACTCATTCTCTTCTTAAACCTTTAAAATTTGGTTTCTAATCTTATCATTTCACCATAACTGTTCTCCCCAAAGTTACCAATTAGTTCTTGGTTGCCAAATCAAGAAAAAATTCTCAATTCTTATTCTCTTTGACCATTCTGTGACCTATGACACTGTTGATCATCTCTTCCCTGATACTTTCTTCTCTCTAGGCTTTTGGATCATCACTCTTGCTTGTTTTTCCTTCCTTCCTATCTAATGTCTTCTTGGTCTCCTTTACTGAAAACTCATCCGGATCATTCTTTCAAACTGTTGGTGTCTCATTGGCTTCTTTCCTAGACCCTCTTCTCTTTTCCATCTATACAACTCTACACAGTGGTCACATTAGTTCCATTGATCTAATTATCACTTCTATGCTGATAAGTCTCAAATCTACCTCTGTCTTGACCTCTCTGCTGACCTCCAGTCTTGCATCTCTAAGTGCCTTTCAGACATAACAAGATGGATGTCCAGTAGATATCTGAACCTCAACATGACCAAAACAAAACTCATTATCTTTCCCTCTAAACCCTCTAAACCCACCTCCCACCTTCTCTAATTGCTATAGTGGCTCCTAGTCCTTCAAATTTAAATCCTAGGAATTCCTTACTATCTCTCATCCCTCATCTTCAATTTGTTGCCAAGATCTATTAAATTTACCTTTGGATTATCTCTCAAATATGCCCCCTTTTCTTCTCTCCCACTACCACCACTCTGGTACAGACCTTCATCACTTTGCTCCTTGTCTATTGAAATAGCTTCCTGGTGGGTCTGCCTAACTCAAGTCTCTCTTCATATCAATTAATTCTTCCCCCAGCCATTGAGAATGATTTTTCTAAACCACAAACCTGATCATGTCATCCTCTCCCTCCCACTACTCAATAAATTTCAATAAAACTCAATAAAAGTACTCTTTATCACCTCCAGGACCATATTAAAATGCTGTTTGGCATTCAAAGTCTTCACAACCTGCCTCCTACCTTTTCAGTCTTATTACACTTTACTTCCCAATCCATACACACAGAGCCACTGGACTCCTGAGGTTGTTCCATGATCAGAAACTCTGTTCTCAGCTCTGGTCATTTTCTGTGGCTGGTGCCTATGCCTAGAATGCTCTCCATCCTGAACTCTGCCTAACAAATTTCCTGGCTTCCTGTGGGTTTTTAAATATTCAAAGTACCCTCCTTGGTGTGAGACTGATCCTTATATAGACGAATTGTGTGCCTAGAAGTGTGTGTGTGGGGGGAGAAATAGCTCCTCCCTACCATGGGATTGGTCCAGTTCAAGACCAATCCCACACCAGGAAGTAGGGGGTGTGGTCCCTCCCCCAGCATGGGATAAATCCATTCAAGTCTAATCCCACTCCAGGAAGTAAGGGGGAGGGACCCTTAGGGCATGCTGGGTGATGCAGTTTCCTCAATCACAAAATTTTAAAACCCACATTCCTTTAAATTACAATTAAAATCTCATTTTTCACAGGGAACCCTGACCCCTCTTAATTTCATTGTCTTTCCTCTATTTATTTGTCCTGTATATCTATATCTATATCTATATATCTTGATTTATAAATATTTGCACATTGTCTCCCTCAATAGACTGATCTCCTTGAGGGCAGAAACTGTCATTTACCTCTTCTTATATTCCTAGTGACTAATATAGTGCCCGTTTCATAGATACTTGGATTATTGAGTAATAATGGCAGAAAAGTAGATTAATGTAACAAAGATAGAGGGTCATGAATAGTAGCCAAAGAAATTTAGGCTTTCTTTGTTAGCTAAATAGGGTGCCATTCAACATTTTTCAGCAGGACAGTGTTTTGATGATTGTTCTCCTTAGAGAGAATCAATTTGTATTGGCCCTATACTGATAGGGGGAGAGAATGCATGTTCCTCCTTTGCCACCTTCTTCCTTGTCCCTTTTCCTGTTTCAGAAATGCCCAAAGGCACATGAACCAAAACTACTGAGTGGTAGTTTCTATATCATGTGAGAGTGAGATTGGCTACTGATAAAAGGAACTTGGGGATGCCACCTGGCAGAGACAGGGAGGCTATGCAGCCAGGAAGAGGAAGGAGTAATGTTTAAGCAAGCCAAAGTTAAGAGATATTTCTAACTTCTGGAGCCATATACGCTCTCCAGAGGGTAAGGAGCAAACAGTTCCTACTTCTGACCTGTCCTGTGTGTGGTAAAGAAGTAACTTAAATTTCTAATGTAATTTCTAGCAACTCTTTAAGACTATAGATTGAAGAGTAGGCATTAAACTTTTAATTAATTCTTCACCCAAATATTCCCCATGCCAGTGAACCCATGTGCATGTGTTTTTGTGTTTTTGTCCTAAATAAAGGCATTTACAAGGGGAGAGGGTGGTAGCTGGTGGAATCAGAAAAGACATTGAATGGAAAGTGGTACTTAGATTGTACCCTGAAGGGATGTATAGGGAATGCATTCCAGGCATAGGGGTGGTGATTGTAAAAACATCAAGATGGGAGATTAAGTGAAATGTCTAAAGAAGAGAGAAAAGGCAAGTTCAACTGGACCATAACATGTGGGAAGGGGAGCCATGTATAATGAGGCTGGAAAAATACATTGGTGCCAAGTTGTGAAGAGCTATAAAAACCAAATTGAAGAGTTTATGTTTTATGTTTAAGAGAATATGGGGCCATTGAAGTTTATTGAGTAGAAGGGTGACATGGTCATATATGCACCTAAGGGAAATCACTTTGGCAATTTAATAGAGGATGGTTTGAAGTGTGAAAGGGGAAGAGCCTGGAGGCAGAAGGTCTATAGTAACAGTCCAGATCAGAGACAATAAGAGCCTGAATTAAAGTGGTAATAATGTGAAATCAGAGAAAGAGTTGAATGTGAGAGATGTTATAAAGGTAGAAATGGCAAAATTTGGTTACTCATTTGGATATGTGTGGTAAGGGAGAACAAAATTCATAACCTGGAGAGATGGAAGAATAATGGAACCCTTGACAGATATAGGAAAGTTCAGTAGAGGGAAATATTGGTGGTAGGTGGAGGGAGTAGGAAAAAAAAATGCCATCTAGTCTGATATATCTAGTAAGCAGTTGTTGATATGGCCCCAAAAACATCCATGTTTCTCTTTTCGACACTGGGGCCATATCAACAATTTTCTTAATTCTTAATAATTTCATTTCATAAGCATAGAGATGATAATAAAGTGAAATTATTATGAAAGAGTTTAGAAAAAGAAAAGGACTCAGGACAAGTAAGGAACCAATAATATTAGCAGCAATAATAACATAATGAAAATTATGATGATGATGGTAATGAGAATAGATAGACAGCTTTTGGTACAGAGGCAGCTAGTTGCTCAGGGGATAGAGCATTTCACCTGAATCTCACTCAAATCTAGCCTCACTTACTAATTATGTAATCCTGTACAAGTTATTTAACTGCTGCTTGCCTCATTTTCTTCAACAGTAATCTGGGATTAATAATAGCACCTACCTTGTAAGATTATTGTAAGCATTAAATGAGACATTTGGAAAAGTGCTTAGCACCATGCCTGGCACCTAGTAGTCAATATAAAAATTCTCATCACTTTCCTCCCCCCCTTCTCTTATATAACACTTTAACATTTGGGAAATGCTTTACATATATTACCTAATTTGATCTTCACAACAATCCCCAAAAGAGGCATTTTTATTATCCTTATTGTGCAAATGAAGAAAATTGAAATGGAAAGAAAAATAGGTGCCTTGTTCCTTACAAGGTTTTTAAGTGTCTGAGGTAGGAAGAGAACTTAGTTCTTCCCAATTCCATGTCCAAAATTCTATCTGTTACATTCCATAGAGAAAAAGATTACAAAAAAAAATTAGAGAAGAAAGAATATGTAGGAGGAGATGGTAGTCAATGGTTACAAATATAACTCAGAGTTCAATAAGCCTATTTCTAAATAAAATAATCTTTCTAGGTTTAGTTATTTTGCAGTCATTTTAGTCATGTCTAACTTTTCATAACCCCATTTGGGATTTTCTTGGCAAAGATACTAGAGTGGTTTGCCATTTCCTTCTACAGCTCATTTGATAGATGAAGAACTAGAGTCTATACCAGTGGTTCCCAAATTTTTTTTGGCCTACCACTCCCTTTCCAGAAAAATATTACTTAGCCCCCTGGAAATCAATTTTTAAAAAAATGTTAATAGTAATTAATAGGAAAGACAAATGCACCTGTGGCCATCATCGCCATCCTGGATCGCTGCAGCACCCACCAGGGGGCGATAGCGCCCACTTTGGGAATCACTGGTCTAGACAAACAAAGTTAAGCGGTTAGCCCAGGATCACAATGCAAGTGTCTGAGACTGGATTTGAACTCATGAAGATGAGTTTTCCTAATTCTAGGCCCAGTGCTCTAACTATTGTGCCACCTAGTCCCATGTTTAGTATCCTTGTTCATATTATGAATACTTAATGGGAGTTAAGAAGCTTTTTCAAGATACAAGCAAGTGTTGATGTTCCTAAGGAAGACCCTGGTTAGAGGCATACACCTTTATTGTTAAAAAAAAAAAAAAAAAACATCCTCTATACCTTGTCACAAATTGAAGCTTGTCCATGTTGTTAAAGGTCAGGTTCTGACATGGGTTACATTTTGGAAGCAATATATAGGATAGCTTGAAATGACTAAGAAGGTCTGAAGTAAGGCAGTTGAATTGGACTTTATTATTCTCGTTTACCTAAGATGTAACAAAAGTTTCTAGCAGTGAGTGCCTTCCCTCTCTGCTATGTAGCATGGGGTGAATTACTAATGGTCAAATGGTACTAATGGTACTATTAAGATGGCTGTATTACTAGCCCTGGAATTAAAAAATAATAAAAAGCAAGATAGTAGTTGAGTCAATGCCAAGACATAAACCCAATCAGAGAGAGAAGAATCGAGAAGGTCATGCACACAGGATATTGCAGAAAAACTGAGTTGGAAGTCATTTAATTTTTATGGAAAAATGAATGAACAATCTCATAAACTTGAGAGAGGAGCCTAGGAAGAATATGAGTGGCTACATTTATTCCTGACTCAAGACTTTCCCACCTCCACCCCAGCAGCCTTCTCCCACTGGAAACACCTCCAGTTGGTGATCTCTTTAGAAACTAATTGAGGAGATACTTGTGTCCACCATGATCTCTTCTAACCTGGGTCAGCTTCTGATTGACTCTCATAACTTCCCACCTTGTTTTCTTTCTATTTTTTTCTTTTCTTTTACATTCATTTTTTTTAATTTGGACTCCCAGATTCTCCTCTTCCCTACAACCCCTCCCTTACTCATTGAGAAGGCAAGCTATTGCTTGTATAATGATACCCATTATACATGTGAAGTCATGCAAAACCCATTTTCATATTAGTCATGTTGCAAAAAAAAGCAAGAAAAATAAAGTGAAAAAAGACTTCAATCTGCACTCAAGAGTGCATCAATTCTCTCTCTGTAGGTGGAGAGCATTTTTTGTCCTGGCTGCCTTGTTTTTCAGCTCTTTTTTATGTATGGTCTTTGCCCATATTGAAGGCAATCTCCTTCAAGCTGCTCCCTTTCGTCTTGCTTTTTTTTGTTTACATTCCCATTGCTTCATCTAGCATCTGGCACATAGTAAACACTTAATGAATGCTTTATCTAATCTTTAGTTGTTCAGACTCCAATTCTTCATGACCCCGTTTCAGATTTTCTTGGCATAGATACTGGAATGGTTTACCATTTCTTCTATAGCTCATTTTAAAGAAGAGGAAACTGAGGCAAATAGGATTAAGTGATTTGCCTTGGGTCACCTAGCAAGTGTTTGAGGGCAGATTTGAACCCAGGAAGATGACTCCAGGCTTGGCCCTCTATCCACTGACCCACCTCATATAATAGGTTGATAAAGGGAAAAGACTGAATTCTATCATGTTTTAAAAATTAAAAAAAATTCTATCATGAAAAGGTAATGACCTGAAGACAATTAGGAATATCAGGTAGTAGGATATCGTAATAAAGGAGCAGATATGATTGATGCTTTAAAGACAGTATCTATTCTGAAAATAACATCAATTGTGGGTTCAGTCTCAAAAGAAATGAGCAATTGTCAAGAATGAGGACCAAGGGAGGGAAATGAATGGAAGAAAATTGTGGATTTGAGTGGGAGTGAATGAGTTTGGTTATGCCACCAACAGAAAATTGGATATAAGAGAGATAAACAAGTTTGAGAAACATGAATATGAGTCCATTTTGGCACAGATTGATACACATATTAATCACAGAGTCTCACTTTAGATACCATCAAGTCTAACCTGAACCTGAAAAGGAATTCATTTTAACAAATGATACTGGTGGTAACAAATTACATTAATGCAATGTTTTTAGTGATAGGCAGTATGGTGTAGTGATTTAAGAGAGGGTCTTGGAATTGGGGAGTCGTAGACTCAAAATCCTGGCTACGTGACTTTGGAAAAGTCAACCAACTAGGAAATTCTCTAAGACCAAAAGCTGCTGAGAAACTGCCAGGATAATATTGGTGGAGGGAGTTCTCTCATCTGGGAGTGACCTACATCAATGAAATCAGAGTTCCCACTTCTTATCCCTTTCAGCTTTCCAAAGCCCAGCAGACATGGTGTAGATATTATTATCCCCATTATATAGATGAATAAATTGATGTGATTTCCCATCATATGACAGTGGGGAAATACCAGATGCAGGATTGAACCCTGGGTCTTCTGATTTCAAAGAGATATAGAGCAGGAACATGATCACTCTCTCTCTCTCTCTCTCTCTCTCTCTCTCTCTCTCTCTCTCTCTGTTTCTCTCTCTCTCTCTCTCTCTCTTACAAATATAAAGTCTTTCTGCATGAGCCCATCAGGGATAAGCTAATACATGGCATATAACATCTCCAGCAGTGACAAAGGCAAACTCCAAGCTGGAACACAGAGAAGCAAAATCGGAGAATAATTAAGCAAAACTTCATGAAGAAAATGTCATAAAAACAGCAGCCACCCACTGCTTCCTGCTTCCTCTCTCCTGCCTTGTGTCAGTTTTGGCCAGCTGGTATCTCTCTCCGTCACACCTGTCACAGCGAAGGGCCCCCGTCTGAAACATTCTGTTGTATGCCCAGTCTTGTCCCAAATCTCAAGAAGCTCTAAATTTTACCCTGCTCTTTATCTCCTGGGGGAACTGAGAAAAAGCTCTTGGGGCATGTTCTGCTGGCAGAGGATTCCGTCTGAAGTCACTCTCTGTCCTGAGATACTGTTATGGAGGTCACAACTTGGTTGCTCAATGGCTGGGTGACATTTGATAAATCACTTCTACTCTGTTGCTTTGGTTTCCTCATCAGAAAAATGAAAGAATAGGGCAAAAGTAATTTTAAAATATCACATTTCTATGGTATTTTGCAGTTCATAATATGTTTCCCAGTGAATTGTGGGGGAAAAGTTTCATTTTCTCTCATATATTTACAGGGCAGCTATGGGATGCAGTGGATAGAGTATCAGACTTGGAGTCAGGAAGACTCATCTTGGTGAGTTCAAATCTGGTTTCAGACACTTCCTGCCTGTGTGTTCTTGGGTAAAGTAATTCAATTCTATTTGTATTTGTTTCCTCATCTGTAAAGTCAACTGGAGAAAGAAATGGCAAACCACTCCAGTGTCTTTGCCAAGAAAACCCCAAATGAAGTCATGAAGAGTCAGACATGATTGAAAGATTGAACAAAGACAAAAAAATTTTATACGTGAGACTTTGACATAAAATGGCCCTCTAGAAAACACCCGGGGAGTAAGGAGCATGTTATTGGACTCCCCCCAGGCAGTTTTTTCCAATCTACCATTGAAAAATATACAGAGCAGCAGCTAGGAGGCTATTCATCCTAATTGTGTGACACTGGGCAAGTCACTTAACCCCAGGTGCCTAGCCCTTACCTCTATTCTGCTTGGAACTAAAACTTAGTATTGATAAGACATAAGGTTAAATATATATATATATATATATACATATTAATATTACCTTGTTGATATTAATTAACTAAAATAATATATTAATTATATATATATACAAGCATCCCTTCTGGAAAATCTGAGTAAAATTATTTAAACCTCCATTCTTACCAGAGGAAAAGACTGACTTTTTTCTTCTTCTTTTAAGGGATATTTATAGTACCTTATTTTAAATTTCAGTAAAGTATTTGGTCATAGGCTATATGTAGATCAAAGGTAATATTTCTAGCCTTTGTGTGTCATCTGCTGGCATTTGTGCCCTTTTTGCAAAGTAACTTTTTTAAATGAATTGAAATTTATTTCACATATTTTATTTAAATTTTATATGTAATATATTTTAACTTAAAAAGAAATTATGTATATTTATGGTATTAAAAGAAAAATATGTTGATGTTATATAATATAATACCTATATTTTATGTATTTCTGAGTTTCCAAATTTTTTATATCATCTGTTGGCCTTTTCATGTCATCTGTTGCTTCCACAAAACTCCCCTAAAATTCTCATTTAATTTCTTACACCAAACAATGATACATCAAATCATAGGTTGTCATATGGAAGAGATACCTGTATATGAAACTGTTGCATAAATTAAGAAAGCCCAGACACATAGGAAGTATTTTTATGATATAGGCAAGAGCCTATTGTAATGTGAAAGTCTGGATTTGGAGCCAGAACACCTAGGTTCCAATCCTGGCTCTACTAGTTTTGTTTTCTTGAGTCAGCAATTTAACTTTACTGGGCCTTAGTTTCCTCTTTTGTAAAGTAGAGGTAATATTTACCTTAGTCTCTGGAATCCAGGTTCAGTCATTCTAAAAAAAAGAAGAAAAAGAATGATGTGAAGATATATATTTTTGTGCAGCTTGTCCCAGTTCCATTTTCTGAAAAATTCTCTTGGTTTTTTGGATATGGACCTTTAATAATCAGAGTTCTTGAGGAGGCTCAGAGTGCTCCATAGGCGGTATTATTTAGCTTATAAAGCTTTAAAGGCAAGAGATTTATCTCCCTTTCCATTATTTTCTCATAAATTTCACTCACTGACCAAGCAGTCAATCAGCATTAGACCAAATAGGGAAAGTTTGAATTGCTTATGACATTACCATTTTATAGTCTGATGCTGACTGATAGCTTTTCCAACAAGAGACAGGAATACAGGAATGTATGAGCATATTGGGCAGATTTGCCTTCCCTTCCACTGATTTAATACGATAAAAAGGTCTGGGGCAGCCTCTGATGCCTGTTTGCAAATCAAACACAACGGCTTCTTTAGAATGCAGCTCGTTGCCTTCATCAGCACCTGGAGAGATGGTTGGGTTTGTACACATGGGAGAGTGTGCCTGTCTGAGCATGGTCTCTCCCTCCCCTTAAAAATGGAGGTGATGGACAGAAATAAACTGAAAGGACTGGTGAAATTATAAAGCAGAGCGAGAGGTCCTCAAGAAATTGTTCCAACCCAGGCATTCATTATTGCCTGGATGACTTGTCATTGGAAGATTCACAAATGTAACATGGCAAAGTAAAAGAATATTAAATTTGGGGTTGAGATCCAAGATTGACTCTTTTAGACATTAGAGGCTATGTGATCATGGATCAGTCACGTAACCTCACTTTATTCATCTGCCAAATGGAAATAATAATATTTCACAAACGTAATATACCCGATACTTCATCCTCATTAATAGAACACCTCAATGGAGAAAAAAATTCATTGTAAGCTTGAAAGTCCTTTTCATAAGGATAGGTTTTTGTTTTCTTTAGATTAGTATGTTTTACTTTCAAGTATAATGAAATAGAAGTCTCCATGTCTATGGGACACTAATTCCTGGTGTTCATACATAATGCAGAATACTTCAGCATCAATTCAGAAGTCTGAGACTCATGTTTGCTAATGGAGAGACATAGATATGTCCTTGTGGGCTTGTTTTGACATCAATAAACTTTAATGGGCTAAGTTCACAAAGAGTGAGCAGTGTCTCTTTCTCTTAAATCCCTAAAGAGGACAATGTTTCCCAAATGCCTTAGTACGAATACTAAGTAGACTATTCTTTGGTTATTAAGAATAAGAATTCCTTAAAAATAGATTATTTGCAATCTTTATGTAGCAATATAATTCTTTTAATATAAAATATTGTTGCATACCAACTTCACAAAAGAATATATGTGAATACCTTTCTTAGATCATATTTGATTTAAATAAAAAATTTTAAAGTATAATGATGTTACATACAAATCTTATATGACATAGTATAATGTATTTATCAGTGAGCTTTATAATCCTTGTATTTATAAATAATAAGAGCAAAGTGATAAGTAATTTTTTGGGGAAAAGTTTCTTAAAATGTAATGTGGCTGATAGTACTACTCAACTGATATTTTTATCTATATAATATTAAAAAATATATATATATATATTATACTGATATTATATATAATTAATATAACAACTATAGCTAGAAGCAATCTTTTCACACAATAAGGGATGGTAGTGATAGTAAATGGTAGTGAAATTTGTTCTATTTTCTTTGATAAGCCAGATAACTTTTTTTTGAACCATGGTAAAATCATAAGCTTGTGAGATTCAGAAACTTGTTTTTACATACTATCACAAGACAAGTCTATTAACCACTCTTATTCAGCTAGAGTATCATATTTGTTTATGGCAAATGTATCATATTTGTTTATGGCAAATGGGATTCTTAATCATTTATATTTAGAAATATCAGTCTTTAGAATAAAATTAAAATTGCTTCTGTATTCTAGTTGTTATGGTAGAAATTATAGAAATATAAATGAGTTTAAGTTTAGGCAAAAGTGTGTTGGAAGAGGTTAGCATGACCGCATGCTAGGAACTTTAAGATAGGAGATTCTGAAATGTGGAAGGAGAAATTTTGAAAGAGCAACTAGCAATGGAGCTGTTCTGGTCTTGGAATTGAGATAAGAAGGAGGTATTCTCTACTGATCATGTTTCTACCAGCCTGTGAGTGATAGAAGGGAAACCTTTTGATTTCTCTGGGAGCACCTTTCCTCATCAGAAGAACCATCCTGAAGAAGATCCTACAGACTCTCAAACCCTGACTAATACACCATGGTCCAGAGGCAGTTGTTGGTGTGAGGGCTGAGGGTCAAACCTCAGACCTGGCCCAGCTGGGGTTGAACTCCAACAACCAGAGTTCTTCCTTTTTATCCTGAACCTGTCACATCCTGATAAACCAACAAAAAGAGGATTTATAATGTCAGGAAGAATACAGAGGGCTTTTTCGATTATTAGCTAGAAGTAGGAAGGATTTTAGGGATCCTGAAGAAAGAGAAGAATTTTCTTTGCAGAGGACTTAAATGGGGTTGGGACAGTGAGAGAATTAGTGATTAGGGCAGCCTCAATCCTAAATCCTCCCTCCCTAACCTTTATTCACCAATAAACCTGTTAGTTTTTTAAACAACTGCCTTGGAAGGCTTGGTTGCAGGCCCAGTGTAGTAAGGCAAAGACTACTTTGCCTTAAGAGAGGACTGAGGTATAATCTACACACCTCAGTGTACCCACTATTTCTATTGGCGAGCCAGCATGTAGATCTTTGTCTTTTTTACTATTTAATTTGGAGGAAAGGGAACATATTGAATATAATCTAAAATAATTATTATCTACAACTCTAACATTTCCATAAATGTACATGTTTCATTAGTCTAGAATATGAATTTGAGGATCTTGAATTTAGGATAGTACTATCTTCAGAAATAGACAGTAATTATACAAGTGCCAATATGGTATTTAAAAAAATAAAATTATTTTACATAACTTCTCATCAAGATAAATAGCCATTTGTATTTTGAAGTACCTTTTTATAAAAAATCCAGGATTTTGCAATAATTTAAAAGTACCCTATATTCTGGCTGCCCTATTCACAATACTTTGTAGAGAAATTTTAGGTGGACTTTCTAAAGGACTTACATTTAAAGATTATCTAATTTCAATATTTAATAAATTATTTAGAACAATTGGTAAAGAAGGAGTCTTATCAAATTCCTTTCATGAAACAAATTTGGTGCTGATATATGAACCAAGAAGACCAAAAACAGAGAAAGAAAATTATAGTCCAATTTCATTAATGAACATAGATCCAAAAATCCTAAATACAATATGAGCCAGGAGACTACAGCAATATACCACAAAGAGTATACATTATGACTAACCATGATTTATCCTAGATATGCTGTGATGGATTAATAAAGGAAAACTATTAATATAATTGATTACATCAACAAAAAAGTAGTAAAAATCATGTGACTACATCAATAGACACAGAAATATTTTTTGACAAAATACAACACTCATTCCAATTTAAGACACTTGAAAATACAGATATAAATGGAATTTTCCTTAGAATAACAAGAAGTATATGCTTAAAACCTTCAGCAAACATTATTTATAATGGGGATTAGTTAAAGCCTTCCCTATAAGATCAAGAGTAAAAGAAGGATACCTATTATCACTAATACTGTCTTAATATTCTATTAGAAATGCTAGCAATAACAATAAGAGAAGAAAAAGAAATTGATGAATCAAAATGGGTAGAGGTAAAAATACTATCTATTTTAGCAAATCATATGTGTGTGTATATATATATATATATATATGTTTACATAGAGAGAGAGAATCCTCAAGATTCAGCTAACAAGTAGTTGAAATTATCAATAATTTTAGCAATGTAGCAGGTTATAAAAGAAACCATATAAACAAAATGTATAAATAATCAGAATGTCTATGTATCACCAACAATGCCCTGCAAGAAGAGAAAGTAAGAGATAACTTTTTTAATGGACTTTGAAAAATGTTTGTTTGTTTTTTTACTTTTGTAATGATTTAATTGTATGTAATTTCCTCATTCATATTTCTCAATACCGATTGTAAAATATGCAAAGTGTCATACTTGCAGAAAGGGCTATATTTTTAACTAGTGATTGTAGACTTGCATTTCATCCTGATAAGACTTGAATTCTGTTGGTTCATAGTACAATATTGTTTCCTCCCATTATGTCATTTTCATTACAGTTCCAACAATTGTGGAGTTGAAAATTATCCTTGATTTGGCATTGTCATGAAAAGGTTTGCAAAGTAACAAATCTTATGTAACATCAATTTCAACAACATATATTAAATATGTAATTAAAATATCTTTATATCTGTGACTTCATATACTTTAATATAAGAGTTTTGTAAATGTAATGAGTTTTGTAGTGTGAAAGAAATTTGACTTTCTCAATTGATTCTTCTAAAAAGATCTTCACAGATATAGGAAATTCTTTTTCCCAACATATTACGTGAAGTCAGAAATATTCAAAGCTTCTTTGTATATGATTTACCAAACATTATTTTGATCACATTGATAGCAGTAGATAGCAGCAACATTCCCCTGCCAAATGATTTTTTAGAATTAGCAATTCTTTAAGCATTCTCATAAGATACAAGCCATCGTTTTTATGTTAACAGGTCCAGTTTAAAAAATATCATTTACTAAAAATATATGATTTGCTTCAGATTATTTTATTTTGTCAATGTGGACTTTCAATTTCATTTCTACTTATCACTTTTCATGTTCTTTGTAGTTAAAGCATTCCTTAAGGCAAATACATCTTTCCTTTTCATCAGTAAAAGCAATGTCAAACACAATGAAATAGAGTATCACATTTTCTGGATTTAGATCTTTTTAACTTAGTATTTTTGTCATGATTATACACAAAGCTATCATGATCATGATAGATTATGCCTGAATCGAGTCTTTCTCTGGACTGCAAAATCATGTCACTATTGGAATCTCATCTTGGAGTTTTCCTCAGTGCCTCCTTACTCCAGAACATTCTACAGCTGTTATCTGTTCATCATAGATATGCCTCTACAAGGTCTGTCCCTCTACTCCTATTTGGGAATTCCTCCTGAAGTTTCCATTTTGTGAGGGGGTCCAGGTCTAGATCTTCATCACCCTTCAACGGTTTTCTCTGAATTTTAAAATTATGACCCCAGATCCAATACTCTTCCCCATTCCCCTTTTTCAACACCCTTTTGTGTGTGTTTTCCCTAAATAGAGGGGTTCTTTGAGACAGGAATTTTCTTTCCTATATTTGTATCTCTAGCACTTATCATAACTCTTGGCACATAATAAATGTTTACTAAATAGACATTTCCTTCCTTCCTTCTTTAAGATTTAACTAAAATGTTTGGAATCAGAAAGCCCTGAATTCTAATCCCATCTTGCCATCTACTAACTACATGATCCTAGGCAAACCACTGAACCTCTATGAGCCTCCATTTCCTTATCTCTGTTAAATGAGAAGCTTGGAATTGGTAACCTCTAAGGACACTTCAATTTCTAAATCTCTGGTCTTGGGATCTCATTTGTATATAGTGCAGGAAATAATTGCCACACTGGCTTCTCTATCAGTTGGAACTAATTTACCACATGACACTCTTGCTGGCTTAGATTTGAACATTGTTTTCATTGAAAAAAATTAATTGTATTTACGTGGGAGTTGTACTGAAAACATTAAATCAGCAATTCCCACACTTTGGAAAACTCTTCTTTAGTACTTCCAGCAACTGTGGGCTACTCTTTTTCTTAATGCAAACTGCAGCCACATTCTGTATTGTAGTTAGCATCATATGTTACTCTAGTCAAAATATAGTCACATCTTGGTGGTCATCAGTTTCAGAATAAGCATCTCCAAGTTTAGTGAGGCTGATCATCAAGAGAAAGGGCTCACAGTTCAGTGCCAGCCCTTAATCAAACCCTCTCCAGCATGGTGGCCTTAGCTATTGGTTGACAACAAAACTTCATTTTTGAGCATGCTTACTTTGTCTAATAGGGAGCCCACTGCATCACTACCATATGAGTTAGGGTAGCCTCCTTAAGTGATTGCTTCCATCTTTAAAAGTAGTCCAACCAAACTCTTTGCTGTATTGCCACCATCTTTTTGACTGCTTCCAGATATTCTGTCCAGCAACCAGCATGGATGCCATAAACTTAATCATCTTTTATCTAAACACTGACAGATGGTCTTAGGAGTGTTTGCTTCTGTTTTTTTTTTTGGGGGGGGGGCTAGTTATCCTCAGTTTCAGGTGTCAGAGGTGATACATGACCTGGAATTTGAGCCAGTGTGACTTTGGAGCCAGGATTGCAGGTGGACTGATTCAACGGTCCAGGGTGCCTGAGACTTGAACCTGAGTGGGTTTTGGATTTGGAAACTGGACTCTGTTCTATAGGAACCGAGTTAAACTATAAATCTAATTCCTTTCCCATCTCCAGAGTCTTACGTGGTGCAAGGGAGGGAGAAAGATTATGCCTTCAGTGTAGTAAGAAGAATAATTGTATGCATTTGTGACTATCTTTTGAAATAAATATTCCTCCTTTATAAAAACTCCACAGTGTTACACCAACAAAGAGAGAACAGCTGTTAGTCTGAAGAAATGCAAATGCCTGGTTATTCTCAGCTGTCAATAATTTCCTAGTTGTACTTAAGGACCTCAAGACATTCTTTCTACATTGGTAACAGAGAAGTCCTGATGGCAAAGACTATCCCTTGTGGTAGAGGCTATATCTGAGTCTGTGAAATAAGGGAGAGTGAAAGGGAAAAAGGAGAAGAGAGCACACCTATGAGTCAGATCGATAAATTTGAAGAATAGTGATTCTGGTTAGATGAGAGAGAATGAAAGTGTATATTTAGAATTATGGAGCCCAATGTGTGCAAAGAGGACAATAAAAGACTGGAGATAGTAGTTTTATTGTGAACCTTGCTTTGAGGGAGCTTGGAAAATATGAATACAAGGAGGTGGTACAGGGATTACTCACTATGCCTGAGAATCCAAGACTACCTATGTGTTCTCCATCTCAGTGTTCTCCAATGAAGAGTTATCAGTCTTCAGCAATAGTCTCCAAAGTTTTATTTATTGCACACTCCTCTCAGTAAAAGACTTTGAGCATGCACTCCTAGTGTGTATAGGCTTACTTTATAAATTATTCTCATATTTATTAGAAAATATGCACAAAAATAGAAAAAATAAATGATGAGCTAAAGACAAAATATTATTTTATTCTAGAGTCAATAGGGAGCCACTGGAGTTTATTGAGTAAACAAATGACATATATTGTGCTTTAATAAAATCACTCTGACAGTTATGTAGAAGATGGTTCAATAGGGAAGCGGTTCGATGTAGAGAAAATAGATAGTCTATTGTAATAGTTTTTGAAATAGGTAATATCGACTTGAACTCAGTAGTGTTCAGGTGAGAAGAAAGAGGAAAACATGAGAAATGTTGTGGAGTTAGAAATAACAATATCTGGTAGTTGATTGGATATGTGAGATAGAGAGAGCATAAGGAAGTGAGGGTGACGATTAGGTCATAAATTTAAGTAACTATGTGGTGGTGTTAGAGAAGTTTGGAATACATACAGGTGGGTTTTTGAGGGGGGAAGAAAAATAGGCAATGAGATTTATTAACTATTCCAACCTATCCATGCCTGCTCCTCCTGTGAGATTCACTCTGTCCCAGTAAAAATGAAAGAGATGGAAAATGGTGCTCTTACTCACTGGACACACCACCTCTGAGCACAGAGAGTCCATCAGTGTCCGTCACAAGGAGAGAAAGGGGTAAGCCTGCCCTCTGGAGAAAGGCTAGAAACAATCAAAACAAACAAATAATCCCAACATATCAGGAAAGGTCTAAGCTAAATTCTAAGGTGTCTAGTAAAAAAGGGGGGGCACAAATGAGGAGGGAGAATATCCTAAGCATAAGGAAGAGTGGAAAATCTTCTACAAGACACAAGTAAGTTTCTTTGTCTCTAAAATACTCATCCCCTTCCCTCAGTCAATTTTTTTTTTCTGCTGTGACTCACCATCCATTGTATGTCATACATTCTACCATCTGGTTCTCTGATGTTTCACTGTCTCAGCACCAAAAGCTGAACATAATACTCTATATATAGTGTAACTTGGGCATTGGTTATTGATTCCTATAACTATACCTTGAACGGCACAGTTTCTAATTTCCTCTCCTTCCTACATACCTCTCTCTTGAAGCACTCCAGTTTTTCAATGTCCTTCCTAAAATGAGGGGCCCCAAATTTATATGATCTGATCGGACAAAGTATAAAAGAGTTAGGATGTCCCTAGTTGTGAGTGTTATGCTTTTTGATGTGGGAGATCACTAACTGCTTTTTTTTTTTTTTTTCAGCTGCCACATTGTTGACTCACAGTGATCTTACAGGCTACTAAACCTTCCCGGTATTTTTCAATAAATTCTTGTTTAGCCATACCCAGTCAATCATTACATATGCATATAATTTTTTAATTCAAAGATTAACTTAATAAATGCTTTTCTTCCTTCTTACTATTTTTCTCCCTCCTTTCCTCCTTCCCTTCATTACTTCCTTTTCTCCTTTCTTCTTTTTCTTCTTTCCTTTTTCTCTTCTTTCTTTTCTCCTTTTCTCTGCCTCCCTCTCTACCTCCTCCCTTCTTTTCTTTGCTTTCTTCTCTCCATTTCTCCCTTATTTCCTTTCCCCTTTCTTTACCCCCTTTCTTCCTTCTTCCCGTCCTCTCTCATTTTTTCCCTTCTATTCAATTTAATTTTATCTTACTAGATTCAGCTCATTATCCCATATTGACAAACATATTTTTTGTATCTGAACTTTGTCCTCATGTGTTTACTACCTCTCCTACTTGTGTTGTCTACAAATATGATAATTCTGTAATAACTTCTACATTGATCCTATACCTGAAGTCTAATAATGGCCAGGGTGAGTTTGATGAAGAGACTGAAGATCCAGGTATACCACCTATTCTCTTCATCCAATTCATTGATGAGTCTTTAGTTTTTCCAAAGGCTAAAGCCTTTATATGGTAGCCTGCTTACTATAATGAAAAATCTCATAAACAAATAAGCCTGTCCAGACATGAGGTAGAACTCTTTGGGAAGTCATGAGCTATTCTCTCTCTGGTGATCCCCAAAGAGAGGTTTCAAATGCAAATATTCTGACCTCATGACTGAATGACTACACTAAGTTATAGTCATTCATCTTCACTGGATATAAAGCTACTTTTTATTCTTCCCAAGTCTGAAAGGGTGCTAGACTGAGAATCAGGAGAGAGATGTGTTTGATTCACTATTCTAACACTTACTAGTGTGTGCCTCTCTGAAAATTCATTTTCCTTCACTTATAAAATGGGAACATTTGCAAAATCTTCCTCACAAAGTAATTGGGAATACTTTGCAAGCTCTAAAGTACCAAATAAAAGTGAATACTTCACTGAACCTTTGTTGAGATGCAAGATAGCCTAGTAGATAGAGAATTGGCCTTAAAATAAAAGATGCAGGTTTAGTTTCCATTTCTTATATATACCAACTGTGCCACTCTAGGTAAGTCACTTAACTTCTAAGTGCTCTAGGTACTCTGACTATACATTGCAGAGAAGGTATAAAAGTTTATTGGCAGAAAAATGTTTCCTCATCCAGGATTTCCCTATACCAGTGAAATCAAAGATGCTATCTTGAGTGCAGGATATTCTGCTAGGTCCTTCCCTGAGAGAAAAAAGGGGAGAAAAAAAAGAATAAAGTGACATAACTACTCTCATGTAATTTATAGTCCAATGTGTGAGGAGCAGCAATATATCACATTGACAGATAAATAGAATGCTAATTAAAAGTCATAAAGCATGGTGAGATTGGAGAAGGGAATCAGAGGCAGCTAGGTAGCAAAGTGGATAGAATTCTGGGCTGGGAGTCAGATCTGAGTCCAAATTGAGCTTCATACATTTACTAATTCTTTGCAAATTTACTAATTTACTAATGGATGACACTGGGCAAGTCACTTAACTTCATTTTCCTCCTCTATAAAAATGGGAATAATAGTAGCACCTATCTCAAAGGGTTATTGTGAGTATAAAATGAGAGAATTGTAAAATATTTAGCAGAACTAGCTATTATTAGTTATTATCTTTTATTCATTGGAGGAAAGTGGGGTTGGCTCCGGGAAGATTTCATGGGGCACAGCATATGGACTTTAAGCACAAGGACTTGGAGATAGAGTCTGAGTGCAATTTACTTTGATTCAATTTAAATTAAGAAATGTTTATTCTTCAACTCCTTTATTATAATTATTTCTTTCTCATCCAAGTACAGCACAGAATAGCCTCCTGTTGATTGGGAGTCTGAGTTAATTGGATTCCCTATATTGGAGGTTGTACCATCATCCTTTGGTTCTATATCTGAGCAAAGAAAATCTTAGCCAGTGTTGAGTTTACCAGATTAAGAAAGTTTGGTAAGAAAGTTTTTATCTTGGCTCCAGGCTTGTTTGGAGAATGACTCAGATTTTGTGGGAAACAAGTGTTTTGGCTGCTCCTCAAGAACAGAGCCTGTTGTCACCGAAGACTTGGGACAGCATGCTCTTCTCTCTAAGGCCCCGCTATCCCTTTTTCCCAAATCTGTCTGCTGTTGGCTTGAGGACAAATACTAAACCAAACACGTATGTGTCAGATATGCAGAGCTGTGTTTGCAACTGCTAATCCATCTGCAGAAGGCCAAAGCTGCCAACCTGCCACCGAGAAGGGAAATCCGTTTCCCTCTCAGTTTTGTTCTACTAAGACTCTTTAGCTTCCTTTAGGAAGTTTCTCCCTTATTTGGTTAAGCTGTCCCCTGGCCTGTGATCAAGGTAGCACTTGATCCTAAGTCTGGGGTTCAAGAAAACTTGATTCAAGAGTTAAACAATCAGCATCATTACTGATATATACACATACTTGCCATGTGTATATCATAAAATTTCAGTGTTTCCATCGAGCTCCTTTTTTAGTGATTCTTTAAACCTATTTCCAGGCTGTAATGTTTAAAATTTCATTTTCTCTGAACTATATTAAAGTGATTTCCATACCTGAAGAATTTATGATGAAAGAAAAAAAAGGGTCAAAAGAAAAAGACAGAAAGTGGAAACATGGAAAGTAGAAGCAGGGATAGAGATGGCCAGAGAAACAGAAAGAGAATATGGAAATTATTGTAGTATTTTCCTCAGGGATATTTTCAAATACCTATTCATTCCTAGGCCAGGATCCCAGAGGGTGACTAACTCCTTCTCTTCTTAGAAGTCTTAAAGTATGGTGAGGTTGGAGGAGAAGGGAAAGATCAGAGATAGTTTTGGCAAAGTGGATCTACTTCTGTGCCTAAAATTGGGAAGATCTGGGTCCAAATCCAGCCACAGAAACATATTATCTGGTGATAACCCTAAAAGGATATAGGAATTAGCAAGACTTTTATTCATGAGCCCCTTTCCAGTGCCTTCCCCACTGATTATCAGTCACAGAAAAGTAAATTTTTATTTTTAATTTTTTCCAACATTTTATCTTTTCCAATTACATCTAAAACATTTTTAACATTCCTTTTTCCCCTCATTTTTGAGTTTTAAATTATCTTCCTTCTTTCTTCCCTTCCTCTGTCATTAAAAAGGCAAGCAATTTGATATAGTTTATACATATGCAATCATATAAAATATATTTCTACATTAATTATGTTGTGAAAGAAAACACAGAACAAAAAAAAACAAGAAAAATGAAATTTTAAAACCTGTGTTTCAATTTGCATTCATACTCCATCATTTCTTTCACTGTAGCATTTTTTATCATGAGTTCCTTGGAATTGTCTTAGATCACTATATTGCTGACAACAGCTCTCATTCACACCTGTTCAACATATAATATTGCTCTTACTATGTACAATGTTCTCCTCATTCGGTTTACCTTACCTTGTATCAGTTCATGTAAATCTTTCCAGGTTTTTCTGAAGGCATCCTGCTCATCATTTTTAAAGCACTATAATATCATCTCACAATCATGTGCTACAACTTGATCAGCAGTTTCCTTATGTAATGGGCATCTCCTCGATTTCGAATTCTTTGACAAAACAAACAAAAAAATGTGCATTTGGGCTTTTTCTTTTCTTTCAATTTATTTTAATCTCTTTGGGACACAGACCTAATAGTGCTATTGGGAAGTCAAAGTTTATGAACAATTTTATAGCCTTTCAGGGATAGTTCTTATTCTCCAAAGTGTATTGGATCAGTTTACAACTCCACCAACTATGCACTGGTTTCTCAAAAAAATTAGCTTTTCAAAAGGAATATTCCCTGAGATAGTACAATAAGAACAGTTGATACAAAGAGCAATCCCTGAAAAAGTCTGGGACAAAATGGTTCACATTAAAATTCAATGACTTTGGGGGAAATGGGCTAATGGCTAGAAATGGCCATAGGGTAAAGTCACATCTCCCAATTACTGGAAGTCTTTTTATTCCCTTTTTGGGATTTTCACGAAATTGTTCTTAGGTGTAGCTCTACTGGCATCTGAATTTAACCATTCTTGTATCATCCAGAAGACGACTTTCCTCAATTTATCTAGTTTTTCGTGTGTGTGTGTGTGTGTGTGTGTGTGTGTGTGTGTGTGTGTGTGTTTATGTGAGAACAGCTAGGTGGTGCAGTAAATAATATGATGGGTCTGAGTCAGGAAGACTCATCTTCTTGAGTTCAAATGTGGCTTCATATACTTACTAGTTATGTGACCCTGAGCAAATCACTTAACTCTCGTTGCCTTGGTTTACTCATCTACAAAATGAGCTGGAGAAGGAAATGGCAACCACTCCAGCATCTATGCCAAGGAAACCTCATGTGGGGTCTTGAAGTAACAGAGAGGATTGAAAACAACAATTATATAAAATATAATACATATACATGCATATGTTTAAATAGTAACTATAATATTTAACAAAATCAAAATCAGTATAGATAAGCATATAGAGAGCAAAGCACTTACTCTCTTTGTCTCCTCAGAAATGTATATGATCCTTTCGATCAATCCTAAATCCTAAAATATCCAATGTCAAAGTATTGTACCTGCCAAATCTGTCAAGGGTGTTTCCACTTCCTTTATACCTTAACCTAATAGTGATTCCATCAAGAATCTGTGTTTATTAAGGGAAAGTGGATCTCCACTCTTGCACTAAGTTTATAGGCAATGGCTAAATGCAGTAAATGATTATATTTAAAGCCTGTGACAATGAATAAAATGGAAGGAATGACAAATGAAATCAGGAGATGCCTTCAACCTATGGCTCATTTCCTCTGGATGGACAAGTTAGTCAATAAGAATTTATTAAGCACCTACTACGTGCCAGGCTGTGTGCTAAATTCTGGGATATAAAGGCAAAAGAGAGTCCCTGCTTTCAAGAGGAAGTCAATATGTCAACAATGATATGGTAACAGGCTATATAAAGGTTATATTGGAAAAAATCAAAAGAGAAATGGTTCTAACATTAAAGAGGATCAGGAAAGTCTTCTGGTAAAAGATAAGATTTTAGCCTGGACTTGAAGGAAGCCAGGGAAACTAGACAGCAAAGATGAGAAGGGAGAATATTCTAGATATAGGGAACAGTCAATGAAAATATCTAGAGTTTAAAGATGGGAAGTCATCAGGAAGAATAAATGAGAGACTAATGTCACTGGATATTAGGTATAAGAAGGCTAAAAGTGGGGGGGGGTAAGGTTATAAAGGATTTTGAATGAGAAACTGATGGTTTTATATTTGATCTTCAATATAACAAGGAACCATTGGAGTTTATTGAATAGGGAAATGACTTAGCAACAGCTTCAATTTAGGAATCTTTATTAGACAACTAAATGGAGGATCAAATGAAGAAGGAAGAAGCAGTGTGACGATGATAAGGATGGTGGTGCAGGAATATATGAGAATTATTGGAAAGGTAAAATTGGCAAGCCTTAGTGACAAATTAGATATGAGAGAAGAGAGTGAGTGTTGAGGATGACTCAGAATAACTCTCTGTATCAAAGTTTTCAGGTCAGGAAAAGGAGGAATTTCAAATAGATGATCACTAATCTTCTTTCTAACCCTAAAAAAAATTGTATGCAAAGTTCTAATATTCTGCTTCCTGAATTCCCCTTTATCTCCAACATTTTAAAATATAAGTTTAGAACTATTTAGACATTCCAGAGTTAGTTTGCCTAGTTCAGTCCCCTCACCATTTTTTAAACTGATGAGGAAACTGAGGCCAAGAGAGATGTAACCACTTGTCCAAGGTCATAGTGGTCACAGAAGAATCAGGAACCTCTCCCAGGCTTCTTTCCACTTTACTATCCTGGCCTTTACAAACAGTTATTCCAAAGCCCCTTCAAGTATGAACAGTCTATGTTCTAAAGTCTCTTCTAGCTTGGAAATTCTGTGATTGTGACGTGTTTCCATTCTGCACTAGAAAAACAAGATCACCAACAAGAAAGCCCTGGAATTTGACTTTCTGATGCTGAAACAATAATTTATATCTTTATATATAGCTAATAGATTCTAGGCAAATGTTCCTTTGTGATTTATTTTCCTGAATTTTAGTTCTGTCCATGGAAGGAGATAAAAGGAATAAGGGGAAGAATAGATTTAAGAAAATGAATACAGGAAAATCTTGATTAGTAATAATTAGTATTAGGAAATAGAGGATTCTAAAGAACTAATTTTCTGGTTAGTTAGGGATGAATCAAAAATCCTCAGGTTGAAATTAATTTCATTCATTCAACCAAACAATTAAGTAGGACTATATCAGAATTAAGATGCCAGATAATCTAGGGATTAAAAAGAAAAAAAAATGTCTCTTCTCTTAAAGAGTTTACAGCATAATTGTGTGTTACAGGGTGGGGAGTCATGGGGAGGGTTGTAAAGCATGTGTACCAATAAACATAATATAATTAAGAACAAAACATTATTGATGTGTAAGAGGAACATAAAATGTTGTGAGATCACTCCAAGCTGAAGAATGCAAGGATGGCTTTATGAAGGAGCTGGCCTTTGTACCAGATAATGAAAGACAAATAGATTGTCAACAGCTGGAGCAGTAGAGGGTGCAGGCATAGTGGGTGAAGGCTGGAGGAGGTGCTGAAAGCACTTCAGCATAAGAAAAGATGAAGGCCATTGAAATGAAAATGGTCCATTTGAAGCCATAAGCAGGTGCCTTCCCTCCTTAGTGCAGCTTTGACTGTGGCATAATCCAGGTTTCACCTCATACAGAGAAGGCTCTAAATAAATGGGACCAAGACAAGTACATTTTTATGGGAGAGAGAGGTACATAGCAAGAAGTCTTGCTTAGGAAAGGCAGGTCTAGATAAAAGGTACTGTAGGAGGTAGTCTGAATATCATTAGTGCATTGTATGCCTTTGGAGGGAATATCTTCTACAAGAACAAGATATCATTGAAGACAAGTTTTATCTTTTTGTTTTTTGTAAATACAGTTAAAGCAATTTCCTCATAATAACTGTGCAAGGAAGTTAATAGAAATATTATTGCCATTTTACAGATAAGGAAACTGAAAATCAAAGAATAAAGTGAATTACCAAGCTCTACTGGCCCCACAGCAGAAAGCATAGTAGGAAGAGAAAAGGCAGAGAAAGAAGAAAAAAATGGAGAGAAGAAATGCAACAAATGGAATGCAACATAAAGGACAATGGGCATACGAAATAGCAATAGAGAAAGAAGGGAAAGGAAAGGGAAAGAAGCCATTTTCATAATAGCTAGACCCATAATTGATGGTGGGGAAAAGAAATGGTGATGACTAAGGAGCGACAAGATGCACCAGTCAGAAAGGGGTAGCAGTATGAGGAATTTTAATGTAGCAATAATTTATCTTATATCTTTTAAAAGCCCCTGAGAGCATAATTATATCAACAACAATAACAGCAATTTCTTCTACCAAGAAAGCACTAAATCATCAGCCTTAGTCAGAAAGACCTGAGTTCAAGTTCCACTTCTGAACATACATATTTTATGGACTTGACTATATCTCTAAACCTCTCAGAGCCACCAGAAAATTATCTGAGTATAAATGGAAGAGCAAGTGCCAATCCACATTCCTCAATATTAGAGCTCCCTAACTTAATGAAATTTCAAATCCAAACTAAATTTGTCTTTCACAGTATGGTTTGCAAAGTGTTTTCTCCATAATAACCAATAAGTGTAAAGACTGTCTCATACCAGAGGTAAGGAAACTGAGGCTGAGTGCCTTAGAAGTTGTAATTTCTTTATGATTAAAACATACCTGGTTGGTATCTGATGAAAGACTCAAAAATACAAGTTATCCTAAAGTCAAGCTCTGCTCTCTAACTACTATTCTGAACTGCTTCCACTCACATAAATACTTGATTCAATTCATTTTGGCAAAATTTAATTAAAGCATTTACTATATGTAGGGAACTGTGCTCAATGTTGACAAAAAGAAAAAGGAAAAAATGGCACAATCTTTGCCCATAAGGCATTAAAATCTAATGTACAATTGTGATGAAAATTGTATAAAAAAACCTTAATCCAATGGGCTTTTTCTGAATGTTCATCCTTCATGACTTTTCTGATGCCTTTGACATTGTTGATTACTCTCTTCTCCTTGACATTTTCTCTTCTAGGTTTCAATGACACTGCTCTCTCCAAATTGTTCTCTTAGCTAGCTGACCACTCACAAGTCCTCAGTTTTCATCTCTATCTTCATCCAAGTCACACTTGCTAAATGTGAGAGGCCTCCATTTCACTGTCCTGGAGCTTCATCTATTTCCCCTCTATATTATTTTACTTGGTGGCCTCATCAGCTCCTTTAGTTTTAATTGTCACCTCTATAATGAAGACTCAAATCTTCTTTCTCATCCCTAACTTCTCTGCTGACCTCAATCCTTATATCTCCATTTGTCCATTACACATTTCAAACTTGATGCTCTATATAAATATCTTAAGCTCAACACATCCAAAACTGAATTCAATATATTTTCTTTCAATTCCTCCACTCTCCCTAAAACAACATATTAATGTCAAAGGCACCTCCATTCTCCCAGATATCCAGATTAAAAACTCAGAATCATCTTTGACTCCTCATTCTCTCATCCTTCATGCCCAAATAGGTATCATCTTGTTGTTTCTATCCTTGTAACATCTCTTGCACACTCCCCCTCTCCTCTGACACTACCATCACCCCATCGACCTTCATCACCTAGCACCTTAGCCATTGCAAAATCCTGCTAGTTGATCTCTCTGCTTCAAATGTCTCCCCAATCCAATCCATCCTCTATTCAATTATCTAATTAATTTTCCTAAAATTCATGTCGGATCATATTAATCCCTTATTCAAAAACTCATGTGACTCATTATTACCTCAACTATAACATCCTGTATTTAGGTTTCAAAATCCTTCATACCCTTTTTCGTTTGACCTTCTTCCTACCTTTCCAGTCTTATTGCTTATTTACCTCCGTGTATTCTCCAATAGAGTGATCATAGCTTCCTTTTGGTTCCTAGCACAAAAATTTCCATCTCTCAATTTTGGATATTTTCACTGGCTAGCTCCTACTTGTAGAATGTTATCCATCTTCACTTCTGCTTTCTGGTGCTCCAGACTTCTTTCAGTGCTTAGCTAACGTGCCATTTTCTGTAAGAAGCCTTTCCTAGTCCTCATTAATTCTCTACTTAAAGACATTACTGATTAGAAAATAATAGGTGGAGGCAGTTAGGTCACTCAGTCAATAGAGAGTTTCCACACTGGAGGTCCAGGCTTCAAATATGGCTCTGATACTTCCTAAGCTGTATGATCCTAAAAGGTCACTTAACCCCAATTGCCTAGCCCTTATCTCTCTTCTGCCTTGAAATTGATACTTCCTATCAATTTTAAGAGAGAAGATTTGGGTTTAAAATAAAATAAAATAATAGGTGCATTGGGTCTTTTGAGATTAGGTAGGGGTAATTACTTCAGTTTAGGGCATCAGAGAGAGTTTCATTATAGTGGCACTGGAGAAGGATCTTGAAGAATGGAAAGTATTTCAAAAAGCAGAAAAGAATCAGGGAGTTCTAGGAACAAAATGAGCATATGTGTGGAGGTAGGAAATGTGATTTTCTTTTAATCAACTAGAGTCAGAGGGAAAACATTTTTAACTAAGTACTTCTCTCACAATTCTTGCTGAAGTATTCACTGGGGGAAAGAAAGAGGACTAAGGAGAAGAGAAAAGGAAAGAGTTGTTAAAAATATCCCTATCAAGTGCCCTGTTGGGAATGGATATTGAATAGATGGATCTGCTGAGACTTGGCAAATATAGGATTAGAGAAAATAGGGAGAAAACTTAGCTAGATAGTCATTCTGTGCTGGTCTCTATTTCAAAATTGTTCCCTGCAATGCACAGTCTAGTTATTTGTTAGAATTGTTATGATCCTAACAGACTGCAACTGTGTAGGAAATAGCTTGACTCCCAAGCTCCAACAACCCTTAATTCAGTCCTGATAGTTCTTTTGTAGCCCAGGCAGATTCTAGAGGGAAGGACACATATTGTAGCTGACTAGTTTGCTGGCCCATTTCTGAAGGATTGCACAAAGAAGCAATATTCACAAAGCAGATATTTGTAAGCCTAGAGATGTAGAGGGGCAAAAGGCCTTCAATTCTGATAGATATACCCTTTGAAAAACCAACAAAATCAGGTGGTGCCTGAAAGCTTTTCTGAGGACTTGGGCATAGAGTGTGATTCTGCACCAAGTATAAGAGCTGCAATATAGGATCACAGAACAAGTCTGGAAATAATGATGTAAATGTTTTTTTTAAGCTAAAGTCATCAGACTGGCCTTCATTGAATTAGAGCAAGAGGTAGTATTAGGCAGTAATCTGGTATCGTTTGGATATGCTACCTGTAAGAAGGAATCAGGCAGCCATGCCCTCTTGCTTCCTTCATTTTCAGGTAACCAGGTTGGCACAGTGATAGAGTTCTAGGTCTAGAATCAGGAAAGAGCTAAAATCTGGCCTCAGACACTCATTATCTATGTGATCTTAGGCAAGTCACTTAACCTACTTGCTTCAATTTCCTCTGTCCTAAAATGAGGTTATTAATTGTGCCTGCCTCAAGGATTGTTGTGAAGATCAAATGAGATACTATTTGTGAAATACTTAGCACCATGCCTGGCACATAGTAGGTGCTATATAAATGGGAACTATTATATCATTAATTACTATTACTAGAAAAACTCCTTTGGAAGTCTTCCTAAGGGATCTGTCTAGATATATTATTACCATTACTCTGTTACTTGAGCTTCCTAACATACCATGTGCCACTAATGGTGATGTACTTTGTCCTCTCGCCAGTCTCCCTATTTTATCTTGCACTGGATAAGGGTCAGGGATTTGGAAGGGATAGTTTCAGTAGCTACTATGAAACTTGAATTATTATTTGGTTGAGCTCCCCTCTTTCCAGGGAATGATGAAATAACTTGGGAAAATAGGAGTGATTAGACAGAGCATAAAAGTGGCCTCAGATGGTTGGTACCTCCTGACAATAAGCAGACCTGAGATCTTTCTGCCTTGAGATCTCCAATGGCCCTTCCCACTGTCTCCTGCTCTTTTGTTTGAATGATCCAATCCCTGTCTGTGTGTGTTTGTGTGTGTGTTCTGAATGGTCCAGTTCAATGTTAGCCCATTACCCACAAACCACATGTAAGGACTTTCTGGGTTCCCTCAGGGAGCCAGTCAAACAATAGACTTATTGCTCTTTATGCATTCTGCTTTACTCAATAAAAAGGGTTTGCACCTGACTTCCACCATTTTGTGCTCAGTTTATAGTTTGGTGTCTTTTTGTGCCTCAGTTTATACTACTCAGACTGTTATATCTGCTTGAACTACCCTATAGTATTGTAAAATTTCTATACATGCTCCCTTCCATTGTGCAGGCATAAATAGAACATAGCAATGCTTACCTCTTTGTAGCCTTTCCCTTGTAGTGCTTTCCATGAGAGCCTTAAAGCCAAGAGAGAAGGATATTCCCATAATAGTTCATAGCTTCACTTGTGAACCCATAAAATTGGTTTATAAGCCCCTTCCCTCCCAGTTCTCTGACTTCTTCAGCGTATCTTCTACTGAGAATTGCCTAATCAACAGTAAATTAAATCATATCTACTGTTGTTTGTCCTTCATTTTTGACGGGGACCAATGACCTCAAGAAGATGCTGTCTTGACTTGCCTATGTCCTCAGTCTCACTTACTCTCTCTTCCAGAATCATTGAAGTCCAGTGACAGGACAAAAGTAAAGATGAATTGTGATGACCTGGGATGCAGTGAATGACCTTGACTCTTTCAATGTCTAACTAAATATTCCAAAGGAGAATGAATTTTTCTCATCCACCAGTTCCACCAGAGGTTGTCTGCCCATGCTTGGGGTAGACATCTCTCTGACTTACTGACAGGTTTGAGGACTGTTGGTACCCTCAACCTGGTTTAAAACCCATCTGCTGAATCAGAAGTAATAGAGTTCTTAAACTTAACAGCAGTCCTGCCATTCCTGGTAAAGACTGGATTTTTCACTGTCTTCAGCATCTGTTTTTGAAGAGTTACATATATATATATATATATATATATATATATGTAAAAAGTCCTGTTTTTGTTTTTTAAACCAAACATTGCTTGCTATCAAAATAACAAGGGCATAGGGGAAAACACTATATCACCACTGAGATCCCAATATCTGTTTCCATAGTGACCTCCACTCAAACTTCTGCCTGCTAGGTGTGGCAAATATGCTGCTTCACAGGTACTGGTGCCTGGAAGTCTGAGTAACCTACAGGGTCAGGAGGCTTTCTTGACATCTTTTCCCAGTGTCATCATCAGTCAAACTGAAAGGATGGAAAAATGGAATGGAAAAATGGAAAAATGAATACTGCAAGTTCAACCTCCTAACAGTGAGAAAACCTGATGGAAAGATGCTAAGCATTATGTTGTCCTTTTAAAAATCCCCCAGAGCTTGAGATGACCTATGGCAATCTTGACAGCTGTCCTTCAGGATATCTGAGACTCGAGCTAAATAACTCTACACTTATGTGTCCTTTCTGGTGCCCAAAGACAGAGAAAATGATAGCTGTAGGCAAAAGCAGAAGTGGCTATAATAATAATTTATCTTTAGGAAACATTTTAAAGTTCACAAATTGTTTTCTTCACAAGTCCTTTGACTGGAATTAAAAACCCTTCACAATTTGTTTCTAACCTACTGTTCAAGAATGATACCATATTATCACCCCCCCAAAAAAACAACAACAAAAAAACAATGTTCTTCCTGACAATCAAACTGGCCTACTTACCACAATTTATACATGATTTTCCATCTCTCACTTTGTGTCTGTACACTAGCTGCCCCAAATGTCTGAAATGCTTTCTTTTCTCATTTCCATCTCACAGAAACTTATCTTCCTTCAAAATGCAGCTCAACTACCACCTCCTTCCCATCCCCCCTTTGTTAGTCATCTGCCTCAGCCTCAATTTACTAGGTACTTAATCTGTAGATTTCTATTTTTGTTTTTTAAACCATTCTACTTCAAGAGAATGTAAGTTCCCTGAGGTCAGAAACTGTTTCATTACAATCTTTGTATAGTATGTTTCCTTGAACAAAGAAAGCATTCAATAAATGCTTGCTGAAGTGAATTTAAATGAATTGAAGTAGACAGGGAAAGCATTGTAGTCACAATTACAGGTATCCCTCAGGTCAAACCCAATCTGCCACATGAATCTCCTTATTGGTGAAGGATTATCATTCAATACTGTGTGCATATATGAAGGGCAGAGTTGAAGAGAGCTTGAGAGAAGAGAGTCTTTGGGCTTCCATTCAAGAGAGGAGACATGTAGGTCCAGAATTCTCTTCATGAACAGGTTCCAAAAGGGAGAGGAAGATTTAGGGGTAAAAATTACCTGTACAGGGGCCAGCACCTCAATAATGTCCCCATCCCCATTCTATACTACAATCTTTAGGGAATTTCCCCTTGTGTGAGCTTTAAGACTCTCTTTTGGTTGAGCTATCTCACTCCCAGGGAGAGAAAGTTCATAAATTTGGTACATTTTCCAGTATATCCTTACCTGTATACTATCTCTTAGTTTCTGTTTGCCAGTGGCTTGGATAAATAAATTTATTTCCTAATCACTATGTGTGGTCTTTGTGGAACTGGCATTTAATGGGAAAGGAGTCAAGCTTTGGATATGTAGCCTTGGGGCACTCCTACCCCATTAAGAGATAACCAACAGAAGTTCCAATGAAAACTAAAAATTATCTTCTCTAGACTAACAATATTTTTGAGTAGGACAAAGAAATGCAATACTAGCCTGTTGCCCTTTCTTTGAGGACAGCAGAGTAGCAGCTTCCTCTCTAGGCAGGAAAGTCTCTTAATGAAGAGTGGGTAAAGGAAACTAGAGATATAAATTCATGCCTCTTCTATGTGAGTCATATCTAGACATCCATGTGGATGCCTACAATCTACATAGACAGCATAATGAGATCAAATGAGATAATATATAAAGATCTTAGTAGAGCAGTTGGTGTATAGTAGATATTTTATTTCATTTATTTATTTGCTTATTTATTTATTTGTTTGTTTGCTTTATTTATTTGTTTGTTTGCTTATTTATTTATTTGTTTATTTGTTTGATTGTTTGTTTTAAACCCTTACTTTCCATCTTGGAATCAGTACTATGTATTGGCTCCAAGGCAGAAGAGTGGTAAGGGCTAGGCAATGGGGATTAGGGGACTTGCCCAGGTCACACAGTTAGGAAGGGTCTGAGGTCAGATTTGAACCTAGGACCTCCCGTCTCTACACCTGGCTCTCAATCCACTGAGCTACCCAGCTTCCCCTTAGATATTTTATTAAAGACTTGTTCCCTCCCTCTCTTTCTTCCTTACTTCCCCCCTCTATATACATATGTAAAACTAGATAAAAACTCATATATATAAATACATATAATACATATAAATTCTAGTCTACTCTTAGGCAAAGCAATTCAGAGAAGATATATGATTTTTCCAATGCCACAAAGCTAGTGTCAGAACCAAGATTAGAAACCACCTTTTTCTTGTCCTTTGGAGCTTCACAAGATCAATAATCCCATGAATACAAGTTATTCTTCCATGAACACCTAGTACAACCCTTTCATTCCATAGTATAAAGTTCTCATTATTTGTTATGGCTAGAACAATATGGTCACTTGGGGATCAATCTTCTCCTAACAAGTAATGTCCTGGGGCAGAGCATCATAGGATCTTACAATATGGAAAGGACTTCAGAGATCCTGTTGCCTAGTTTCTTTGTCAGACATGAATTTCATGCTAACCTTCACTTCCTCCATGGTCCAGCCCTCCCACATTCCTTTCTTCACCCCCTCTGTCTACTAGACTTCTGAGTTATTGCTCACTCTTACATGAGCTTGGTAAGTGGTCATTAAGTAATTATTTCCCTTCTGCTACTGCTGACTCCAAGTCTTGAGGAGGCTTTGTGCTCACCTAAACTTTTCCTGTGGTATGATACAGAGCTCCATCTTGACAAGTTCTTCCAGCTTACATTGCCTGGAATCCAGGCGTGTAAATTCTTTAAAAAAAAGAAAGAAAAAGAAAACTTAATTAATTAGTTTGTGATATTTAAATACCCAGAAGCAAGCGTGGTTGGCACACAGAAATCCCCTGTCTTTTGTTCCTTAGGTACAAATCTATATTTTGATCCTAAACTTTACATATTGATCATCTCTCACCTCTTTATTTGCAATATCCAGTAACCTTCTCCCCTTTCCTTCTTCCGATGGGAAGCTCCAAATTACTTCAGAAAACTCTAAAACGTGTTTTTATAAATCATCCCATTATCTAGCTAAGCTGAGCTGGCTTCTAGCCTTGCTTCTGCTATAGGCAGGTTGTGGGAAGCTAGGAAAGGTCCTTAATCTTTTTTGGCCTTTAGTTTCTCATCTATAAAATGGGGATAATCATGCCCACCCTGACTGCTGTACTTCACAGCGTTTTCCATGAGGATCAAATGAGATAATGGATGTAGGAAGCTAAAAAGGCATGTAAGGGATTATTAATCAGGCAATTTATTAGTTGTAAGCATCCAGAAGCATGCATACTATCCTGGGCTTAATAAATCTAGCTGCCTCTTTCTGTACATATCCTGACTTTCCTCGCTGCTGCTGTTAGTGCTGGGCCATAAATCAGGGCTTGTTTACAAGCTATTTGACTGGAAGCAAGCTCAGAGAATCATTAGTGCAGGTAATGACGCATTACCTTCTGTGTGTGCCATGGAGGTAGGCCAGAGTTCCTCAGATAGGCAGCAAGCCATCCAATCAATGTCTTCCTCTGTAGTCAAACTGGAGATATATTCAGCTCACCAACCTTCCTGCTCCCCAACATCCCTAAAGCCAAAGGAGGAAGAGGTCCAAAAATATGTCTAGAGCAGTTTTCTTCCGGCTGTCTGTCTTCATCAAAAACATCAGAATGGACCAGATCCTACTTTACTGGAGAAATCCACAAAAGTGGCTATGGAGATGGATATATTCAAAGATGACACTTTCCTGGGTCTCTCCAATTGGCCAGATGACCTCATTCCAGATCTTCTGGAGGTCAGAATTCACGTGGAATGAGACACTAGTATCTTCCTGGTGCCAGGGGGCTAGGAGGCTTCTGGCATCCTCCCAAAGTTCCCATGAGCCCCTGTTATACAGATAAGCCTCAGGCTTTGTTCTTAACTCAATCAGAAAGAGGGTTCTGAACCCCAAAAGAAAAGGGGTTCAGAATAGTAAATAGTCACAGCAGTAGGTGGCAAGTGCCATAGGAAAGGCATAAACTTAAGCTTAGATTTGGGAGCATTTTATTTCTGCTTCCTCCTTTGTGCAAAATCTCTACCTCTTCAAGGTACTTGGTGCCCCACACATCTCCATTCAAAATAAGTTTTGTACCCACAGTCCTCTGACCGAAAGTCCTGACCCAGGCTTCTCCATGAACGTCTTGTGTCTAGGTGACTCCCCCTTGCCATCACGGGTCTTTTCCCTCATCTGAACTTTTTAAAAAAATATTTTAGTTGTTTTAATCAGTTAAGATTGACCTTCCCACTCCTCCCATTCAAATCACATCCTTTCCAAATGAGAACACAAGAAAAATGAAACCTATTACAAACAAAATAGTTAATCAAACATAGGTCCACATTGTTCATGATTTTAAATAATGAACACCTGTCTCATTCTGCATTGTAAGTCCTTCACTTTTCTGTCAGGAGGTAAGTAGTATATGATTTCCTCATTAGTGCTCTGGAGTCCTGGCTAGTCATTAAGATGGTAAAAATTCAACACAGTAGTATTCCATCATATTTATAACCCATATTTATTCATCTATTCTCAAATTTGTGGGCACTTCTTCAGATGTCCATTCATTTCCACCTTAAAAAGAATTGTATTTTTGAATGTCCTTAAAGTTTGTTTTACTTAGGACTAACCTCTCCCTTAATCCAGATTTCTAGATCCCCTCTCACTCCTTTTCCCCTTTCTTTCCTGTTTTTCCATTGAGCAAAATGGATTTGGGTACCTAGTTCTTTTCCTATAGCTGTATTCTTCCTTCTTTTGGGATATTCAGATGAGAGTAAGGTTCAAGTGTGAGCCACTCTCAATCAACCTCCTCTTCCTCATTTGTATAGATATCTACTTTTGCACTCTGATTATCTGAGATGTTTTTCCCTTATCTTCTTTAATCCTTCTTTTTCCCTAAACCCTTGTGTATTCCCTAACTACTATCTTTTCATTCTTTTCCTTTTTAAAATTTAATTTCCCCCAATAACATGTAGAAAGTTTCCAACATTTTGAAAAGAATTTTGAGGCGTGAATGCTCTCTCTCCCTTCTCTGTCCTCCTAAATGGTAAGCAATCTCAGAGATTTTACATGTACAATCATGAAAATATTTTTCCATATTAATCCTTTTGTGGAAGAAAACTTGAACAAAAAATTTAAGAAAGAAAGTGAAAAAAGTTTGCTTTGGTCTAGATTCAGACTCCATTAGATCCTTCTCTGGTAGCAGATGGTATTTTTTATCATGAGTCCTTTGGGGTTGGTTTATATTATTGTATAATTGCTGAGAATAGTGGTCACTCATTTCGATTCTTTTTTTAAGATCATCTAGACATAAAACAATGACTTTTGTGTATTGCCCATTTGAACTACCTTTTAGAACCCTGATGATAATCAAGTTGATGACACACATGTGTCATATCTCTAAATTTTAATGGAATGATTTATCCTTGTTTAGTTTTTTTGCCAGTTTAATCCTATTTAACTTTTTATGTTTCTTCTCACGCCTGTATTTTAACTTTAAATTTTCATACAATTCTGACCTTTTCATCAGAAATGTTTTGAAGGCTTCTATTTCATTAAAATTCCATTTTTCCTCCTGATCAATTTTACCTAGTTTTTCTGGATAAGTTATTGTTGTCTGAAAGCCATTTTGTTTATCTTCTGAAATACTGCATTCCATGTTTTATGATGCATTAGAGTAGTGATCACTAAATTGTATATGATCTGGACTGTGACATTTAGATATTTACATTCTTTCTGTTTTTTTGGAGAATTTTTTCTTTGACTAGGAAACTCTGGATTTAGCTGTAATGTAACTGGAATTTTTCATTTTGGAAGTTTCTTTCAGGAGTGATTGATAGATTTTTCTATTTCTACTTTGAATTCTGGTTTGAAGAGAACTAGTCAGTTTTTTCTTATAAGATTTCTTGAAATATAATGTCTATGGTCTTCAGATAATCCAATAATTGGTAGTTTTTTTTTCTCTTGATCTGTTTCCCAGAATGTATTTACTATGAGAAACTTTATATTTACTTCCATTTCTGAGTCTTTTAACTTTGATTTAATGTTGAATTCATACTGTTTCACAATCAGTCATTTCTTCAAATTGGTCCATTCAGATTTTCAGGGAGTTTGCTACTAGGGAGAGGTTTTATACTTCTTTGGCCAAATTGTTGATTCTCTTTCCAATTTTTTCTTCCTTTGCTCTCATTTCTTTTCCATTTTTTTCCTTGAGCTCTCTCATTCAATTTATTTTAAAATGTTTTGACTCTTTTTTTAGAAAGGCTCTTGAATCTTTTCCAAGAATTCTAGATAAGTGTGGGTCCAAGCTATGTTTTCCTCAGAGGCACTGCTTACAGATTTTTTGGAGTCATTTTAATCTCTTTTGTTCTTTTTGAGTGTCCTTTTAACTGTTTATAGCTTATTATGGAGTAGTTCTTTTATTTACCCACTCTTTTAGCCTATTTCTTGACTTCAGGCTTGATATTAAGACTTGGCTCTGCTACACTTATGTTGACAAATTCTAGATTGGTCTTGTTGCTGCGTAGGATGCTGAGGGTTGTCTTATTTCAGGATTTCAGGGACAGGCAAGGGATTTGTAAGTTTTCAGTACTTCCTTAGTAGTCCGATCCAGTGAAAATTCTGATTGTTGCTTCTCTGATCTGAGTCTTGCAATTTCCTGACTGATGTTTGGGTCTATGTAAGAATAGAATGCTTCTGATCTCTACCCTATCAGGTAATTGGAGAACTCTATTGGCTCAAAGTAGTAGAATTTTGTAGATTTTCCTTAAGTCTGAGTTTTCTACCTTGGTTATTCCTCTGCAGATTGGACTAAATATTAGAAATGAGAACCTGCTTTGTACTTTGTGCTTTGTATTTTGACTGATTCGTCTTACTGTTGCTGCTGCTTCCTTCTTAGTCCACCTCCTGGGAATTCCCTATGCTCTGCATGGAACTCCTTCTCACACTACCTTGGATCTGTGCCAGGTGACTGGATAGTGGGTGACAAAGCCACCAAAAGTCACCTATCTCTAGTGCAGTGCCCAAATGTGGGTTCAGGAGTGTGGTAGTATGGATATAAAATCTCCTTTAGTGCTCTAGTGCTCTTCACACCTCATACTCCCATCCCAACCCTTTCCTCAGTATCTATAGCTCCCTATGCTCATCTCTTTATGATGACCTAAACCCAACAAAAGACTCACGGTACCTTTTTCTGGGTTTTCCCATCAGGATATGGTCTGGGGCGTTTTATAGATCTGTTTGGAAGAGCTGCATTGTTTCTACCTACTCTGCAGTCTTGATCTCTCCTCTTCAATCATCTGGTTAGTTCTTAGTTCTTTCCGTTCAGAACTTAGGTCTCTGGGACAGTTGAGTGGTTCAGTGGATTGAGAGCTAGGCCCAGAGATGGGAGGTCCTGGGTTCAAATTTGGATTCAGACACTTCCTCACTGTGTGGCCCTGGGCAAGTCACTTAACCCCCTTTGCTTAGCCCTTACTGCTCTTCTGCCTTGGAAACAATACAATATTGATTCTAAGATGGAAGGTAAGGGTTTTTTTAGGAAAAAAAAAAGAACTAAGCTCTCTGTTTTCCAAAGATAAATCAGTCTTTGGTAACACTGTATGTTAATGGACCTTTATGGTTTCCTGGGTAGCCTTCTAGATAACATGCTTTCAATATCTTACCCCCAAAAAATAAATAATAGGAGAGATTTTAGGTATGGAGAAGTTCAGTGGAGGAAATGTTTGAGAATGGGGTGGGAGAGTGTTTTTCATGTCCTCTTACCAGGAAATCTCTATTGGCTGTTATTTATTCTGTCTATGGTAGGCTGTAGCCTTCCCAGCTCAACAGGCAATGAAGGACATTGTAATATGCATTTATCGACCACTTAAAAAGGTGTCAGGCATCACGCTAAGCACTAGAGATACATTGCAAACAGAAATAAAGATAGCACTTACTGATAAGGGGAAGGTCCTGGAATACAGCAGATATATTTTTGAGGTGGTGGGATTTATCCAGGTTCATGTCAGATGGGGCAAACAGCCACCTTTAAAGTAAAAAGATGTGCCTTTGTGGCATCTAGGAAGCACAGTGGATAGAGTGCTAAGACTTTTTAGAAGGACCCAGATTCAGATCTGACCTCAGATACTTCCTAGCTTTGTAACTCTGGGCAAGTCACTTAACTCCATTTGCCTTGCTCTTACTACTCTTCCATCTTAGAAATGACCCTAAAATAAAAGGCAAAGGTTAAAAAAAACCTTCAAAAAATGATGTAGCTTTTCAAAAAGGAGTGTGAGTATAGACAAAAATGTTAATAACTCTGAATTCTCTGAATGTTTATGATCTAACTTTTGGTAGATTATCTTTTTTTTTGTAAACTCTGACCAGCAATTAATTTTGAGGCTTAGATTGTAGGACACTAGGCTCTTTCAGGAGTTGAAGTAACTGAACATAGTGTGGTCTTTGGTTTACATCCATTTTTCTTCCATCTCGAGCCTTACTTCTTTCGCTATCAAAGATACCTTTTTTCTTGACCCTTGTTTCTCTAAATACTATATTGTGTTGGTAGTTTTTAGTGACACATGAAAATTAGGAAGATTCAGGGCAATTTTGCATGATATCCTAGTTCCCTTGGTGATCTGAGAAGGCTGTTAACTATCTCAGCATGTTCCTATAAAATCACAGATGAAATAGAACAGGTCCCCACCAGGGGATCCATAGTTTCTCTAAAACAAATCCATTGGAAAAGCTCTCTGAGCTCCGAACCCTATAGAAAAACAACTAGGGAGTTGTATCAATCCATATATAAAAATCAAAAGAGATGGAGTCACAAAACAATGGCCAACAGAAGAGCTCTCTTGGATTCATGAACCTGTTATGATTTATTGAGATGTGACTTTGTTATTCCATGAACAAGATACTCCATCTCTCAGCTGTGGGTATTTTTTTTTGGTTGTCCCTCATATTTTGAATTCTCTCCTTCTTCATCACCACCTACTGTCTTCCCTGGCTTCCTTTAAGTCTCAGTTAATATTCCATCTTTTAGCAGAAACTGCTCTCAAAATGTGTAAATTCTGCAGTTTCACCTCTGCTACTTATTTTCTACTTACCTTATATATACACCTCACTTTGCATAGATTTATTTTCATATTGTCTCCTCCAATTAGATTATGAGGTTGGGGACTGTCTTTTTTCTTCTTTTGTATATAGTAGGTATTTAATAAATGCATATTTATTGATTAATTGATCTACTGCTATTTAATTCAATCAAATTAAACAAACATATATTAAGTGTCTACTATGTACAAAGACATGGCATGAACAGAGCTGATCTGAACATCAGGAAAACATGATTCAGTCCTGCCTCTGACACATTCTAGCTACAGACCATGGACAATCAGGTAATTCTCTAAGACTATAAGTTTCAGATAAGATTTGAGCTGCCTTAATGGAAGAAGCCTCTTTACTAGAAATTTCTTACACAATTAATTTACAAATCTCTGGTCCTCCTTCAATACCCCAATTTAAAAAAAAAAGAGGTACTTTGATAGATGGTGGTGGAGATACAAAGGCAAAAATAAAATTGTCCCTACTCTTAAGGAACTTACAGTCTATTGAGAAGTTCTGACATATACTGTGATAAGTATATATAAAATAGAGAAATCCAAAAATTTTAATGAGAGTCATGAGAAATAGGCAAGATTTGCTCAAGATTTGCTCAAGATGTCATACCTTTCCTGAGCTTTGAAGGAAGCTAATATGATAACCACAATCTGATCTGGTATTGCCTTAAATAGCCCAACTTCTAATGAATTACACTGAGGAATGATCACAGACTATTGCAGCTGTCTTAATTTGCTGGCTGCTTCTGTATCTTTAAGCTATCCCACTTCTCAATGGGTCTCCCTCTTCATGGTTGAAGGGTCTATCCCGTTTCCTTTGCTGGCTTGCTTTGGGCCAGAAGGGGATGCTTTCCATCTTCAGTGAAGAGAAATGGATCCCTCCAGGTCACCCACTTTGCCTAATCCTCTGTGCTCTTACCTGATAATAAAATGTTGGCTCATATTCTGACTGTGATTTGGGGAATTTCACTCCTTTGTCTTACCTGAAATGTCCTTCTCTCCCTCTGACCTTAAAAAACATATTCCTTCTCACCATTTAAAGAGGGATCACTGACTGCCACCAGCTTCACTATTCTTTTTTCTGTAGTTGACCCTGTGGTTTCAGAGAATTGTGGGAATAATTCTTGTAAGACTTGGCTTTAAAGCGTGACTGTGCCATTGTCACCTGGATCAAGTCTCTTTGCCTCTTTGATATTCAATTATTTCATGAAGACAACCTGCTAAGGGCATTATGGGGTTGTAATATGAGTTGATGGAAGGAAAATCCACATCAGCGGAATCACAAAACTTTCAAAGTAGATGCAAAAGAGAGCTGTGTAGTTGGAATCAGAAGAGAGAAGTTCAAATCCTGACTTGGATACTTATTTGTATCATCCTGGGCAAGTCACTTGGCCTCCCAGAGTCAAAGTTTCATCATCTGTAAAATGGGGATCATACTATTACCTGCCTTATTAGGTTGTTGTGAAGGCCAAAAAAAGTAATGTATGGGGAAATTCCCATGATAGAAATTCTCATTCATGATTCATTTTCCCAGAGACATTGTTCCCAGAGTCTCAAAGCTTAGCTCGGTTTGGTGTTTGTGTGACTCTGTATGGTGGCCAGAAGAGCACTATCTCTCTTGTCCTGATTAAAGATGTGTTCTTTGTGCAAAAATAATAATAATAAAGTAATGCATGTAGCACACTTTGGGGTCCTTAAAGAGCTTATTATTATTGATATAAATGCAAGTAGCAATTTAAGAAATATGTGCTGAATTGAAAACATCTCATATATGGCAGCTTTTAAGTAAAGCTTAGCATAGAATTGACCTTGACTTCAATGAATGCTTACCTGGCAGTTTGACAGTTCACAATCAAATATTTCTATAGGAAAGACCCAGAAAGAAAACCAATCATGTCCCGAGTTGTTCTTCAAGCTAAAGCCTTAGGTTGTATCAAGCAGTATTGACCAACCTCAGTTGGGAAATAAAATACTGAGTCTCATCCATAACAAAATTCAATCTGGAGATGGAGGAAACTATGCTCTGCATTTATTATTAAGCACTTCACCACACAGACCACAGCTAAATAAAGTAAACATGCCCCATAGAAATGGGTGAACTTTTTTTATTTTTTGCTAGATGAAAATGACATTATAGTTAAGGAATACAAGACAAACTAATACCACAGTAATTGGCCGTTTTTTAATAACTAACAAATCAATACATCCCCAGCGTTACTTCTGAAGAGTTAGTTCAAGAAGATATTGTATTAATGATGAGGAAGGATAACAAAATTAGCTCTCCAGCCAGACTTTCTCAGTATTTGTAGGACAGAAATGAAATTGCTTTAGAAACTTACATTATATCAAATGCTCTAAAATGGTCATCTTACTTAATTAGGAGGAGAGAGAGTGGGAGGAAAGAGCTGGAGGTATCAGGGGTTGTCTGGGGAAGCAAGCTGGAGGATAGAACTGCTTACCTCAAGGGAGGCCACTTGGGAAAAAAACCACTGTAATTGCTGCCATTGTTATGGAAGATTAAAAATGGTTATGTCCTGTTGTACCTCACTCCACAATCAATGGATTTCTGAAAAGTTCTAGGCAAATTAAAATGTTTGTAAATCAAATATGCTTTGAAACACACTTTAGGGAGTTGATAGTTTCAAAGACCTCTTTGGAAACACTTTTGCTATTGAAAGTAAATAATACTAACCATTTTGTTTGTTTTGTGAATTTGGATTTTACTATATGGGAAACTCTAAATATGTATAGATATACATACACACACTGACATATGCATATTTTTTACTTTACTTTTTATTTTTTAATTTACTTACTTTAAGGCTAAATAGGTTAAAAGGGACTAAAGAACTGAGACCAGAAATTTGTTGTGAAACTGTGGTGTAAAACAAGCATTAAGAACAAACAAAAGCAGAAGTCAAAGACATGGTTTTTTTTTTATTCAGTACACATTCTGCCCAAATATGTACCTAAATTTATGTTTATGACATAAGAAGCTTCATACTTAGAATAACATTGAGACCCACTAGCCAAAGATGATATCTACAATCAGGGAAATGCAGATAAATGCCTAACAGCCAGGCCACTGGAAAAAAAAAGGATACAAAACACATTGTTAAGTTTAATCTACATTATTAACATTTTCTTCTTCACTTCAAGTAGACAATCAACAAAACAATAAATGGAGCTTTGATTTGTAGCATTTGCTGATGAGTTGTAAATACTCACATTAAAACTAAAAAATTTTAAAATAGTGCAAGGTGACTGGAACATACCTCTCCCTTCCCCATGCCATGATTCCCTTCAGGAAAGACACACAAAAACTAAGACTAAGTGGGATATGTTAAGAGACAGTGATATTCTGAAATTAAAGCTAAATAGGGAGAACACATTAAAACAATGTATGACTACATAATAACAATATGAATGTACACTTTCAGAACTACAAAAGGAACCATGAAAGATTTAGGAAGTACCTTCACAAAAACTCATGCAATATAAGAAACACGAGGTCAAAGATTCATGACACTAGAATGTTCAGTGTCACCTAGAGTTAAATTCCATTTTTCCTTTGGATAGAGCCTCTGAAATGGCTGTAATCCAAGAATGGCATTAGAGAGCCATTCATGGGTGACCATTTCATGAACTCAGCCATGAAAAAATGCACCAAATCACTACTTATTAGAGAAACACAAATTAAAATGATTCTGAGATTCCGCCTCTGTCAACAGTATTAATAAACACTGTACAAATGAGTAAATCATATTGATTTGTTTGTGAAAATAGAAGGAAATATGTTGGAGATTTAAGACCAGACCATTGCCTCAAAAAAACAACAGAATGTTTTTATGCTTTTGTAGTCCAGACATTTCTCAATATAAATTATGGAATGAAACTATGTAGTTTATTACTGTGGGCTATAAAAATTTAGCAACTACTAAATACCTGGCAAGACATGACTCAGTGGCTAGAATTTATACATCAGAAGTTTGCAATCCTTCATTGACAGACAGATGACAAATCCCCATCCTACAAATGAAGGTCTCAAAATATCCTATAGAACTCAGTCTGTAAAGTGTACTATCACTGGACAAATTTAGAGGCCCAAATAAAGAAAACTAAGTGGCACAATCGACAGAATTCTGAAGTTGGAGTGAGGAAGGTATGAATTCAGATCCAGCCTTAGATGCTTTTTTAGCTGTGTGACCCTGGGCAAGTCATTTAATCTCTGCCTCAGTTCTGTCAGTTTTAGAATGGGATTAAAATAGCACCTTCCTACCAGAATTATTGTGAGGATTAAATGAGATATTTGTAAAGCCTTTAGTATAGTTCCTGGCACATAGAAGGCACTTAATAAAATGTTTCTTTCCTTTTTTTCCCTAAGCACCTGAACATAACATGTTATGATTATAATAACAGATAGTTTGGAGAAGCAGATAAATGTTCAGGACCAGATAGTTGCTTTAAGTTAAGAGTCAGAGATTGTCAGACTACGGTGAGGAAAGGAGGGGGTAAAACACTCTTGGTTCTCAAGCCCCTTCCCCTCTAACTGCTTTTCTTCAGTTGGTAATGAAGACTGGAATAGGATTCTTCTGGTAAGTTTCTCTTATGGCTGAAACCCCAATAATGTTCCTTTCTTAAATTTATATTCCTCTCCGATCAGTTAGAGGAGATATATAGAAATTATTTATCTAACTGTTGAGGACAGAAGAGATCTTAAACTGACAGCCAACAGGATTCAATCAAGAAGTTCAGACTGAATTGTAAGTATCTTCCAAATGATTATCAGGCACAGCTTTGAAGGTAAAAAGTTATATTAGGAATTAACAAGGAAAATTATATAAATCCAGGAAGGGTTTAGGATAAATGAAAGGTGACCCTAAACTGCTAAATTGATGCCCCCTTCCTCCTCCTCACTGGAGAAGATGAAGCACTTAACTAAAACTGGCTCTAAGTAAGATAAATATCTTACTCTCTAATTACTAAATAATTATATAACTATATTAATGAGGAATAGAAATGACAAATAGACTAATCCTATGAGTAGAAACTACTGGCTTAAGCTACAATGGTTTCTCAGGAGAAACCCCAAGTCAGGAGAAACAAGCAGAGTATCTCCTCACATCCAATCCCACCAATTAACTGTCTTCAACCCTCCTCAACTGCCCCTCACCCCAAAGTTCTCCAGGGGGGTCCCCTGGAATTCTGGGTGAGGCTCTCCCTGTACCTTTGCAAGGATTCCATGCTTTGCATCTGCACACAACAACACTGTCCACAAAAAATTAAAATAATGCTTTGTTGAGATATCATCATGCCCATTTAATCTCCAAACTGCATGAAATGAGAAGCTTTAAAAATATAGAGACCTAGCAAATGAGATTCTAATCAGATTGGGACAGGATAAAGTACATAGCATTCCTAGTGTTCTGTTTGGTTCCTGAGTACTAAGGATGTTTTCAGTAAGATGAATTTATGTCCTAATATTTCCATTCAATTACAAAAACCAACAGGGCAATAAATGTCTATATAAGATTAAAGTTAAAAGAATAATAGTAGGGTAGTGATTTGTCCCAGACTCCATCTAATGGTACAGAAAAAGAGAGATCAGAATAGCAAGCTAGTAACAGCAAAACTATAATATTTATATAACATTGTAAGGATTGCCAGGTAATTTTATACAATGTCTCACATGAGTCTTATAAAAACAAATACTGCATTTATGCTCCCCTCCACACTCTTCAGATTTTTTTTCTTAAATGAATGATGAAACCAAATCTATGGGAAATTAAGTGACTTACCCATGGCTATGCAATTAGGAATTCCTGAATCAGGACTTAAAACCAGGTATTTTGACTCCAAGTCTTGCACTCTGTCCATTCTCAAAGTGATGTTAAGCTCAAAGAGAAACGGTAGTCTTCATATTTAAAAAATAATAAATTAATATTATTTATTTAGATTTTTTTATTTGTCTCGTTAAATATTTCCTGAATACATTTTAATCCAATTCTATTGCACTGTAGCATTTTTTAGGCCACATGGAGTTTGACACCTCTCTAATATGGTAGATTACCTCTCATTATTATAAGTAGAGTCCTACTCATCGACTAAATGATTTCTGAGGACCAAACTAACTTAATGAATCATGACTCATCATCAGGAAGCTTGTCAGGAAGATGACAAATGGCCATGGCAAAACACAAAACAAAGGGAAAAAAGTAAATGGCCCTTAATCCTCCATGTCTCCTTTACAATTCAATTCATTTAAAGCCAACACATTTTATTAAAGGTATATTATATGTAAGGTACTGTCCTTGGTTACCAGGACACAAAGAGAAAACTGAAAACTGACCCTGCCCTATGGCAAAGTAGTGGGCTAGGAGACAGGGTATATAATGAGTCACATTGATTTTTGACATTGTTTGACAATGAGACTAATGAATGGTATTCTCAAAATGAGATTTTTGTTCAATAATATACTTTCAAAGGAAGTGAACTGTAGAAAAATTGATTGATAAAGGAAATCAGAAGAAAGAAGAAGATTATAGCTAAATAATAAACTTATTCTCCTTGTAGAGACCAAAAAAGAAAGAAAGACAAAGGGTCAGTGAAGCTGGTTTCATTCTGTAACAAAAAGCAATAAAACACCATTTCACTGGGTCATATTATTTTGTATTATTATTATTGCCATGTTCATAATGAATAGAAACACAAAGATTTTCTTAGAGATAAGCACAGATTATGTTATTGCTTATAGAAAATAAAAACATGGAGAAATTCTATTAGCAACCTCACCAAACACTCTGGACCAAGTCAATAGTTCCTTTGATACTTGATGGTTTCTTTGTACAGTTTAGGATGGTGACAGATATATTGGAAAATATGGCTTTAGAGGTAAGAAAGACACCAGAGATCTATAGACACTTTAGGATCTTCAAAAATACTTTATTCAAGAAAAAGAGTTGAATATTATTGGACATGTGATCAATGAACAACACCCCAAAATATAAAACTGGCCATATATACTCAGGAAATGATTGTCTCCTAATATGCAATAATTTCAGAATTAGTCATCTGTGTTCAAGAAGACTATCAACAAGTTAGAGCAAATGTCAAATCAATATCAATCAGAAAAGAATCATGATATAAAGAGGCAAAATATACAACTGCAACCATTTCAACCCATGTTATTCAAATGAGTCTTCCATGCCATAAGATGGGAAATGTAAAAAAATAAAAAAAACAAACAAAGATGTTGACCATGACTGTCTTCACTCAGTGCCAAATTTGACAAATGAAATGTAAAGACCACTGTGAGCCAAAGGAGCCCAGATTTTCTTAGCCAAAAACACTGGACTTCCTTATCAAGTGGGGCGAGATGAGAATGATGGTTTAGAAAACTAAATCATTTGTAAAATGTTGCCAGAGAGCATGGTAAAAGAAGATTCTGCACAATTGATATGAGTACAGGAGATGAGTGTTGAGTAAACCTTTGTTATACAACAGGAGAAGCACCAGATAAGTCTAAACAAAACTTGGCATGGGAACTAATCAAGCTCTATCTTACTAAGAACATTTGTAAATAAATATGGCAGGAAGGCAACAAATAGATATAAGTAGTAAAGATGTTTTCATATTGCTATAATGATTATCATTATCAGCAAAAATGAAATGTCCACATTTGGATTCTGAAATCTCAGTTCCTCATGGTTTGAAAAAAATTACAAATGGCACTTTAAAGAATGAAGGTAGGAGCAGCTAGGTGACTGGATGTACTGAGAATCAGACCTAGAGAGACTAGGGGCACAAATTTGACTTCAGATATCTCTTGACTGAATTATCCTCCACAAATCACTTAAACCCCATTGCCTAGCCTTTGCTGCTTTTTTGTCTTGGAATCAAAACACCATATTGATTCTAAGATGAAAGGTAAAGTTTGAAAAAAATTAAAATAAAAAAAAATAAAGAATAGAGGTGGGAAAAGCATCTGGATCAGACAAAATATATCATGATGTTCCAGAAGTAACACGATATTAAATTCATTGAGGCATCATTTCTTGGGACAGCTCAGGGAGAAGATAACCAAAGAATGGGGGAAGAAATCACACACCCATAAATATCTCCCAAAATGTGGTCAAAAATTATTTGTAACTATAGATCCATATGCCTACATTCTCATCTTTATAAAATTGTTATGAGCATGATCTGGCCAAGTTCGATTGATTTTAATTTTATATCACCTCTCCTACCTACCCCTTTCTTTCTTCTGACACTGCCACCAGCTATTGCAGACCCTTATCACATCATGCCTGGATGATTACAAGTAGCCTGATGATTGGTTAGCCTGCCACAAGTCTCTCTCCACTCTTATCTGTCCTCCATTCAGCCACCAAATTGATCTTTTTGAAGTGCATATCTGACCACTTCATAGACCATTCAAAAAACTCCAGTGGCTCCCTATTACTCCTGGATCAAATATAAAATTCTCTGTTTGGCATTCAAAGTCCTTCAAAATATTTCCAGTCTTCTTATACCTTGTATTCCCCACTCACATGTACTGTTCAATCCAGTGGCACTAGCCTCTTGGCCGTTTAAATAAAATATTACATTTCTTGGCTCTGGGCATTTTCTCTGGCTTTTCAATCCTACCTGGAATTTTCTCCCTCCTTTCTTCTGGCTCTTGGATTCCCTAGATTGCTTCACGTCCTGGCTAAAAAACCATTTTCTATAAGAAACCGTCCCCATTGCACCTTAGTGGTAGTGTCTTTCCTCTGCTGATTATTTCCAATTTATCACACATATATAGCTTATTTGTACATAATTATTTTCCTGCTGTTCCCACATTAGAGTGTGAACTCCTTATAGTCAAGGATTGTCTTTAGCTTTTTTTTGTATTCCCAGAGCTTAGCACAATGCCTAGTACAAAACTCTTGTTAGTTCTTTATTTTCAAAGAGGATCAATGACATCAAGTGAATGATCTCTTCACTTGAGAATAAATTGGATTTGAGTGAGACCAAGTTGCACAAAGTCATCAGCCTCACACTCTCTTCCAGAGTCATCAAAGTCTAGAGGCAAGGCAAAAGTTGGAAAGATTGGTGGGGTCCAGGATGCAGTGGATGACCTTGGTGCCCTCAGTGTCTGACTAAGCTCTAAGAGCTCCACAGCACCTGCTTTAGCCTTCTTCATAGTCATTAGAACAAATTATTTTCATCCATCCTTTCTACCAGGGGAGGTCTTCACATGCTTGGGGTAGACATCTACCTAATTCACCTATTGATTGATTGCCTTCAACGTGGTTTAGCTACTCTGTTGAGATGCTTAATTAATTAATTAATTAAGTTTTTTTTTCATTTAGAATATTTTCCCATGGTTACATGATTCATGATTTTCCCCTCTCCTGGAACTGACAAGCTGTTCCACTGGATTATACATGTATAATTGTTCAAAACCTATTTCCATGTTATTCATATTTGCAGTAGAATGATCTTTTAACAACAAAACCCTAATCACATAGAACCATGTGATCAATAATATGTTTGCTTCTGCATTTCTGCTCCCACAGTTCTTTCTCTGGGTGTGGATAGTGTTCTTTCTCATAAGTTCCTCAGGATTTCCTGGATCATTGTATTGCTGCTAGCAGGAAAGTCTATTACATTCTATTGTGCCATAGTGTATCAATCTCTGTGTAAAATGTTCTCCTGGTTCTGCTCCTTTCACTCTGCATCCATTCCTGAAGGTCTTTCCAGTTCACATAGAAATCCTCCGGTTCATTGTTCCTTTGCTGAGAAGCTTTTTACTGAGGTATGACTACTATGAATGTTACAGCTTCTTGGAGCCACAAGTGGGAGTTGGATAAAAGGTAGACAGCAAAGGTAGATTAAAAAAAAAAACCTGATAAAAGGCTCAGCAAGTCCTGACACTAGAGATTCTAGTCTTCCCTGAATACACCATAAACTCCACTTCATAAGTACTAGACAATGTGTATTGACAGACTGACTGACTTTATGAAAATGTATAAAGGTAATTTGGAGGTCAGTTTTTGCAGATTTTTTTTCTACAATAGAGCAGCTAAGCATCATAATAAAAATAGTGCTAGACTTGAAGTCAGGAAGCCTAAGATTCAAATCTTACTTCAGAAATGTACTAGCTTTGTGATGTTAGATATCACTTAACCTTTATCTATCTCAGTTTCTTCATCTGCAAAATGGTGATGATAATCATGCGTAACTCTCAGGATTATGGTGAGGATAATGTGAGATAATATATGTGAAGTGCTTTGGAAACTTTAAAGCACTGTATAAATGCTAGTAATTATAACGTATCACAACAAAAAAATACAGAAAATACAAGATCATTGTGCTTATCATTTGTTGATTACTAAAATTGAAAACAAAAACACTTGACTATATATCAAAACATGTCTTTAATGTATTTTTCTCCAAAAAGGACCCTCTTATGCCTATGTTATAACACTCAATTTTATAATAAAAAGCCTCTGAAATAACTCTATCGATCTTTTCATCATTAACCCCAACCAATGCATAATGTGGAGACACATTTTTCCTGAAGTTGTTTGTCACTGTCACAGAAAATTCCCTAATTAAAATCCAAATAAAAGATGAATTTTCCATAGTTGGTAAGTTTGTCTAGATTCTTCTGTTTGAGGATAACATTGTATTAATTGAATCCACATACAGAACATTATAATGCTTCCTTACTGAGAATCATGATTACTTCAAAGATATCAGTCTAAAAATCTTTACATGAAAAACCAAATAAATGAAATGTCTATTATTCACACTATTATTTGGAATTAGTTGTACATTTCATTGAGACAGACCAACCAACATTCTTTTGTGCTTCTTTATTTCTTGTATTGAATTCTATCCTCTTTCAAGAATCAACTCAGACTCCCAGAATCACAGAACTTCCAAGTTAGATGAGATCTCAGAGGCCAGCTAATGTAACTTGCGCCTGAATTCAAGGTCCTCTTACTCCATGAAGCTTTCACTTCTAAGAAAGGAGCCACTCTTTCTCCTTTGAAAGTCTTGAATTTCCTAGACAGCTAGATGATGCAATGAATGGGGCACTGGAGTCAGGAAGACCTAAGTTCAAATCTCATTTCAGATACATACTAACTATATTAACCCAGAGCAAATCACTTCCAAGGTTAAACAAATAGCAAAAGACATGAGCATGATTTGAACCCACATCTTCTGCCTCCAAAGCTGATCTCTTCTCCACTGTACAACATTGCCTCAATTGGTTGCATCCTTTTTTTATTCCTCTCTAAGGTTCATTGTTACTTGCACGCAGATAGGCAATAATTATCTCTCTCTTTGAATAGTGATTTGGAATTTACTAAGTACTTCTATGTATTATATTATTTGTTAGGCATAGCATCTTTATGAGGTAGGCAGAACAGATAGTATTACCATTTCACATAAGAGGAAATAAAGGCTCAAAAAGGTCAAATGTTTTCCCTAAAATCAGGAAGTTATTGTGTGATAAGAAATGGGACTCATATTCAGGGTTTCTGACTCTTCATTCTATCACTGGATGGCCAATTGTAGAAATTTATATATGTAAGATCGTTATATTTAGGTAAAGGTTGGATTAGATGACTTCCAAGGTCCATTTCATTTCTCAGATGCTATCACACTTAGCTCTGATGAAATGTGCTTCTCTGCTCTAACAAAGGCAGCTGTCCTATTGATGAGGGGTTATGTCTATCCTTGACTGCTTTGTGGTTCTATTTATAAACTGGCAATAGCTGTCCCTTCATTGCTATCGGGGTTATGTCTATCCTTAGCTTAATGTAACTCCATTAATTGTGTTTACTAACACTTATGCTGCTTTTTGGCTTCTTGGGAACCAGACCATCTTGCCTAAAACACCTCTCTCTGTAGTACTAACTCTGATTGCTCTACAACCCACTGACTTTTGACCAATCAACTAACCAATCAATAAAGTACACAACAAAGTACTGCCTTCAAGGAGCTTATATTCTACTAGGGGGAGGTCACATACAAAGAAAAGAAAAAAAAAGGATATATACAAATATATGTTAAAAAAGTATGTTTTCCAGAGCAAGTTGAGCTACCTCTCCTCTCAAGTTTCTAGGGTACCTCTGGGGGGCAGTAGGGATATTTTCTTTAATACTCCGTTCAAACTTTCTGTTAATTGCCAGTGATTGATGCTCGAGTTTCATTTAGGCTTTGAACAAAAGGTTATTTCCTAAAGATATATAGCAAAAATATAAGTGAATATATAATGAATATTAACCCTTAAAAACTAGAGGGCACACTCTTCCCTAAACCACTACATAGTGACAAGAGTGAAATCTTTCTACATTGATCCCATTTAATTAATTTCTCAAGGAAGCCCAACTCCTGGAGGAATTCTCGTCTCAGCCTTCAGGCCATGGGTCCTGCTCAGCACCTGACTGTTCAGTTGACTTTCTGTAAAAAATGGTCTGGAAACACTGGCTCCAGACTTCAGAAGGTGGTTCATAATTTTTGACCTTTTGAAGCTCACAAAATTATACTGTCTCCAACGAAAACCCTACAAGAGGGTCATGGAGAGGGGGACATGACTGAGTGGATGGAACAACAACAAATACAACTTGAGTGAAAAGCAAGAAAAAAGACTTAACAGAGGTGAAAGCAACAATAGAGTAAAGGAGTAAATAAGTGTTGGAGTTAAGACTGGAATCCAAGTCTCCTGACTTCCAAACATGTTTTTCACCAATATCAGCTAATACAATAAGGTAGGATGCATAAGAACTAGAAAGTGATATAATCTTAAGAATACTACAATCATCAGGGAAGCCTTCACAGAAGAGGTAGCATTTTAATCAAGATTTCATGTTATAAGATTCAGAGCTAGAAGGAACCTTAAAGAGCTTGAAGTTCAACCCTTTAATTTATAGCCTCAGTAACTGAGACCCAGAGTTGAAAAGCAGATTTCCGTGGTTAGACATAAGTAATAAATTCTGAAGCCAAGACTCGCACTCAGACCCTTTAACTCCAAATCCTGAGCTCCCTGTAATCCCTTTGTCAGTAGGTCAGTGATCTCTGAGGCCCATGTGAGCCCTAGTTTGTAGAATTTCAAGAAAAGGTTCAATGACTACGGTCCCAAAATAAATAAATAAATAAAACACCCACCTCCAAAGATAGGAAGCAGAAGAATCCACATTAAGATCCTGTTCTCAAGTGTGCCGTGTCTTCCCTTCCCTTCTGCTGCTTGTCTTTTTTCACATCTAACTGGAGCTATTTCTGTCTATGGGGAGTTAGCAGAGAGATCACATATTGTGCAGGGAGCATGGTGTTAAATTTATGCAAAGTGAAGAAATGTGTTATCTCAAAAATATTTATTTCATAGCATCTCCCATGAGGTTTATTTTCTTGTTATAACTTTAAGGACAGCATCGCTACATAAGCATCTTCTTGGAGCCCCCCTAAGCACAAAGAGCATTTAAATTAAAGGAATGAATACCACTCGCCATGTAGTGCCTTGTAACCCAGCATAAAATGTCTTTCTTCTCATTAACCATGGACTGGGATGTTTGCACCTGAAGTTTGGCATGGAGTAACGAAAGTGGCTAAAAAATAAGTGTTTACCTAATTCTTGGTGCAGGAGAGCACTATGATATGGTGGGGAAGACAGTGGGACTTCGAAAATAGAGATTCTAGTCCAAAATCAAATTATGTGAACTTGAGCAAACTACAGGATTAATTTACTGCTTCAGGTGGATGGTAGGATAACTCATGATTGATAAAAGGCAGGACTGCATATTTCTTCTATATTTTGGCAAGAGATTGATCTTTGGTCTAAAAATGAAAGGAAAGTTTTCTGATTGAAAGTAAATAGAATGATAGGTTTACAAATGAAAGGGATCTTGGAGATTATCAAGCTCTATCTCTTCATTCTACATATAAGAAACTGAGGATAAGAGAGGTTGAATGAGTTGCCCATGGTCACACACATTGAGTAAGTATTTGAGGCAGGATTTGAATTCAGATGATCTCCCTATTTGGTTTGTTATCTACTATAACCTGTTGCCTTTAAGTTGATGCACTTAGTAAGAAGAAAGTAAGAGAGTACTAAGTTTCCACAAATAATTGGTCACTTGGCTCAGATAAATTGTATCTTCAAATACTGAAAAGCCTGGAGCATATCATTGCTGAGCCGTTGGCAGGTATCTTTGAAGGAACAGTGTGAGAGTTACATCAGAACTGGAGAAGGGAAGATGCTCTAATTTTCAATGAAGCAGAAAGAGTGAAGTTGGTAAATTGTTGACCTGGGAGCTTGATTTAGATTCCTAGAAAAATTCTAGAACTTGTTAACAAAAAGATAGCAAGTAAGCATCCAGAAAAGGAAGTTGTAATCACAACCCATTTTGCATTTTAAGGAACTTAGTGTTAGACTAATCTTCCCCTCCCTCCCACAGGTTTACCAATTTAATAGTCCTTCAAACAAGTCTTAGCCTTCCATACTTAGGAGGGCAGAAGTGAAGGAAGTTAAAAGACCTTGGGAGTTGCATTTCTTTTCATCTGAAGAAGAGAAGAAGTTAACTAGAGAGTAGAATTTTCTCCTTACAACACAGTAACAACTTATGTCTGTCCTCAAGGCAGCCAGGTCCAGTACTGTCAGAAAGACTATCACATTAAACTGGAAGATCAGTGGAATGTTAGAGGTGTAGCTTACCTAGATTTTAATAATGCAAAATGGTCTGGCCTTGCTATTTTTGTGGAAAAGACAACAGAGATTTGGTCTAAATGAGGACACTCGACTTATATGGATTTAGAAATGGTTGAATGGCTGCTTTAAAGACAATGTGGTGAAAGACCTAACCAAGAAAATTCATCCCAAAGGTACTCTTTAACTATGAAACTGGAAGGATTATCAACTTAAAGAATATGGAGCATGGTTGGTTGCTGAGATATTACATTTTGGTGTTAACTTCACAGACTTAGATATAACATATATCTAAAAGTAGGAGATGTCACTGAAGAAACAAAGAGAGAAAATGTATTTTGACTAGACCAAGTATACCAAAGGAAGTCCATTCTGGAGGTGGAATCATATTCAAATAATCTCAAGTTATGTGCATAAGAAGTGGATTTGCTGATGTTGTGAAAAAAATCCCAGACGTTTAAAAATATATTGAGAGTATCAATAACTTCTAAGCTATATGACTACTTTCCCGTCTTAACATAACTATGTTAATAATATATATAAATAATATATATAAATATATAATAATATATAAACTTATATGGTATCTTTAATGAGGGTAAAAAAGGGGAGAGATGAACTTCTGCAAATTATATTCTAGAATAGACCACACTTCTGCATTTATATGGAAGACTGAAAGGTGAAGAGAAGATCCCATTGTCCTTGTCATTTGTTGGCCCCCAAAAAAAGTTGTATTAGGTTGAACAAAATACCACTGATTTTTTTTTTTTTGCCAACAAAGGTGTCTTCCATTCATGACTCAAAATTACATGAGATTCCTTGAAAGATATTATAGTAGATAAAATTCTTCAGAGACCCTCTGGTAATGAATATCAAAGGAAGCATAAAACAGGCATAGATTGTATCTGTCCAAAAGGATTTGTTTCTGTCATGGAAGATGTCAAGCTTAGAATCCAAATAGAAAAAAAGGTTGCCTAAAGATAATAAGGTGTTATAATTGCTCCTATTGGAGGCTGATAGTGCATAAAACTCTGGAAGGAAAACTGCCAAGTTTTCTAGATGAACACCAAAATCCCCAGGAGTCTGGCTCAACCATCCAACCACAAAAACAAATCAGTAGATATGAAGAATCTTTAATATTCAGACCATTGTGTGACATGGCCATACTCTAGTCCATCGGTTCATATGACTCAGACAGGCACAAACAAGTAGCCAATGAGCAAGGTCCAAATGAGTCAAAGACATAGGTTTAAGCCCTAGCTCCAATTGCTTGCTAGTTTTTAAAATTTGTATGTCTCCTTATCACTCAAATGAAGAATATAACCTGTACAATCTCTTCCAGACTAATACTCTGTGATCTCTAATCCCTTATACTGCTAATATTGTAGGTATGAATTCCTTCCAGTCCTAAAAGTCTGTGATTATATCAATCAATCAATCAACAATCTATCAAACACTTACTATGACCTTGTAAATTGGAAAAAAATGACAAAAAATAGTGACAGTCAATGTTGGAGAGTTTGTAGAATGATAGTCATTTTCTTGTGATTTTCTAAAAGATTATTAATTAGAAAAATGACAATAGAACAATCAGGTCAAAGAATCAGAAAAAAAGCGGATTTCTTTGTTACAAGAGGGTTAAATTTCATTATTGAAAGGGGATGTATGTAGAGGGGGAGGTATATGGCTATATGGAGTATTATTTAGAAATGATGATAATTAAATGAATTTGTAAAAATTATTTTAAAGAAAAGTTGAAAGAACTTTAGACTAGACTTGACCCAGACTAAATCCTTAATTTTATCAGTGAGGAAACTGAGGCCCTGACAAAGGAAATGATTTGGTCAAAGTTAGAACAGAGTTTTGGCAGAGATGGGACAGTTAAATCTCAGCTCAGCTCATCTCTCTCTGATAATGAGTCTGAGGAAAATGAAAGGACAAAAGATGAAACTGGACAGTTGACCTAGATTATAGAATCTGCTGTTGTCCCAGATCATTCTCTTCTCTCCAGAGGATAATTAGCCCTTAGACTTGTGAAGTGCCCTTCACCCTAGGGTGCTATGCAAGAAGATTCCTGGATATACTACTAAGGCAGCACTCTCAGGGAAAAAAAAGCCAATTAAAAGCATTTTCTGTTGAAAAAGGAGCTGAGATTTCATCTTTTAGACACTTGTCCTTTTGCCTGACTTTGTTCTCAAAAGCAATTCTTCAGAGGCATCAGAACTCTCAGACATTCTGACCTCAGGTCAGAGGTGTACTTGGATATGCAAATACTCTGGAATGGGTAGCTTGCTTCAGGAACCTCCTGATAACTCCAGACAGATTTATTTTATATATGCATGGAGGCAACCTTGTGGAGAGGAAAGAGTCCTAGACTAGGAGCCGGGGGACGAAAATTCTGTACCCAGCTCTGTCATTAAAGTCTTACACATTGAGGACCAGATGAATTGAAAGAAAACAGTTTTGTGCAGAAGGAAGCAGGAAAAGGCAGCTTCCTATGATTTTTATTTATGCCACATAAATTTATTGGCCATTAATAGTGTCAGTACATTCCCTGGATGCTGATAACAAGGAGGATTTTGTATGTTTTCAAAATCTTTTCAGCATGATATGCTGTGTGTGTATGTGTGTGTGTGTGCATATGCACAGGTCTGTGTCTGTGTGTGAGAGAGCTAGAGAGGAAGGTAGGAAGGGAGGGAGGGAG
>NC_058130.1:687731184-687744208 GCF_016433145.1 Gracilinanus agilis | reverse complement strand
TCTCTCTTTCTGTCTCTTTCTTTCTTGCTCTCTCCACATATATATGTACATATATATATGCATATATACACACACATATCTCACTACTGGTTGGGATTATAAGATTTATATATATATATATATTTTGTATATATATATTTATTTATATAGTTATAGGATTCAGAAATGTTGTGAGAAAGCAAAAAAAAAAAGGATTCCAATTATTCCTATTACTTAAGGAGTCTCCTTTGCCGGAAATATATATTTCCAGTTATATTAAAAATACATATATATCTTCCATATACTGTTCAGCACAGAGACTAACATCTCTAACAACCTTAGCATATCTGTGTAGAGCCCTTGACCTACCTCCTGTACCAGTTTCCAGGAGACAAAAGCTGGCAGGCAAAATGAGTTACCAACGAGTCTTGCAAGACCAACAAGTCACACAGAAGTTTTATTCAGAATTTATAGTTCTATATTAGTTGAAAAAGGTGTGGGTTGTGTGAGAGAGAAAGATGAAGAGACAAGCAGAGACAGAAAGACAGAAATATTGACAGAGAGATAAATACAGAAGAGGAATGAAACATATGCAGATATATAGAGAGAAAAAAATGGAGAAGGAGAGACAAGAGAGATATAGGCAGAGACAGGGACAGAAGGGGATGGATGGAGGGAGGAGAGACAGACAGAAATAGAGACAGAATGGGAGTAAGATAAAGAGGGAGAAAGGGAGAAATAGAGATAGAATGAGATTGAAGGGAGGAAAGGAGAGAGACATATTCTAGGAAAGTACTTGCAGACATGAATACTCCATTACTAGCATATCTCCATAATCAACCATGAGATGAATTAAAATAGTCCAAATCTTACCAGCTGGCTAAATGGCTTCCAATAACACTTTTTCTCTTTCCAGTTCCTTTAGGGAGGTGTTAGGCAACACCATGTTCCGTTCTCCCTCTACATCTTTTCCTTTGGAAATCATATTCACTCCTATAACTTCATCTCTTTATAAATGTCTCCCAGCTCTTTCCAGCCTTGATCTCAGTTATTTATTGATTGATTTATTGATTTAGAATTTTTTCCATGGTTACATGATTCATGTTCTTTCCCTCACCTCTTCCCCCATAGCAAATGAGCAATTCCACTGGGCTTTACATGTATCATTGATCGAGATCTATTTCCATATTATTAATATTTGCACTAGGGTGATCATTTAGAGTCTATATCCCCAATCATATCCCCACTGAACCATGTGATCAAGCAAATTATTTTCTTCTGTGTTTCTGCTCCCACAGTTCTTTCTCTGGATATGGATAGTGTTCTTTCTCATAAGTCCCTCAGAATTGTACTGGATCATTGCATTGTTGCTAGTAGAAAAGTCTATTGCATTCGATTTTACCACAGTGTATCAGTCTCTGTGTACAATGTTCTCCTGGTTCTACTCCTTTCTCTCTGCATCAATTCTTGGAGGTCATTCCAGTTCACATGAAATTCCTCCAGTTCATTATTCCTTTCAGCACAATAGTATTCCATCACCATCAGGTACCACAATTTGTTCAGCCATTCCCCAATCGAAGGGCATCTCCTCATTTTCCAATTTTTTACCACCACATAGAATGTGGCTATAAATATTTTGGTACAAGTATTTTTCCTTATTATCTCTTTGGCACAAACCTAGCAGTGGTATGACTGGATCAAAGGGCAGGCTGTCTTTTAAAACCCTTTGGACATAATTCCAAATTGCAATTCAGAATGGTTGGATCAATTCACAATTCCACCAGCAATGCATTAGTATCCCCATTTTGCCAAATCCTCTCCAACATTTATTACTTTCCTGTTGAGAGCCATTGGATGTAGAAATGCCATTGGAGAAATAGGATCAAATTTAGGGCCTATTATCTGGATTCCCTACGTGACCAATCCAGACTGAGGCAGTCTTTGTGTTTGGTTCTGGTCACCTGAGCCCCAAAAAGCTCTGATACCAGCAGGTAGGTTAATCCAAAAACAATTTGATCCCTCCAAGAGGCTATTAGGAGTCATTTAGAGAAACCGAGTCTGTAACAGATATTTTATCTGGATCCCATTACAAAATCATCAGCAAGTAAAACTGTGTGTATGATTTTTCTGCACTGCATGAAAGGATGCAGACAGAATGGGCCATCTAAGATAAAATCTGAGGCTCCTCTTTTGACTCAGTTTTTGATCCCCACCTTTCTTAGAATTCTTATTGGAGAGCTTTGAAGTGGCAGACCAGCATCTACTGAGTTGATGATTCCTCTCCTTGATAATTGAGAAGCCTGAATCCTAACAAACATTACTTAGATAAGATTGCATACTTAGATTAGAACTGGCACCTTTAGCAGAACTCAGTTGATGAGCATCTCCATGGGATATTTCCGCTCCCAGAGTTATCCCTTACTAAATTGGTGGTTGGAATTTGGCCATTTGTCTTTGCACCTTTACTCTTTAAACTTCAATGGGTTATGTGTGATTTGTTACCCCTTCACTGCTGTAACTCTTTTTGTGTTCTTTGTTTGAAATCAGCATATAATAATCTCCCAAGCCCACAGAATTCAGAACAGCATGGGCTAACCACTAGTCTAGTTGTTCTCATTTTCTTTCTCCTGCCTTAACCATCCTATGCCACCAACGTGGACCCCAAAACCATATAGAGGCTGGCCCCCTATACTTTCCTTTGCTGTTATATTAGCCCACCTGCTGGGTGTGAGGTGGTACCTCAGAGATGATTTGCATTTCTCTAATTATAAGAGATTTAAAACACTTTTTCATGTACTTAGTGATAGTTTTTATTTATTTATCTGAAAATTGCCTATTCATGTCCCTTGCCCATTTATCAATTGGGGAATGGCTTGATTTTTTTGTACAATTATTTAACTCCTTATAAATTTGCGTAATTAGACCTTTGTCAGAAGTTTTTTGTTATAAAGATTTTTTCCCAATGTGTTGCTTGCCTTCTAATTTTGGTTGCATTCATTTTGTTTATATAAAACCTTTTTAATGTAATCAAAATTATTAACTTTACATTTTGTGATATTCTCTGTCTCTTGCTTGGTCTCAAATTCTTTCCTTTCCCATAGATCTGAAAGGTATACTATTCTTTGTTCACCAAATTTACTTATAGTTTCCTTCTTTATATTTGTCATTTATCCATTCAGCCCTGATCTTTTAAACCTCTATTTCTAACTGCCTAGAATATATCTCCACCATGATATCTCACTGTAATCTCAAATTCAACATATTCTAAACTGTTTATGCTTTTCTCCTGAAAATCCCCCCTTCTTCCTCACTACATATTTCTGTTATTGTCATTATCATTCACTTAGTCTCCATTGTCCAAGACCTTAGAGTTATTCTTCTTCATGTCTCATAGCTCTTCAGTTATTAAATGGAATTTGTAGCTAAAAAAATTGATTCCATTTTTTCCCCTGATCTGTATTCACAATTCTATTACCTTTGTCTAGGGCCTCATTACTACCTACTTGATCAAACTAATACTACCTCTATTCACAGTCAAACTGAACTACTTTTTCCTTCATATACTTGTAGGTCATCATCTTCTACCATTTTTCTTGCCACACCAAAGTTTGGAATATCCTCTTTTCTCCTTTCTACCTCTTTATAATAATCCTTTTGTAATTATTTTTATATATTTATTTTTAATAATCCTTTAATAATCCCTTCTAGGAAGGTTTCCTGGATTTACCCAGTTGATTATGACCAAGGATATCACACATTACCTTGTCTGTATCCCTCATATTACTTTAAAATGCACTTACTTGTGTATCTATAAAATTCTCTTACTAGACTCTGAGCTACATGAGGACAAGCATCCAGCCTTATTTAAGATTTGTAGCATTTCCAACAATGAGTTCAGTGTTTTATATAGGGAGGCATTTTATAAATATTTCATCAGCATTTAAGATCTTGCCTCAGGCACAAATCTACATCCACTTGACAGTCTTTAACAGTATCCAATTAAGACCTCCAGAGAGATGGGGAGCTCATTATCCTCTGAGACAGCACATTCTGTCTTTTTTATATTGAACTAAAATCTGCCTTACTCTAGCTTCTACTCAATGGTTTTAGCTCAACCTTTGAGGCCAAGAAACTAAGAAGAGTAAGACCATTGATGACAAGAACAGGCTATTCCAGGACTAATTGAAGAATTGCAGTTTGAATTTTTAAAATAGTATGAAAAACTAATTAGATAGCACTTTTTTGGTCCCTTTCTCCTTTTCTCTCTTCCACCTCTCTGTCTCTTTCTATCTCTTGCTTTCTCTCTCTCCTTTTGTTTCTGACTGTCTCTCTGTTTCTGTTTTTCTGTGATTCTCTTTCTGTCTCTGCTGCCTTTTCTCTCTTTCTGTCTCCCTGTCTCTGTCTCTGTCTGTCTTTGTCTCTCTCCGTCTAACTCCACTCTGTTTGCTGTCTCCTTTGTTTTTGTCCCTCTCTCTTCCTCTCTGTCTATCTGTCTTCCATTTGTCTTGCACTATATGTCAGTGTCCATTAGACTGTGAACTCCTTGAAGGTGTCAACTTGAAATCTGGACACCCCAAGTCTGCCCCTGTCCCCAGAGAATTCACCCTAAGGGCAGTCCCAGACTCAGCCCTTTCAGACTGAACAATGGACTTTAAAGTACATAATGATCCCAGTCCAGGTGGGACCATAGACCTAAATCAAATGGTAACTACCCTTTGGTCTTAGTAGTTTCTCCCATTGTATCAAAGTCCTCTCCCAGGAAGCCCAGCCACTGGCTGGATCTTTCCCTTTTGGATTCCTTGTAAAGCATCAGCCTCTTCCTGATAAATCTGTCTTGGATTTTTCATTTCCTTGTAGTCATGGTAATGCCAATCAATCTTACTTCTTTGTCCTTAGTTTCCCAAATTTTATTCATCAGAGAATCATCTAGCACAGTGATCCTCTCAGAGATATTGTTGCCAGAGTGCCAAAGCCTTTGGCTTTGTATGGTTCTTTTGGTGTTTGACTCCATGTGGTGGCTGTATATTAAACACTATCTCTTTCCTGATTAAAGTCTTAGTTTTTCTGACTACTTTAGTAGTTCTGTGTTTTTTCCAGGTTAACAAAGGTAAGGACTGTTTTTGCCTTTCTCTGTCCCCTCACCATTTAAAGTGGTACCTGGCACAAGTAAGCACTCCACAATTGCTTATTTACTTGACTTATTTGTCAATATATGGTACCCATCCTCTTTCACCTGTCTCTCGTCTCTTCTCTTTGCCAAACTTCATTTTTGGTACAGGACAGAATTAGACTTAGACTACATATAACTCTCAGGATCTTGACAATTGTACAACATTTGTGTACCAGAATTTTAAAAAAATCAATTTGTATAATAAATTTCTTGACTCAGCAGCCCAACTAGTACCTAACAGAGATCTTAGAGTAGTTTTGCTTTTGTAGCTTGTCTCAGAGGGGAGTACTATGCCTGAAATCCCTTCAGGCAGCTAGCTCCTCCCAATTAAAACAAACAAACAAAGGCTTGAAAAGTGTTAGAGTAAACAATGGAAGCCTGGAGTGGTTACCAGATTTCCTCTTTCTGTTCTGCTCTGGGTCCTTCCCCACTCCTGATTCCTTCACAGTTGTTCAAAGGACACCAGATGAAGTTCTATTTAATTGATGAAGTATCAAGTAGTGCCCAGGCTTCTAGGAGAATTAAGTAGTTCCATAAAGTATTGATTGATCTCTTTCTAGTATTCACACCAGTGGTCACTTATGCCAGTTTTGATGCCTGTTGTGAGACTTCAAGGATACCAAAAGGTTAAAGCATAAAAGCTTCCCCTTTCTAGTAGGAGAATTGACCATCATGAATATCGAGGTCTAATCAACTTGAAATCTGGAGCCCCCAAGTTTACCCGGTCCCAGGAGAGGTCTCAGACTTATCAGTTTCAGTCTGAACAATAGAATTTAAAATACTTGATAATCTCAGTTTAAGTGAGGCTAGCAGACCTAAGCAAATGCTAAGTACCCTTTCAGTCTTAGAAGTTTCCCCTATTGTAATGTTCCCAAGAAGACCCACACCTATGTAAGAACCATCCTTTTAGTATCTATTATAAGGAGACCACTCCCCATACCACAGCCTCTGGCTGTGGTTTCCTTCCTAAGTTTTGCATCTTGTCTATATGGTTTGGACCACTCATTTCCTTGTAACCATGGTGATGTCAATCAATCATACTTCCCTGTCCTTAGTTCCCCAAAGGGTATATAAGTTCCCCCATTCTAGTGTTCTCCAGGGTATCATCTAGCATGGTGATCTTCTCAGAGATACTGTTGCCAGAGTGCCAGAGCCTTTGGCTCTGTGTAGTTTTTTTTAGGTGCTTGACTCTGTAAGCCACAGTATATTGAACACTATCACTTTCCTGATTAAGGGCTTGGTTTTTCAGACTACTTTAGTAGTTCTGTGTTTTTCCCAAGTTAACACATTCATTATTTTATTTGAGCCTCAAAGCAACCCTATGAAACAAGTACTGCAAGTAGTTTTATTATGGATTTTACCAAAAAAAAAAAAAAAAAAAAAAGTTGGATCCAAGAGAAATCAAATACCTTGCCTAGGGTTGCCCAGCTAGTAAGAATAAAAAGTCTTGCCTAGACTTTCCTGACTCCAAGTGGCATTCTGCCCAATAAATTAGCCTGGTTCTAGGGAGGAGACCTTAACCTTAATTTGTATGTATGTATGCACAAATGCATTTATATTTATTCATATATACATATGTACACATTTCAATATCATTGGTTTCTCTTTGAAATACCATTTGTGCATTTAAAAATATTATTGAGAGAAAAGATCCATAGATTTCACCACAATGCCACAGAGTAGTATAACATATATACAAAGATTAATAATTGCATTTTAGGAATATTTTATGGTTTGAAATTTGTTTATGGAATCCATAAATGTCTGGGAGTGAGGTGGGGGGGGTGTCAGTATTCCAGGAAACTTGGGAGCAAAATGGAGGGAATTAAACCTATTTTCACAATGGGAAATTGCTATGCATAATAAACATTTTTGAATATGTATAATTTCATAGTTAATATTTTAATTCAAAATTTTGAGGCATTTGAAACTCTTATGTGATGATATATCCACATTTTAGAAGGAAAAAAATTGTTAGAACCAAAATGTTCTTGGAGAAGCCCTATTCATATCTTGTAGAGCACCAGTGTTCCATAAAACACAGATTCGGAAATAATACTATCAGTATTCAGAGGGATGAAATCTAGAACAGATTTCCAAAAGGAGGCTTCTGGAAAGGGGATAGAGAGGAAGGAGGATGTATGAGAAAGGGTAAAGGAGGAAGATGTGTGCCTCTGTGTGTAACACACCAATCAATAAATCAAAGAATCAACAAGCATTCATGAAGTGCTTATTATTTGGTACTATGTTAGGTACTTGGGATAATAGTACAAAAGTGAAACAATCCTTGATCTTGATGAGCTTACATTCAATTGTGTTTATAATCATCAAGAGATGTTTGATGAAAATATACTGCATGCTCTTGAGGGAAGAGATCAAATTTACTTTGAATCTCTACAAGATATGTAGATGGATAATTCTCAATATTTATTTGTTTGGTAAATAAATGTGCAAACAGATGCCCTGAGATGGCTATGCACTACCTCTTCAGTCAAATCTCAATACCCAGGACAATGCTGGGCACATAGTAGCCAACTTATAGAATACTTGTCGATTGACTGATTTCATCTTATTCCCCTCTAGGAAACCCTGTCCCAGTCAAACTGGATTCCACGTTCCAATCCCCAACCATACCATCTGCTTTCCTGCTCCTGTACCTTCACATAAAGTGATGTAACCATCCCGGTTAAATTTCTATCCATCCTTTGAAGCCACTCTCAAATGTGACCCCCAAAAGATTTTCCCAGTCTTCAGAAGTGATAAAAAATCTCTTTGGATTTCTCAGAGAATCTACTTTGTACTTTTCTCATATGCTTATTGTGAAACTTATTATTATTGTATCATTATCTATATATGTGCCTTATAACTCTCTCCATGAGTAAGAGACAAAGTCTCTTCTAAAACTGACTAGCAGTGTTTTGTACACAGTAAGTATTTAATAAATGCTTGTCAAACTTGTCACTAGTCACAAAGGCAAGGTTTAACTGCCTTTTTCCTTTTCTCTACCCACTAATTGCTATCATGGTTCCAGCATGTCTATTCTCATGATCTCTCTTTTTACCTTTTCAGATAACAGTTCTAATTCCTTTTTCCCTTGGTCTTCTGGGATCATATCTTGTTGACACATTTTCTAGTAATAACAAGTTCATTAAGTGTAGTGGGTGATTCCCTTAAGACCAGGAGATATGGGGCATTCCAATCTGCTCATTTAGTTTTGCTTAATTTTTTTTTTTTAACCTATTCCCTTGTCTGCTTTTTGGTCAATAGCTTCTCCTGGCTTCTTCATTACTTCCTAATTACACTGAGTTTCTTTGCTCATTTTTGTCTGTGATAAAAACCAGCTGAGGAAAGAAATTTGACTTCCAAGGTCCCCTAGACACCTCATGAGCAGCCAAACCTTCTTCACTTATTTGAAGCTGATTTTCTTTTTCTTCTCCCCCTAATGTATTTGTAAAAAGTCCTTCTGGTGCCCTGTGTGATTATAGCCAGCTCTACATTTTTACAGCCTTTACTTTTCTTTGTAAGATGTGACTGATAAAGCTACATTTTCTTCTCTCTTTCCAGGACAGATTTATCCTTTGCTTATAAATCTTTGAGCAGTCTTTCATGAAGCCATATCAGATGTTCCTTAATCTTTGTATTATTCATTCCTTTAAGGAATTTTAATCTACTGGGCTTTAATTATACTGTCTCTCAGGAAGTACCAGACTTCTGCACTGAGCTTTATGCTCAAAATCCTGTAATTATAATGGTGAGCTATTTCTCTTTCTTTCCCCAGTAATTTTCCCCCCATAGAATATATGTCAGAACCCTGCATTCCCATGGTGTGTCTTTTTTAAAATACTGGGTTAGTCAGAGTCAGTACACAAAATATGCCATCAAAAAAGAGACTATGGACAAAATTACTTCATTACTCAACAAATTATCTTCCCAGGGACCTTTTTTTCAAGTACTTCCATTGAACTTCTTTGTGTCCTTGATTAAGAGTTTTCCAGTCTAGCTTTCCTTGTTTCTTGTGTTGAACTTGGTCTTCTCTTCTCAGCAAACCAATATAGTTGACTATCTCTATGACTTTCCACTTACGTCTGTTCCTTTGGTTCTGTTATTTAACATCTTTTTGCTATCATAAGAAAAATTCTTAGAAAGTCAACTAAATTATCTATTCCTTCTCCCTGAGATTCTAATAAGTCATGGAGTGATGAAGTGTATTATCACATTGTCTCCCCTCTTTTTCCTTTTTTGATGGGGGCTTTAATAGACTAGTCACTCCTTACCTAGTTTTTTAAATGAGCCATAAGCCAGAAAGTTGAGACTCTTAACATCCAATGCAAAAAGAAAAATAGGAACAAGGAGAGCCAAAACCTTGAAGCTGATGCTAGATAGACTGAGTCAGTTTGCTATGCATGAAAAGCTAGTTAGGAAGGAAGGAAGGAAAAGGAAGAAGGTAGGAAGAAGGAGGAAGGGAGGGAAGAAGTGAGACAGAGACCTAGTCTAGGCAGATCAATGAAAATGAGAGTCTTGTGTGTTCCTGGGTGACTTTTCCTATATAATTCTATATTCCTTTGTCTTATATATGTCTGTGGAAGAATCCTTAGTGTCAGGTCAGGGATTTAGATAGTGATAATACAATGTGAGTGGTAACTATATACTCGACATCTTCTGAATATTCCCATAATAATGCCTAGAGAAGCAGAAGAAGGGCACTAAAAAAAATATTCACCACAACTCCTTACTTAGAATAGCACTTAATACTTTAAAAGCTAGGGCAAAATGCTGCCTTTTTATCTATGCCAGGTCTAGAGGACCTGGCCACCTCCTCTGGATTCCGATTTAATCTCCTGACTGCTCACTAATTTCTTTACTTTATTCTAGTATTCTTTGAGGAATCCATCTCAATCCCAGATGCTACTTTATCTGTCCATTCATAAATTTCCATCACACTTTATCTGGGATCTAATAATATTCATCTGCAGTGTTTTCCCTCTTGGGATCCCAAAGAGTCATACAGAAAAAATTTCTTAGTTTTCAGGAGCCCAACCATGTAATTAGCTAATATGGTGGATTGAGTGCTGACTTGGAGTCAGGAAAATCCGAGTTTGAATTATGACTTAGATCTACTCTAAGTATCAGCTTTCTCATCTATGAAATGAAAGCGGTGGTTTCTAAAGTCCCTTCTATCTCTAAACCTACGATTTCATGAACTTGTGGCACAAAGTCTCCTGATTGCTCACTGAAGTTAATGTCTCCATCATATATACTTTAAGACCCACCTTTTCTCTTAGAAATCTCCAACAAAGAGAAATTCCTAGAAAGAATTCCTGTTTTGATTCACCCTTTTCCCTTATTGAATCTCAGTGGAGAAAGAGATGATCTCTAAGGCCATTTTACTTTTCATTCATTCATTTGCTCATTCATTGAACAAATGAATAAAGATATTACCTGTTTGTCAGTAGTTTTATGCTAGGTAATAAGGACAATATAATGGTTAGATAGTATCCTGTTCTTGCCTTCAACGGGGTATCAGTTTAATATGAGGTGGTTGAATAAAGTGATTTTCTAAAGAAATTGTTGCTGGGGACTTGGATAAAACTAGAGTTGACTTATTTGTCACATTTTCTGATGGCAGGGACTAGAGTCAAGCTTATTAAGGGCTTACTATGTACTAGGCACAGTGCTAAACACTGGAGATGTAAGAACAATAAAAAATATTTGTCTTTAGGTAGTCCATTTTTGAATGAGGTAGAAGGATAACCCACTTCAGAACAGATATAATTGTTAAGGATACTTTTCTTTAAATTCAAGAGAAAATTTTTTAAAGCAGACTCAAGCTCTTTTATTTGCAAAATACTCCTGAAAGAATTGTCCACTCCTCTCAATCTGACAACTCACTAAATATGCCAAAGAAAACCAAAAGATGCCTTCACTGACATTCTCTTCTTTCTTCTCTCAGTGTTCTCTGAACACCACTCTTCCTTTGTGACTTGCTTTCTCTATGAAGTCATTCTGGATCATCCCTAAACTAGATTGATTCCATTATGAGCACATTTTAGCTAAATTAATTTTCCTTAAATAACAATCATGTCTACTTACTTTGCTTAAGAACTTACAGAGTTTCTCTCTGCTTCCAGTTTCAAATTTCTCACCTGACTTTGAATTCTCCCATCTGGAAGGGACATCTTCCTCACTTAACACTGTATGTTTCTCTTATCTGCTCACCACATTGTAGCTTGAATTACATTTATCTATATGAATATATTTCTCCTTTCTTGTTATAGAATAAACACAGCACATAGAATTAGAAGTTTTGGGGGGCAGCTGGGGTAGCTCAGTGGATTGAGAGTCAGGTGTAGAGACGGGAGGTCCTAGGTTCAAATCTGGCCTCAGACACTTCCCAGCTGTGTAACCCTGGGAAAGTCACTTGACCCCCATTGCCCACCCTTTCCACTCTTCCACCTAGGAGCCAATACACAGAAGTTAAGGGTTTAAAAAAAAAGAAGATTTGAGTCAGAGTTATAATACTGACAATCAAAAAATAGCTAGAATGATGGGTTACAGAATCAGCATCCAAAAAAGATGTTTAACAAGTTACCAAGATAAGCTGAATTTCAAACAAAATTCAATAAGGATTGTACTAAATTAGTCTTCCATTAAGTTTGGGGAAAAAAAAACCTGGATATATAAAAGATGGGGTGGGCATATCTAAGCATCATTTGATGTGAAAAATATATAGAGTTCAGGATTAATATTTATCAATAATGTGAGGTGTCAGGCAAAAAAATCCTAGCAGACTTAATTAAACCTGCTTCTTTGGCAATTTATGGTAAAGTCTAAATGGATTTACAGGACAGTTTTATGAAACTTTTAAAGAACAATTAGTGCCTATATTATGCAAGTTATTCTCAGAAATCATGAAATAAAACACCCTATATGATTTCTTTTATGAGACAAATCATATCTCAATACCTAAGACAGGGAAGTCTAAACACAGAAGGAGAACTATATAGTGAATATCCTTAGTGAATATAAATTCAAAATTTTTAAGTAAAGCTGTATCAAATAGAATAGTGTGATTCATCCAAGAAATTATTCATCATGGACAAGTTGGATTTATTCCAGAAATATAAGGATGGTATTACATTAGAAAAAAAATTAATGATATTAAAAATAAAAAACATCTCAAACTACACAATTGTCTTAATTGATGCAGAAAAAGATTTTGACAAAATACAATACTCATTCATGCTAAATATAAAGCATAGGCACAAAAATATCTTTAATATCATAAAACAGATTGTAAAAAAAATCAAACATAGTATGTAATACTGATACACTAGAAACTATTTCAAAAAGTATGGCAGTGAAACCAAGGATGCCTACTTTCTCCACTATTTTGGGACAAAAATCCACTATTTGACAAAAAATGCTAGGAAAATTGGAAAACAATATGGGAGAGATTAGGATTAGATCAACATCTCACACCCTACACCAAGATAAATTCAGAATGGGTGAAAGACTTGAATATAAAGAAGGAAACTGTAAGTAAATTAGGTGAACACAGAATACTACACTTGTCAGATCTCTGGGAAAGGAAAGATTTTAAAACCAAGCAAGAGTTGGAAAAAATTACAAAATATAATATAAATAATTTTGATTATATTAAATTAAAAAGTTTTTGTACAAACTAAAACAATGCAACCAAAATCAGAAGGGAAACAATAAACTGGGAAAAAATCTTTATAACAAAAAATTCTGACAGAGGTCTAATTACTCAAATATACAAGGAGCTAAATCAGTTGTATAAAAAATCAAGCCATTTCCCAATTGATAAATGGGCAAGGGATATGGATAGGCAATTTTCAGATAAAGAAATCAAAA
>NC_058130.1:687693709-687731015 GCF_016433145.1 Gracilinanus agilis | reverse complement strand
CAAATCAGAGAGGTAGAAGAAAAACTGGGAGAAGAAATTAGATTGATAAAAGAAAATCATGAAAAAAAGATCAATAATTTGGTAGAGGAGAAACAAAAAAAAATACTGAAGAAATTTATACCTTAAAAAATAGAATAGGCCAATTGGTAAAAGAGAAAAAAAATCTAAAGAATAGAACTCCTTAGAAAGCAGAATTAGATAAATGGAAAAAGATATGCAAAAATGCACTGAAAAGAAAACTTCCTGAAAAACAGAATTGGCGCTTTGAAAAAAGAGGTATAAAAATCTGTTGAGGAAAAGAACACTTTACAAAGTATAATTGACCAAATGGAAAAGAAGGTAGAAAAGTTCACTAAAGAGAATCATGTCTTAAAAATTAGAATAGGGCAAGTGGCAACTAATGACTTGCTGAGACATCAAGAAATAATCAAAGAAAATCAAAAGAATGAAAACAGAAGAAAATGTGAAATCTCATAGGAAAAAAACTGATTCAGAAAATAAATCCAAGAGAGATAATTTTAAAATGATTAGACTATCTGAAAGCCTTGCTCAAATGAAAGAGCTTAAACATCATTTGTCAAGATATTATCAAGTAAAACTGACCTAATATTCTAGAACCAGAGGATAAAATAAATGGAAAGAACCTAATGATCAGGTCCTGAAAGTGAGCACAAAGGAAAACACCCCAAAATATTATAGCCAAATTTCAAAACTCCAAAGCCAAGGAGAAAATATCACAAACATCCAAAAAGAAACAATTCAAATATCATGAAGCTTCACTCAGGGTAACCAGAGACTTAGCAGCCTTCACATTAAAGGATCAGAGGTTCTGGAATGTGATATTCTAGAGGGCAAATGAGATGGGGTTTCAACCAAGAATCATTTACCCAGCAAAACTGATCATAATCCTCATGGGTTAAAAAAAAAAAGAATATTCAATTTAAGAGAGGACTTTCAAACATTCTTGATGAAAAGACAGGACCCAGGGGAAAATCTGACTCTCAAATACAAGACTCAAGAGAATCATAAAAAGATAAACAGGAAAGAAAAATCAAACAATATTCCATAATATTAAACTCTTTTTAGAATGACAGAGATTGGAAAAATGAGGGGACACCTATCAATTGGGGAATGGCTGAGTAAGTTATAGTGTATAATTGTAATGAAATGCTATTTTGCTGTAAGAAATGACAAGCAGGAGGAGCTCAGAAAAACCCAGAAAGATTTACAAAAACTGAAGCACAATGGAATAAGCTGAACCAGGAGAAATTCATATGGTGACAGGAATACTGTACAATGAACACCTGTGAATAACATCTATTTTCAACAAAAAAATGACCCAAATTATTCCAAAGACTCTTGATAAAAATGTGACATCTACTTCTAGAGAAAAAGAAATGAATTTAGATTTAGACCAAAGTGAACTTTTTTCACCTTCTTAATTGTTTTTTTATTTGAGTTTCCTTCCATAAAAGAATTAATATAGAAAAATGTTTTATATTATTACCCATGTAAAATCTATGTGAGATTGTTTACCATTCGAAAAGGTGTTGACAGGACAGGAGGGAGAGAATTTGAGACTCAATATTCTTTGAAAAATGCTGGAAACTGTTTTTACATGTAATTGAGGAAAAAAATAAAATTTAATACCAAAAAAGAAGAAATTCTGGGCAATCAGCAAAGATATGAATTGAGACAATAACTCTAGCAACATTACTAAGCTATAAAATAAGCCCTCAAAAACATCAATATTTCTACATGATAATAACAATACCCAAGTGGCAGTAATAGAAAGTGATATCCTTTTCCAAATAACTACAAGACACAGAAAGTATCTAAGGATCAGTCTATCAAAGAAAACAAAATACTTGTGTAGATAAAATATAAAGTGTTCTTTAAAGTTATAAAGAACTTAAATTTGGAGAAATATTCAGTATTCATGCCTGGGCTATTTCAAAATAACAATAATGACAATACTATCAAAGTTAATTTATAATTTTCATGCTATACCAATCAAATTATCAAAATGATATTTTAGATAACTTGATAAAATGATAATAGTTTTTAAAAGATGATTTAGGCTATCAAAGGAAATAATATGAAAGGGATGGGGATAATACTTCCAGACCTAAAACTAATTTGTAAAACATCAGCCAGCAAAACCATCTGGCACTGGTTAGAAATTAGAAAGATAAATGAAAAAGATTAAACAAAGGAGAATCAGAAACAATAGAACTCAATAACTTACTGTTCAACAAACTGGAAAATGTATATCGCTTGGGAAAGAACCCCTTATTTAATTAAAAACTGCTTGGAAAACTAGAAAGCAACTAGGAGAAAATGGGTTTAGAGCAACATGTTACCCCATATATCACAATATACTTCAAATGAATAGATGCCCTTAATACTAAAAATCATACTATTAAAAAAAAAACAAAAGAAAAACAGATCATATACCTTTCACTGCTGTAAGAGACATTCTTTTTTTAAATTATATTTTATCATTTTTAAAAACAAAAAAAATCTACTTTCTTATCCTTCACCCTTTACCTTGTCAAGAGATAAAGGAAAACAAAACTCAATATAGATGAGCATAGTCAAACAAAACAGATTTCCAAATTTCTTTTTCCCCTAAAAAATTTATAATTCTGAACCTTTATCTTTTTATCAAGGGGTCAATAACATGTTTCATCATTGGTCTTTTAGAATCAATTAATCATTACATTAATAAGAATTTTAAGTTTTTCAAAGTTGTCAGCCTTTACCAGAATGTTGTCATCATATAAATACTTTTTCTGGTTCTGTTCACTTCACACTGTATCAGTTCACATGTTTTCCTAGGCTTTCCTCACACCATCTCTTTCATTATTTCTTTCAGTATAATAGTATTACATCAAATTTATAAGTCATAATTTCTTCAGCTATCCCCCAATTTGGGCAGACCCCCTTAGATTCCTGATCTTTGCCAACTTAGATGTGTTATAAGTATTTTATGGATCCTTATTTGGAGGTATTATTTAATAAGATTAATATCTTTTTTATTCCACCGTCCTTCTAACTCCCCTTCTCCCTTCTCCCCTTTCCTTCCTATTTCTCAAGTGAGTGAAATGTTTTTCTCCACCCAGTTCTGTGTATATGTGTGTATTATTCTTTAGGAGCTTAATTCTTAATCAAACAAGGGACAAATAAAGTTTCAGAAAATAAAATACATAACTTTGTTTACAAAAGCTAAAAAGTCTCTAGTCAAACAAAATGAATACTCATAGGATAAGAAGGAAAATTACCAAATGGGGAAAAATAGGATTTGCATCAAATTTCTCTCATAAGGATTTAGTGTCCAAGATATTTATAAAATTGAAAACCATCCGGCAGTTGATAAATGGTCAAATTACATGAACAAAGAGTTCTCAAAAGAAAAATTATAATAACCATACATTATGGTTATTTATTAAAATAAAAATTTTAATAACCATACAAAGGAATGATTTGCTCCAAATTATTAATAAGAGTAACACACAATAAAACATGCCTAAGGTTTTCTCAAATTCTGAAAATTGTCAGTACTAGCAAAAGGTAGAGATAGTTAATGTTGGAGGGGTTGGGAGAAGAAAGGCACATTTGTGCAGTGTTCATGGAGCTGTGAATCAGTATATTAATTTTGGAAAGCAGTTTGTAATTACACAAATAAAGTAATTAAAATGTCTGTACTCTTTGACCTAGAGATTACACTACATCATTCCCACCCCAGGAAGTTATTGAAAAGAAAAAAGTCCCCACATACACAAAAATATTTATTGGAACATTTTTTTGTGATAACAAAGAAAGTAGATGCCCATCAATTTATGAATGGCTAAACAAATTGTCACACATGAATGGAATGCAATATTATTAAACTGTGAGAAATGACAAGTGTGATAAAGAGAAATGTGGAAAGACTTGCATGAATTGAGGCAGAATGAAGTAAGCAGAGCTGAGAAAATAATATACAAATGAATACAACCATGTAAATGGACAGAATTTTTTAAAAAATTAAAAATAAAATTTGCAAAATTACAAAAAAAAAGAGGCTCAAAAGAAGAAACTCTCACTCTGCTCCTTTTCAGGGACCGGAGGTTCATAAGTTTGAACATTTTTTTATATTTTCAGATTTTTTTGAATGTTACACTAATGTTTTCTATTGTTATCTTCAAAAATAGTGTTTTTCCCCTATGGAATGATTGTCTGGGAAGGATAAAGGAGGGGTACTAGAGGGAAATTATGCCAGTGTATAAAAACAAAAGACAATGACAAGGACTAATTATAAAAAAAAAAATCTTTCTTTTCTGTTAGTCTTTCCCAATGAGGTTACCTCAGTTATTTTTAGTGGTATGTGTGTGTACGAGCATGTATTTAATGTATACACATGAATATGTATGCATATATGTACATGTGTATACACACATATACACACGTGCATGTACACACATATATTCTTACAGATTACTTCCTTTCATCCACCTCATTGTTCATCCTTAAAAGCCAAGTTGATGGTCTTCCCACTTTCTAGTCCATCTCAACTCCCCATCAGCCTTTACATAGGCTACCTAGCAAGTTCTCTTCCTAATAAGGTTGCCCTGTAGTTACTTTTTATGTATTATGTATTATATAGATGTTATCTATTTTATATATAACATGTATATATATTATGTGTTGCTTTATATGTGGTCCCCCAGTCCATAGGCGTTCAAGTAGAGTTTAAGACAATCATTTTGGTGCATTCAAGTTGAGATTATTTAGTGCAAGGATTTGACTTGACAACTTTTGAGGTACATTCCAGCTCTCAAATTCTGTGATTAGGTGTGTGCCATTATCTCACCTTTTTGAATGTAAGATTCTTGAGAGCTAAGAACTCTTTTGATTTTTTTTAAATTCCAGAGTTAAAGTCTACTCAGAGGAGGGAATCCAGACTGCTGAGAAGGAAGACCATATTACACAGATGAGTTAAAGGAAATGAGGACTTCAAGATCATTAAAAAATAAAACATTTAGAAATATTTCATTTAAACATTAACATTTTTCCCCAAATATTTATTGGCTATTGCATAGAAGAGCAATTAATCTTGTTTTGCTTGGTTTCAGAGGGGGAAAACTAGGAGAAGTGGATGAGTCCAAAAGGATCAATCTGTCAATGGCACACTAATAGTATCACCCTCTCAAGAAGCTTAAGAGCCCTCTTGCCTCTTCAGATAAAATGCAAACTTCTCCTCTGTTTGGATTTTTAAACCCTTCACAATCCGACTCTAATCTATCTTTCCAAACTGATCTGAACTTGCATTCTTGCTGTTCTCTGTGTATGACATTTCCTTTTCTTTCTCTAGACTTTTGTATAAGATGATAAGGCCTCCCACTAGCTTAGAGGACTCTCCCACCTCACCTCCTCTAGGTGAAATCTCTAATTCTCTTCATGGCTCAGCTGATCTTCTGTCTTCTATATAAGAGCAAAAGTATTCCTAATCTCTTTACTCCAGTGTTAGAACTTCCTCCTCCTAATATTATTATGTATCATCTTTCTCTATATTATATTATTCTATATTATATTTTTGTCATATAATGACATATCATGATGTCATCATGCAATATCACACAATATTACTCATATATATAAATATATCTAAGTATACTTATATGTAAGTATCAAATCAGGAGATTATAATAGCAAGGTCTATTTCATTTTTGTCTTCACATCCCTAGCATATAGTATATGGATGGTGCTCAATAAATAGTTGTCAAATAGAATTGAATTGACTTTGCAGAGAGCCAAATTTTGGCTTGATATAAAGAACTATCCAGACATGTAATGATCTTCCTTAGAAAGGAGTGAGCTCCCCAACACTGGAGATCTTCAAGGAGAGACTGGAATAGTCCTTGTCATTTATGCTGTAGGAGGTGGATATTTTTTTCCACGGAGGAATTTGACTAAACAGCCTCTAAGAACTAGAGTTCCTCCTAATTATGAGATTGGAGATTCTTCTTTGGATATAAGCTTTTTTCCTGTTTTGGGTCAATTCTTTTTGGATCTCTAAGATACAAGTCTAATGGTTTCCTCATCCTATGAACTTCAAATTTGTAGCCCACTAAACATAAAAAAAAAACACTTTACATATACCCTGCCCTTCCTCAACAGCATGAATTTCTCCACATAACAACTAAGAAAGCTCAAAAGGATCCTGGTGTTTGGAGAAGCCTGGCAGCATGCCCTCTTTTTTGAATGTTGTTATTCATTCAATCACTCAGCAGGTAGAAATCCAGTCTGCAGCCTGAGCTGTTGAGCATGCAGGTTTTACATTACTGGATTTGGAGAAGTCTTCCTGACTTTTCAAGCCTGTGGCAGATAGGTGAAAGGTTTTTTTTAATGTGTCATGGGGGTCTGAGCAGAAGGAACAATTGTCTCCCAGTTGTCACCAAAATTAAAAGAAAGGGACTCTGGGTATCAATGACTCTCATTGTCAAAAGAAGGGGTTGGTGCCTCCAACTAGGAAGGGGGACAGATAGAGTCAAATAACGAAACTTAGTTATGCTGTCAATATCAAAGGAGGATGACAGAATAGAAGAAAGGTTAGAGAAACAACCTACTGGAGGAGAAAACTAGGACCGATGAACAGAAGTTATATAGAGAGATTTCACTTCAACTCAAGTAAAAACTACCTAATTATACAAGAGAAGAATCTTCTTTAGATGATAATGAATTCAGAGTCACTGATGGTATTTCAGTTGAAGTTCAAGAAAATTCTATCTGTAATAATTTAAAGAATATGCCTACCATGGACCTATTTTTATAGATGACCTATAAGGTCCCTTCTGCTTCTGATAATCTATCAAATGACTTGACTTTATAATCCTTCTGATTTTAATGTTTTAAAAAAATTGAATTCTACAGTATGAATAGGAAGGAGGAGGAAAAGAATGGAACTACTATGTGCTGGACATTTTGCTATGTACTTTAAAAATATTATCTCACTTGATCCTCACAACAACCTGGAAAGTAGATGCCCCATTCTATAGTTAAAGAAACTGAAATAATCAGAGGTTACCTGACTTAGCCAGAGTCACACTGTTAGTAAAGGGTCTGAGATAAAATCTGAACTCAGAACTTTCTGATTCCAAGGCAAGTGTTCTATCTATTATACCACCTTCCTGACTTTCAATGGGGAGAAGGAAAAAAACATATATTCTCATATTGCAGTTCTTCGGTCAAAATGTTTTGATAATAATGGAAACTATTTTTACATAGTGCTTTTAGTCTTATAAAGAACTTTATAGGCATTATCTCTTAATCCAGTGCTTAGTACAGTACCTGGCACATAGTAGTTGCTTAATAAATACTTGTTGACTTGATCTACACATAAGAGCATATGAGTCATGTACTTCAGAAATTATCATCCCCATTTTACAGACAAGGAAGCAGAGGCTCTGAGAGGTTATGACTTTCTCAAAACCACTCAAGTCTTGAAGGCAAGTTTTGAACACAGAATTTTCCAACGACAAGGCCAGTACTTTCTCTGTTAAGTAAACTACATTTCAGCCTTTAGCTAAAAAGCATCTTGTAGTTCTCAGATCTTATCATACTATTAATCTATGCTTTATATTTAGTTGTGCATAATCTCTGTTAAAGACATCTTCTGATATTTTATTGTGCCATAGATATGGCCCTGGGTTCTCAAAGGCAAAGTCAATGAAACACAATTTCTCATAGATCCCACCAAGTTATAAGACCCTTTGGTTCTGGTCTGGTGACAAAGTCTAAGAATGTCATCTGCACTGACTTAATGGAACCTCATTCCTCTGGGGGGGGGGTGTCTTGGCATACACTGGTGGCAAGACCATTCACAAGGGCAAAATCATTGATCCTTTAAGGATTGAAGTATATGTAATCTCCACTACTAGACTGGAAGCTCTTGATATTGAGAGCTAGGTCTTCTTTATTTTGGCACTTAGTACCAGACCTTTGAACCTAGAAAGCACCAGATGAAATTTGCCAATTGACTCAATGATTCAGATCAGCTTGGCTGGAGTGAAGGCAGTAGGAGATAAGAAATCCCAGTCTTGGTCAGTTTTTCTCTTCCTTCCTTATATCATTTTTAGAATACCAAAATCACTGATGTGAATTCAAGCAATGAGGAGAATGTTTTGCTTTCAAATACCCAAGCATTTTAAAAATAATGAGTAAAACTATCTGAGAAATGAATTTCTCCATGACCATAAGGAGAGAAATAGGGACTAAACCTGTTACTTTATTGGCACAAGGAACTTCTAGGTGAGTCCGTTGATGGCAGAGGAGCTAGAGCACTGGGTCTAGAGTCAAGAAGGCTTGAGTTCACATCATTTACTAATATGTGACACTGGAGTACTCACTTAACCTTAGTTTCCTCAACTGCAAAATAAGACTAGTAATAGTATCTACCCTAAAGGGTTGTCATGGGGATTAAATAAGATAATATTTGTAAAACTATTAAGCAGAGTGCCTGGGATATTATAGTCATTATATAAATGCTTCTTCTCTTACATTCCCTTCTCCTTCCTTCCATCAAAGAAATTAGTGCTTCCTCTGCAATTTATAATCTTATGAGTATGTAGACCACTAAGAGTTAAAATGATTTGCCTAGGATCATGCAACTGGTTCATGTTACAGGTAAGACTTGAAGTGAAATCTTCCTTGATTCAAGACTAGCTCTCTATCCATTATGCTACACTAACCATAATAATTAAACATTTTCTAGCCCTTTAATTATTGCAAAGGAACTTGACCATGTTGGGGAATTCTCTGGACCTCTTGGGAGAGACATACCCTCCAGTGAGGGTCTGTTAGCTAAGAATCAAAGATAGGAGACCAAGCTAAAAGCAAAAAGATTTATTAGAATTCAAATGAGTCCACTCTGGTTGATAGTCAATTCAGATTCCTGGGTCATAGATGTGAGTTTTTATAAGCTTTCAGACTCGGAGTACACACGCAGCCAGTAGCATTATGTGACAACTTGGGATAGATTAGCAAAGCATTCCACAGGAGAGGGAGGATTGGCCAAAGAAAGGAATTAATCAAAAAAGAAGGGAGAAGTATTTGGATTGCAACTGGAAGAATTTATTATTAGAGTAAGAAAACATTTCATATTCAAGGTCAGGAGACAAGAGGAAAATATCAAATGCTTTTACAATTGTGAAAGTTCTTTTAGGCAAAATTATAGTTTCTTATCCATGGTCAGCAAGTAGTTGTTATAATAGCAAATAAGACTGTCTGTTTTAGAGTATTCGTTCATAGGAGTTGAGAACTTTCTAATATTAAGCAACTAAATGCTTGAGGGAGTTCTACATTGTTAGTCCACTATGATTATAAAATAGTTGTGATTCTCATTTTCCCTCCATACTCATAATCCTTTGATATTCAGGTGTAACAAATATTATTTTCCCCATTTTAGAGATGAGAAAATAGACTCTAAGAGATGAAATTGTTTGCCTGTCATCACATAGCTAGCATAGACGTTGTACAGAAGTTGAACCCATATCTACTTCTCTTTGCACTATACCACAACCTCCTCAGCTAAATTTCCAAGGAAAAGTTTGCAGTGGTCCTGCCTAAAGCCCAAAAGCTATTTAAGCAATTTTGCTATGCAACAGGGAGAATTCTCATTTTTATATTGGCCCCAGATCTGCTAGAACTGAGTAGGTTGGAATGAGCAGCTATTATGCCCTGTCTATGGTCCTGAACCTGTATGCTTAGTAAAACACTACTCTTTAAGATGTGAACATTCTTGAGATAGATGTAGCCAGCTGGACTTTAGTCTCTCTTTTTCATGTAAGAACCCATATAACTCTAACTATGAAGCTCCAAGGAAGAGCTCAGAGTCCACAGGATGATCTTGATCCTAACTACCTTCCATTACTACCGGAAGGTTTTATAGAAGAGGCAGCATAATGTAGTGGAAAGAGTAAAGGCTTGGGAGTTCAGAGAACTTAGGTTTGAATTCTAGGTCTGCTCCTTGTGACTTGTGTGACCTTGAATAGGTCACTTCCTTTTCCTTGGCCTCAGTTCCCTCATTTCTACAATGAGGGAGATGAATTGAATGGCCTCTTAAATCTCACCAAGATTTAGTGTTTTAGTCCTGGATCTCGTGCTAAAGAGTCATTTAATTTTTTTCATCTGTAACTCTATTTCTTGATATATAGTAAGAGAAGTTAAAACAGGGAGCTCACTGGGGTCATTTTCAATTCTAATATTCCATGTTCTATAATGTAACATCTTACTTCCTAAGGGCCCTTCCATGTCTAACATTTTGTGTTTTATATCCTAAGAATCCTTCCACATCTAATATCTCTAATTTTAAGAGCACTACCCTATTTGAGCACCATTGTAGGAACACATTGATTGGGATTTACTGTGGGAATAATGTCTCTCATGCCAGGTTGCTGAGTGACACATAATGAGGCCTGATGGACTGAATATGCTTTGTCCTGGCTCCAACAGAGACTTTCCATAAAGAAACTAAATTATTGCCGAATTTCTTCCACAATCTCAAGCTGGGTGGGGCTCTACTCATCAGGGTTTTTGGGTTTTTTTTAAATGCCACGCAGTATAAACCAGTATTGTGCTGCCAGGTAATGTAATATATCATTCCTCACCTAAGTTGTTCAGAAATCTAAGTAATCGGTGCTGAGTAAAGCTCTCAGAGGCTTATATTAAATTAGAGGAGCTCAGCATGAACCAAACTTCTATAGCATTTCCTCACTGTAAAAAGTGTATGCCTTTGTTTTTGTTTCAGATGATCAGTATCTGAGGCTGGCTATAGGACTGCCTCCTAGTGTGAAGGAGCCTTCTCCTAGTCCCTCCATCATATCTCTATAATTATGATTGATTGAAGAAAGGGGGATGTGAGAGGATAAAGTGTTGCCTTTTTTTATGAAACCTTCCCCTGTTTCCTGTCTCTTCCTCTTTATATTTTCCAAAGCACTTCTATGTTCCTCAAGGAGGCAGTATGATATAGTGAAAAGAGTCCTGTGTCTGGAATTAAGGGACCTGGGTTCAGATCCTATTTATGATCCATGTGATTTGAGATGTCACTTAACTCCTTGTGTCTTAGTTTCCTCATCTGTAAAATAGAGCTATGTGATCCTTTGCTCCCTTTTAATTCTCACGACAATCCTATATTCAGGGAAAGCATTATCATCCCCATTGGACAGATGAGAAAACAGTACAAGAGGGGTAATATCACCCACCTAGCAGAGGACAGAAACAGAACTTGAATTTAGGTGGTATGATCCTTAGCCCAATGTTTCCACTATATCTTAATAACTACTTGCTCTCATTTCTATCACTATTTACAATGTATAAGTATTCTTCTTACCAGAATCACATTATATGGCCAATGTAGGTTCTATTGCTCCCATTTTTAAAATTAGGAAATAGAGATTATAGAAAGCTGTAACTTCTTCAAAGGCACATAAGTAATAGGTTGGAACACAGGACACAAGTTGACTCCAAATTATAGGGCTCCATCCCATAATGCTTTTCTCTGGATGGCTTTCTAGGATTCTAGAATTGGTTGGATCTAAGGGGAATTCCCACTGATATATTGCTACCTGTCCTCAGACAAAACAGGAGGCTATAAGGAGAGAGTGGCAGACATTTCATTTTGAGTCCCAAGATTTTTAACACTAAACTAGCAAGAGGAAATGCCTGTTAAAGCTCACATGGTTGTTTCCAAATTTCAAAGTGGGTTTTTTTTGGGGGGGGGTCTGATTCTCTTTTCTCTATTCAGATCTCCCAATTCTTCATCTTCCCAAATACTTCTGGAATTATAGCATGTTAAAGTTGGAAGTGATCTTAGAACACATAACAGTTAAAGCAGATAACAGAATTTTTGCAGCATATGGTGGAAAGAACATTGGTTTTGGATTCAGAGGCAATTGGGGTTCAAAAACTGACTCAGCTAAATAGGACCAGATTGCCCCTAGAAACTTGGGGTTTTTATTCATAAATGTTCCTTCCAGTATTAAATCCTATAGGGAGGATCTGTGAGGGATTTTGGAATCTTAGAGCTGCTAGGGAGTTTTGTAATTACCTAGTCCTGGCCTCCTTTTTTATAGACAAGTAAATGAACTTAAAGAGAGGAGGTGATTTGAGTGATTTACTTAAGTTCACACAGGGAATTCATTGCAGAGAAGGATTAGACCCAGCTCTCTTGACTCTGTCCATTGCTCTTTCCTTAGCTGCCTCTGGGAAGCAGGGGCTAAAATAATTTTCTTGTCTATGGCATCTTATGAAACTCTGAACACAACTGGGAAAAATGGTTCCAGAGACCAATTTTCAACTAAAAAGGGAAAACCAATAATGGCCTTAAAAGAAGAAATAAACTTGAAGTTTGGAATGTGGTACTTGAGGAAAATCCAATGGCATGAGATGATGCTGACAATTATAAAACTGACATCTGACAGAAAAAAGATGATGGGAAAAATAGAAGAAGAAAAAAAAGCACAAAAGACCAAAGCAAGGTGGACCCAGCAGGCCACAAATTACATAGTTTCCTACAAACTAGTTGTTAAAATTAGAGCTTAAAAACAGGGTGTTCATTCATAGTAGTGAAAAGAACACTTGTGACCAAAGGTCTAGGTTTAGGAATGGACTGGGCATTTTTCAGTGGCACTTACCAGCCATCTTGACAAACTTTCAAAGTATGAGTTCTTTATTTGTAAAATGGAGATGACAGTACCTACATTATGGAGTGGAAAATTATGTATTGAGCACATGCTATATCAAGCACCATGCTAATAGACACTGGAGATGTAGATATAAAATTGATACTGCCTCTGGTCTCAAAAAGCTCATATTCTAATTGAGGAAGACAAATCTATGTAGGAGGGTTTTTTTTTAAGGTCTACTGGTGTCATCTTGAACTGACTTAAGAGAACTGATTGTTAAATTTTCAGTGTGAGTACTTACTTGAGAAATGGACAAATGTTACAAAATAGGGCTTGATTTATTGTTTTATTGATTATCTAGCCAAGAAAGTGATGGAGAAAATATTAATGCAGATTAAACTTAAAATTTTTTCATGTGAAAATTTTTGGATAGCCACAAGGTAGAATTTTTGGGGTAGTTGGTGATTCTTAGTATTCAGTTATAGAGCAAGTAGAGAGTTCCAGAGATCTTTAGGATGCACTTCAGGAAAAGAGAAATTGTGGTAAAATCTAAGTTACCAGAACTCTGAGTAGGAATGATGGGAGATAAAGTCATCTCATACTGCTTTGATGGGCTCTGTTTCATACTAGAAGGAAAACACTGTGGAAACCAAAAAGATCTCTAAAATATGACTCAACATATTCAACATGACTCAACAACAAAAAAAATTGATTCAACAAGTACTTACTTACTGATCTCCCATTATGTGGAGATCAGTGCCCTGAGCATTGTGAGAAATCATGTTGGAAAGATGTAAGCTAGATGATAGTACAATTAGATTGAATTGAAACTAAATGGAAAACTAGACCCAAAAAGAAGTCATTTATAATTCAAAGTCCATTAGGAGGAAGGTAGATGTTGAAATACCCTCAGGAGTCTGCCTTTGGGCTTGTGCTTTTAAATATCTTGGATGAAAGCATAGATAGCATGTTTATCCATCCAATTTGCAGATAATGCAAATCTGTCATTTTGTAGGACAGATTAAGATCTCCAAAATCATGATATTCCAGGAAAATGAGAAGAATCTAATACAATGAAATTTAGTAGAGATAAAGTCCTTCACTTGGCTTCAAAAATTTAACTTCACATGTATAAGAACAGGAAAACAATTAGACAATAGTTGCAGTGGAAAAGACCTGGTGGCAGGGGTTGGAGTGGGGTATTAGTATGCTACATTTTCTATATATTGTAAAGGAGGTTATTGAGACCCTTTATCTAGGTGGTTTAACACAGATAAATGATGTTGCTTTAAGTAGAATTAAGTGACTCTGCAGCTGGGTGTGGTCTGTATTAAACCAGTTGACAGGCCCCACCACTGGGTTGATTCCTCCTTCAAAACTGACCAATGAGAAAGTAAAAGATTCTTCCCCAACTGTCCGTACTAAGTAAACTCAGTTCCTTAGATGTAACATTCTTAAGAATCTTCAACACTGATCAGGTCAGCACAGGCTTCTTTCTTTTAAACTTGTTTAATGGAGGTAAACAAGGATAGGAAAAAGATGGCTTGAAATAAGGAGGAAAGAGGGACTGGGAATGAATCCTAGAACCTCGTTTAATTAACTAAGCCTATAATAAATCTTCAGGAGTTTTCAGGTGAAGCTAATTCACTGAACCTGCCAAGCCTTAAGGCCTGACTTCAGTTGCTGGATATTTTAGCTCAATTCAAGTTGGCTTGGTTTAACAGAGTTGATTTTCAATATTTATCTTCTTGTTGGTGTTTAGAAAGTTGTATATTATCGATAATGTATAGGAATGGATGCTGATAGCACTGGATGAGCAGTGAGCCTAGGTAACTATTCCTATAAGGTATAAGTTAACCTTAGCTTAGAGACAATTTTGAAATGCCTACCCTACCAACGTTCTCCAGACTGAGACCCTGAGAATAGGAATCAGCCTCAATTTAAAGGGTGCTCTTAACAGACTTTTTGGTCTCATGCCAGTTTATGCCACCCCTGCATTCTGCATTCCAACCTTATCAAATGGCAACTATCCTGGCCCAATATGGCTTCTTGCAAAAGTATTTATAATACATAAGCCATATGATGTAATAACTAGAAAAAAACAAGTATAATCACCTTAATTGGTCATTATATCCACTCCCTTATTATTATTATTATTATTATTATTATTATTTTTAGATGGAAACTAAACATCTCCAAAGTAAACATCTCTAATTAACATAGAATTAGAGAACTGTAAGGAATATAGTGGCAATCTATCCTAGTCTATACAGAAAGAATCATACATCTTTAGCAAACCTGAGAACTGCTCATCCAGCCTCTTTTAAGCTAGATTGCATAGTAACTTGAATTCTGGACCTAGAATAAGGAGACTTGTGTTCAAATTCTGTCTCAGTCACTTATCAGCCTTTTGGCCCACTTTGCAAATCCTTTGTCTTCTCTGTGCTACAACTTCCTCATCCCCCAAATGGAAATAACAGGACCTCTCTCAGAAGATAGTTGAAAGGACTAAATGAGATAATAACAAGCACTTTGCAGACCTTAAAGCACTACATTAATATTAACTATTAATATTGAAGACCACAAAAGAGAGGTGACTCCCACCCCAGCTCTGAAGGCAGCCCATTCCATTTTTAGATATTTTTAATTGCTACGGCAACTAAGAGGCACAATGGATGGAGCACTGGGTTTGCAGTCAGGATGACTCATCTTCATGAATTCAAGTCCAGCCTCACATATTTACTAGTTGTGTGACCCTCAAGCAAGTCATTTAACTCTGTCTCAGTTTCCTCATCTGTAAAATGAGCTAGAGAAATATATGGCCAACCACTACAATATCTTTGCCAAGAAAACCCCGAATGGGGTCATGAAGAATTGGACATGATTGAATAATAATTTCTAGGAAGTGTTTCCTTATATCAAGTCAGAATTTCCATCTTTGAAACTTCCACACATTGCTCCTAGTACTCCTCTCTAATATAGAAAAAGTCTAATCTTTCCTCCAGATTATAGCTCTCTAAATACGTGAAGATCACCCTACTCTCTCAGTCTTTTCTTCTTTAGATTAGACATTCCCAGGTCCTTCAGGCAATTTTCTAAGGTATAAACTAAATGCCCTCATCCATCCTAATTGTCATCCTCTAGATATTTTTCTTGCTGGCAGGGGTCTGATTCCAAGTCCAGCCTTCTTTCCACTGTGATATGTTTCCACTTTGAGAATGGATCTCTCTCCCTGAGCCAGGATCCTTAACAGCAGCTGGTATTTTTCAAACTTGCTAACTTTTAAAATCTAAACCCTGCTTTGGGTTTGTTTTTCCTCACCAAGCCTGAGAGCTGCTTGCCTGAATGACCTGGAACATAGGAATAGAATCTTTTATTGAGCCATCCACTGCTGTGGGAAAAGCCCCCTAACCAGCAGAGAACAGTAAACGGATTAATTTTGCTAGTTTCATTACTCAAGAAACAGCTTGCTTGAGCCCTGACAATTTTCCCCCTGAAACAGCCCATACAATATCCTCAGACCTGGGACGCAGCATGAGAAACATTATTTTTCAGAGAACGTTTCAGGAGCACTATTTAGGAATAGAATGATTAGGCTGACCAGGGAAGCTGGACACAATTTTAGGTGGGTCCTGGGTTTTCATATGGGAAAGTAATAATAGGATCCTAGTATTTTAGAGCAGGAAGGAAAATTAGGAATCATCTAGTCCAGCCAGCCCTCTCATTTTATGGAAAAGATACTGCTGATTAGAGGTAAAGGGACTCCCCAAGGTTATTCAAGGTTATACCAACAACAACAATAATAGTAATGATAATTTGTCTTTATGTAGCACTTTAATTTTTTCAAAACTCTTATCAAGTATGATTTAATTTAATCCTCACAATAACCCTTTGAAGTGTTATAATTATTTCCTCTTTAGAGGTGAAGGAATTGACACTAAAAGAGTTAAAGTGACTTGTCCAGGGTCTTATACCTGATATGTGTCAGTAGGTGGCAGAATTCAAAATCGGATCTTTGCAGTCTTCCATCCATCCATTCTACTGCTTAGCCTTGTAATGATTCTAGTAGCTGCCTATTGATTGAGTGATTACAAAGTACTGATGTTTATTCTCTGATTTATTCTCATCTATCCTCTCATGTATATAGTACCTGGCACATAGTGGGGGCTTAATATAATAATAACTGACTTTTTACAACAGGAATAAGGACTTCAGCTTTGGGTATCAAATTTTAAAGAGGACGTTGACAAATTGGGGCATACCCAGAGAAGACCAGCCAAGATACTCAAGCCAAAGACCATACCATCGAAGAATCATTTAGCCTGCTAAGAGAAAACATAGTGGGGACATAGTGAGCATCTTCAAGCATCTGGAGGATTGTCAAGTGAAAGGCAGATTTGATTTGTGTTGTTTTGTCCAGGAATTGTTGGGAAGAAGTTGTAATGAAAAGTGAGGAAACTTTCTCATAGTTAATTGTTTGACCTTGTGTACAGATAGCCCAGTTCCTGGGCTCCTTCATTGTTAGGGTACACTTCTGTTTGTATGATGGCTCTGAAACATCATTAAATTGTTGGCCACTAAAGTTCTTTGTCATTTACTTGCAGTGTGGTCATCCGCAAGTTGTATGATCAATCTGCACTTCAGTTTTCTTATCTGGGAAATGGGGATAATAATATTTGACCTGAATACTTAACAAAAGTATTGTGAAAATAGTACTTTTAAACCTTAAAATCATATAGAAATATTATTACTCTTATTATTACTCTTTAATAAACCTGTTTATGAGCTCTAAAGTTTGGTGATGTCTATTAACACTCTACAGTAAGATACCCACAGGCCAGAAGAACATGTTCCTTTTTAAAACATAATAATCTTTGCATTTGGCAAGTCAGGGACTTGGAGATGTGTCTTTTCCTCAGTAGAAAGTGGAAAAAGACTATATTCTTGTCAAGAATAGGGACTATGAAGAAGGAAAAGTATAGGAATATTTATTCTATATAGTCAGCTTTCTTGGTGGTGAGAACTATTCATTCCCCAGTGGCAAAATAGGAAACTAAAGTGGTGCAGTGGCCTGGAGTCAGGAAGACTCACCTTCCTCAGTTCAATCAAATCCAACCTCAGACACTTACTAGTTCTGTGACCCTGGACAGACCCTATTTGCCTCAGTTTCCTCATTTGTAAAATGAAGAGGAGGAAATGAAAAACCACTCCAATATCTTTGCCAAGAAAATTCTAAATGGGGTCACAAAGATCTGGAAATAACAACAGTTTGCTACAAGTTAAAAAGCAAAAAGTTAGGTATTAAATTTTGTATAAGATAAAATTATAACGTGTCTCTTAAAGTCATTTTAAGGTTTACTATTTATAAGTTAACAAGATAGTTAACACTGGGAGGGACTTTAGAAGATGGGTAGTTTAAGCTGGAAGACATTTTGAAACATAGATTGTCAGAACCAGAAAGGATCCTTGAACATGCAATGCTAGAATAAATAATGTCAAAACTGTAAGAACCCTAGAACATAGAATGCTAGAATGTAGAATATCAGAGCTGGAGGAGACATTAAATTTCAGAACAAGTAGGAGATCCTAGAGCACAGAATGGTAGAACATAAATGTCTGATCTTGAAGATCAGAACAAAAAGTGTTAGGAGATAGAATGCCCAAACTGGAAAAAACCCTAGAACACAAAAATGCTAGACCACAGATTATCAAAACTAGTAGGGACCGAAGAAAATAAAAGTTTAAAAAATATGGAAAAATAACATAGTTTAAAGGATTTTAAAACAGAGACTATTTGAATATAAAGTGTCAGAGCTACAAGACATCTTAGAATACTGAATGTCAGAGCTAGAAGGGAACTTAGAACTTAAACTATTGGAACATAGACTGTTAGAACAGGAAAGGGAGCTTAGATAAAATCTCAAAATTACACTGAAGGATTCATAGTTTCTGTGACTAATAAATGAAATTGGATTAGAATGTCAAAGATGGAAGGCATCTTAGTGATCATCTAGATCACTCCAATCCCTCCCCTCATTTACAAAGTTTAGTGGAGAAGGTTTAAGAGTCTTTGTAGGAAGCTGAATTGGGACACTTTGGTATTCAAAAAGCAAAACAAAAACTATAGGTAATTGGGGGGTGAGAGAAAGGGAGCCAAGGAGAGAAGCACATGAGAAGAGGTGATGGCAGATCTAACCCAAGCCAAGTTGAGCATCCTCATTTTTCATGTCCTGATATGGGTACTTACTTGCCTGAGTAGAGAATAGTGAAGGAGTAAAAATGTGTTAGAACCTGTGCCCTGACATCTACGTCGGTACTATTTTTAGTACACCATATGTAGTAGAGATATAGTAATGAATACAATAAAAATGCCCAGGATACCCGGAATGCCATCTTTAATTAACCTAGCCTATCTTCTCCACTTGTTCCACTCTTGCCAGTTTTAATGCTAGACTCAAGTGCCATGAAATCTTAGCAATCAAAGAGACCATAGAGGCTGCCTAATACAACCTCCTGCCCAGCACAGTAGTCACTTCTATAGCATCACCTGATATTACTTAAATAATTTCAAGGGAAAGGCAACTTGGGAGGAGAGGAGACATATAATTTATTTCTTTCCTCACCCTGGGATGTGAATTAATTTCTGGCTTTTTTATTTCTCTAATCCTTTTGTCCTGATCATTGAAATCTACTCATGGCTATCAACCAGGTTTGTGTGTACACACTAGGGAAACTATGATGACAGAGGAGGAACATTAGTCTTCCAATCAAGTAACGTGGATTCTGGTTCCAGCCTTGACACTCACTTGATGGTGTGACCTCAAACAGATCACAACTTCTTCAGTTTCAGTTTTTTTACCTGAATTCGATTCAGATGTTTTGCATTAGATACAAATTAAATTCAATATCCAGCAGAAAGAGTATTTTTCAGTGCTTAGTACACTGCCTTGGAATATAGTAAATACTTAGTAAATGCTTATTGACTGACTGATTACTTGACTCAGAAACAGGAAAGTGTTCAAAGTCCATCTCTGTCACTGCCTATTAAGCTTTGGAGGAGTTGTTTAACCTCTTAGAGAACCAGTTTCCTCTTACATAAAATAAGAATGTTAGATCTCTGGTTCCTTCCAGTTCTATGTTTCCATAAATATCATATAAATTATATAAATATTATTAAGTAACTACTTTGTTCAAGATTGAAGAGGATCTCAATGGCCTCTCCCAATGCTAGATTTCTGTCTTACATCTCTGTGTCTGCCTTTGCTTCCGTGGTTGCTATTTTTCCATCACTTATGGTTTCCCCATCTTCTTGTTGGTTCTCCTTTCAAAAGATGCTCAATTTGGAAATTCTGCCTCCTGTTTGACAATGACATCCCCCCCCAAAGTCTCCAGTTTCCTATTCCTCAAGTGTTCTGCTAAAGAAATTCAGCAGTAAAATAAGACCAGAGAGGTAGAATGATATAGTCTGGCAGACTCAGGATCAAATCCAAACTCTATCACATATTGATTATGTCACCCTGAGCAATTCTCCTAACCATTCATGGAATCAGGCAACTCTCTAAGATAAAGTGTAAAGGAAGGGTCAACCTATATTGGTAGAGGGAATTTTTCTCATACAGAGTCCCTTATATCAAGAAAGATGATCCCATCTCATCCTTAAATTAGAATATCTCTAAGATTCTTTCTTGTTAAGATCTTCAAATTGAAATTAAGCTCAAATGTGTGTTACAGAGTTAGTGTTTCTTAGAGAGACAGATTAAGGTAATGGATGGAGATACAGTGATGAGGACTTGGGTTTAAATATCCTTTATGTCACATATTATCTGTGTGATTATGTACAAGGTATTTAATTTCTCAATGCTAAGTCTAGAAATTTCAGTAGTGACCTTCATCCAAGGGGGGATTTCCTTAGCTAGGAGTTCCCTATACCAAAGAAATCATAAGTCCTGTTGCTCTATATAGTCTTAGTTCTTTATTCTAGGGTACTTTTTTTTTTAATATCATCAACTAAAGCACATAAAGGAGGCGGCTAGGTGGTTCAGTGGATTGAGAGCCATGGCCAGAAATGGAAGTTCCTGGGTTTAAATCTGGCCTCAGATTCTTCCTAGCTATGTGACACAGAACAATACTGTATATTGGTTCCAAGACAGAAGAGTGTTAAGGGCTAGGCAGTGGAGATCAGGTGACTTGCCCAGGATCACACAGCTAGGATGTGTCTGAGGCCAGATTTGAACCCAGGACCTCTCATCTCTAGGCCTGGCTCTCAATCCACACCCAGCTGCCCCACTCCACCCCCCCACACACACAGCTATGACTCTTGACAAGTCACTTAACCCCAATTATCTAGTCCTTTACCATTTTTTCTACCTTGGAACCAATACACAGTATTGAATCTAGGATAAAAGGTAAGGGTTTTAAGAAAACAATAAAGAAAAACACCTAATAAAAAATGCATTTAGAAAAACAGAATGGAGTATCATAAGCTAAGGCAGTTAGGACAGATTTTTTTGTAACTGATTTATTTACAAATTACAAGTAATAACAAATTCCCACGTAAGTTTTCTGAAGTTATACAGATCCAAATTGACTCTTTTCCTCCTTTCCCTCCCTCCCACCTCCCAGAGCTGGCAAGTAATTCAGTCTGGTTACACATGTATTATCAAGCAAAACTTATTTTCATATTGTTCATTTTTGTAAGTGGATAATCATATAAAACCCAAAACAAAAACCCAAATGAAGAAGTGAAAAATTGTATGCTTTGATATGCAATCTGACTCCAACAGTTTTCTCTGGAGGTGGATAGCATTCTTCATCATGAGTCCCTCAGAATTGTCCTGGGTCATTATATTGCTGAGACTAGCTATGTCCATCACAGTTGATCATTTAGGATGGATTCTTTGGCAATAAATTGAGCCTTGTCATCTTCAGGAAAAAGAGAGATGTGACTGACAGTTATTTGGTTGCTGGCTTTAGGTCTTGAACTCCTTTGGGCAAAAGGATGAAGTAGAGGAAACAGGAAATCATTCTCCTCAGGAACTCTTAAACTGGAGAGGAGGCAGTGGTCCCAAGAGGTTTCAGTCTGATGGACTTTCCTGCCTTCAGAAGAGAATGATCGTATAATTTAGAAGTTTGCCTTTCAATTAACTGGGCACAGTGGCTTTTTATTTAATGTAATTCCTACATAATCCAATTTTGGATTCTGTTAATAGAGCCTAAGGGACTTCCTTATTGTGCTGTTTCATAAGCTTGCTGAGAAAGGCTGAGAGATTAAGGGCTGATAATGGTGTCTTCCAGCTGCTGGCTCCCTTACTCTGCTTTGGGAAGAGAGGGAAAGGATGTAGAGAAAATGAAAAAGCCAGATACTCCCATTGACAGAGCACTTGGATTTTTAGATGCAGAGTTGCAGGCCAGCCCAATCCCATGTCTTTCAGTGCTTTTTGTTACAACTTGTATCTTCTATAACTAGAAACTGCAATACAATGGAAAAGACTCTGAATTTGGGGCTGAGGAAATCCTTTCACTAACATTTAGAGTGATATGGTTCAACGTTATATATACAGCATATATGAACCTCAGTTTCCTCATGCAGTTTGCTCTGTCTTTCCAGATGGTTGTTGAGAAGGAAGTATCTAATAAATAGTAAGGTTCTAGAGAAACAAATGATTATTCTATGAAATTAAATATAATTATTATATTCAATATAATTAAAAAATATAATTATTCTATGAAAGTGAAAGAAATGACCACCTTATTTGACTGAGAGATTTCATATTGTCTCAAGAAGGTCAAAAATAAAAAGATTAAATAAACAGCAGAATATTTATAATAGCATTTTTTATACTATAAAAGATCTGGAAACAAAGTCAAAGTTGACTTCAGACCATCGTTTAAACAAATTGTGGCTCATAAAGGTTATGAAATACTAATGCAGGGTAAGAAATAATGAATATAAAGATTTCAGAGAGGAATGAGAAACTTTACATAAATTGATTCAATATGAATTAAGAACCAGGAAAATAATACATAATGTAAATGGAAAGCAAAACAAAACAGAATAACAAATGCATTTTACAATGATGCAACCTGGCTCTAAAAATAGAGGGGGAAAGTAGATCTTGTCACCTTTTTAAAAAGGTGGAGGACTATGAATGTGAAATATTATATTTATTGTCAACTCGATTGATGTATTTTGCTGAGATGTCATTTCCCATCTCTCTTTTTTATTCTTTCTTATGAGGGATATTTCTTTAAGGAAGGTACAGGAAATGATATTTTTTCAAATGAAAGTGATAAGAAAATGAAAGGCATCAATACAAATTTTAAAGAAATATTGAAGTAGCACAGAAATATTGATAGATATAACAATAAATATAGATATAGACATATAGATGTAGATGTAGATATAGATATAGACATAGATATAGACATAGACATAGACATAGATATAGATATAGATATAGATATAGATATAGATATAGATGATATAAATATAGGCTGTGTCTGACCCTTTGTGATCCCATTTGGGATTTTCTTGACAAAGATACTGGAGTGGTTTCCCATTTCCTTCTTAGGCTCAATTTGGGTAAGGAAACTGAGGAATATGGAGTTAATCACTTGCCAGGGTTACAGAGTTAGTATGTGTCTAAGGCCAGATTTGAACTCAGGAAAGTAATTCTTCTTGACTTCATCTAGTTACTCTGTAAAGAGGGAAATTTTTACTTTGTATTCTCAAGAAAACCTAAACAAAGCAACCATTTATTTGGCTTAGTCCTATAGGACATCTACACATCTACTTGTCAAAACAAGCTAAGAAGCATTAAGTACTTCTGTGTGCCAGCCATGATATTAAGCATTCTTTTCAAAAAAGTTTTGAGAAAAACATTTGGGTAAAAGAATCTATAGACGGCCTCTGGATGTCATACTAGACTAATTCTGATATATTTCCCAACCATTCAAGATCTCCACCACCAGAAAGGGACACCCTTTAAAAGTGGCAAATTCTCATCATTAAGGATCTTTAAGTGGCATCTGATGACACTATGCTCCCTTGTCAGTATTTCTCTAGATGAGATCTTTTTTACTCAGGTGTTGATCAGATAGGTGATTTCTGAGTTTTCTTCCAACTTAGAGACTTTGTGATACATAGGCTATTAACGATGACTAAGTACTAAGCACAAGAAGGTAGAGATTAAATTAAATCATAGAATGATTAAATCATAAATCATAGAATAATAATATCTCAGATTTGGAAGAGACTTCACAAGTCATTTATTACAACCCATACTTGAATAATATTCCATTTATCAGTATCTACAAAAAGTAGTCCTATAGTCCCTACTCAAAGACTCATAGTGATATAAAGATCTTAATTAAACCTTTTTTATAAATAACTTAGATCAAGTCATAAATAGCCTGCTCATCAACTTTGAGATTGCTGTGAATCTCTCTTAGAATCCCACCATGTCTTCAAGGCACAGCTCAGATACTATAATCGGCAAGAGGCCTTTTGTAATCCCAACCAGTAATTTGTTTTCTCTTCAGGTTGATTTTAATTTGTATATCTTTGCATCTGGGTACATATTGTGTTCCCCTTCCCAGTCCAGAGAATATAAGTGCATTGGAGGCAGAGACTTTTTCACTCACTTTTACTTTGTACACCAGTTGCCTAGTATGTTGTCCTGTTAATAGTCAATACTTCCTGAACAGCTGATGATATGCAGACAATATTACTCTGAAAGCAGAAAATGAAGAGAACTTAAAATCCTCTTGATGATGGTGAAAGGGAAGAATGAAAAAGCTGGCTTGATGCTTAACATTAAAACAAAAAGCAAAAAACAAGATCATGGCAACTGGCCCTATTGCTTCCTGGCAAACAGAGAACAAATAGAAGCAGAGTCAGATTTTATATTTGTGGGCTAAAAGATCACTGCAGATGGTGGCTGCAGCCATGAAATTAAAAGATACTTGCTCCTTGGAAAGAAAGCTATGGCAAAACAGGATGGCATGCCCCCCCCCCCAAAAGAGACATCATCTTGTGGAAAAGTTTTGGCATGTCAAAGCTATGGTTTTTCTAGTAGCAATATATGACTATAAGAGTTGGACTATAAGAAAAGCTAAATGCCACAAAACTCCTTTGAATTTTGGTTCTAGAGAAGACTTGAGAATCCTTTTGACAGCAATGAGAGCAAATCAGCCAATATTTAAATTAATTCAAACTACTCAATGAAAGTAAAAATATTGAAACTAAAGCTTAAATATTCTGGCCAAATAATAAAAAGATAGTACTCACTGGAAAAGACCCTAATGTCAGGAAAGACTGAAGGAAAAAAGGAGAAGGAGATGGCAGAGGATGAGATGGACAGAGAGTGTTATGGAAGCAATGAACATGAAGTTGTCCAAACTTCAGGAGATAGTGAAGGATAGAATGGCTTGGCATGCTATGGTCCATGAGGTCACTGGGGGCTGGATACAACTGAACAAATGAACAGCTAAACTGAAATAATATCAAGTGGGAAAGAATAACTATACACTGAATGACAGAGCTGGTCTACAATGATGGACTTAAGGAAGATGGGATTCAGTTAGGATAAAGGTAAAATCCTGTGCCAATTGAAACATGGATCTCGGCTCTATCTCGATTTATGTTCATAGAATCACAGAACTTCAGAAATGGAAGATATCTCAGCAATCATCTTGTCCAATCCTTATTCAAGAAGATAACCAGTCACTTAAGTTCAGAATGATAGAGTTGTGACCAGACAACAATTTATATGAAAAATATTTGGAGAATTGAGTAGAGAACACATTCATCACAACCCTGGGAGATAGGTGCTTTTACTGTCTTTATTTTAAAACTAAGCAAACTGAGGTAGACAGAAGCTAAATGATTTATGCAGGATCACACAGCTAAGTGTTTTGAAGCTGAATTTGAACTTAGGTCTTTCTAATTATAAGTATAGCATTCAATCTACTGTGCCACCTAGCTATTCTTATGTTTAACCTATGTTGCATTGAAGGCACAGTGTCCAGCATGAAGTCATGGATAGTTCACTAAACTCTTTGCTGATGAAACTATATCTAGAGCCATGTTGGTGAACCTAAGGCACGTATGCCTGAAGGGGCTTCTCCCTTCCCCTTTTCTATCATGCCTGAGGACATTTTCCAAACCACCCACCCCTCTACCCAGCAGCCCAATGTGAGTGCTTCCTCCCTTCCTTTTGTAGGATAAGGATGTGTCTGACATGTGGTGTGAGGGTGCAATTTTATTACTTGATCTCTAAAAGGCTTACCAACACTAATCTAGAGCATTGTGCTAATTTTGGGGCATTATAACTTAGAAAAGACATTGGCAAGCTGGGGCATGAGCAGGAGAAGGTAGCTAGAATGGTCAGTTGAAGAAAGTAAAGTTGAGAGGCATATCAATGCTGAGTTTATTAAAGCCTTAGAGAAAATAGGCTTGAAATGTACAAATGTTTGAAAGTTTTTTAGGTAGAGAGGTTGGGTTGGATTTATTCTCTTTGACTTCAAAATTAGAGACTAATGATAAAAATTATATAGTTTCATGTTTTAACTCATATATAAGGACAAAGTGGACTGCAATAATTAGAGATCAATGGATAAGAGTTATATAATTGCATATCTCAACATAGTTATGGGGAAAGTTTTTCTAATTTTTGACTTGTTCAAAATTTAAATAAACTGCTTTGATCAGAATGGAGTTCCCTAGCAAGCCTGAAGGTTTTTAAACTCTGTGACTATTTGTTAAAGATGCTATAGAAAGGATTCATGTTTTAGGTATAGTGACATTAGAAGTAAGTGGAAAGAACAGCACCCGCAAATTGAAAGTGAATGCTGAAAAATTGTAAAAGCACAATTCCAAAGATCTTATGATAAAAAATGCTATCCACCTCCAGAGAAAGTAATAGAGTCTGAATGAAGATGAAACATACATTTTAAACTTTATTTTTCTTAGGTTTTATAAAAATCTGGGTTTTTTTGTTTCATGGCTAATATGGAAATAGGTTTTGCAGGACTGTATGTGTATGTGTATAATTTATAGCAAATATAAGCAAAATATTGCTTACCTTTTCAAGGAAGGGAGCAGGAAAGAAGGGATAAATTTAGAACTCAAAATTAAAAAAAAGAATGCAAAAAAATTTTTTACACCTAATTGAGAAAAAAGAATAAGAACCTGAAAGAAGACCTATGAGACTTCTTTGCAGAGGTGAGAGGTTCATAAGAATTACATATTGTACAAATTCTCAGACTTTTTTAATATGTTGATCAGTTATGTTGTTTTTTCCTCCTTTTTCTTTTTTCCTCTTTTAAATATTATTTGTCATATGAAATGTCTGTCCAGAGGGAGATATGAAGGAATATTGGGATAAATTATGTTGATGCATAAACAAAAGATATCATTAAAAAAACTTAATTTAAACATTCAATTTGGCTAGAATTTATTAAGTATCTACTGTGTTCCAAGACCTGTGATAGACTCTAGTAATTCAAAGGTAAAAATTATAATTCATATCCTTGGGGAGTTACCTTCTACTAGGAAGTACCACATAAAGACATAAACAAATACCAAAACAAATGATAATTTCAGGAGTAAGACTAACAAATGGAGGAATAAGAAAGATCTTATATAAGATACAGCATATGTGCTGAGCCTTGAAGGGAGCCAAAGTTTGCAAGAGATGAAGAGGAGGGAAAATATTCTAAGCATGAGAGGATAACCTGTGCAAAGGAGTGGAATGATCTGTATTAGAAATTGTTTTCTCTGCAAAATAAAATGTTATGAGGAGTAATATGAAATCAACCTGAAAAGGTCACCTGGAACCATATTGTAGAAGACTTTGAATGCTAAAAAGAGGAGTTTGTATTTTATCCTAGAGGCAGTAGAATTACTACAACTTCCTGAGCAGAAAAATAATATCATCAGACCTGTGCTTCTTGAGTGTCAATTTGGCAGTTAGTCAAGGATAGATTAGAGAAAGGAGAGACTGGATATAAGGAGAACAGTTAGGAGGCTATTGTAGTGGTCCCAACAAGAGATAACAAGGGACTGAACTAAGAGGAGAGAGAAGAGAGCAAATGCAAAAACTGTTGTGAAGACCTGGCAGATGAGGAGAAATAAAGAAGAGAGAATTGAGACTTGTTCCTAGGTTTTGAAGTTGGGTTTTCAGATGGAGGTTGATGCTCTGGGCAGAAATTGGAAAGTTTGGAGAAAGGATGTTTTAAGAAGAAAGATGATGAGTTTTGTTTTTGATATGCTGGATTTTAAATGTCAATAGAGGAACCAAGTGGAGATATTCAGCAAATAATGATCTGGGATTGGAGTTCAGGAGATTAGTGATGGATACAGCTTTGGGAGTCACCTGCAAAAAATAGGACAGAATGTTTGCTGATGAGAAATAATCTAATAAAAATGATAAAACATATACAAGGTAAAGCAAGCCTTGATCTCAATTAATATAAAATAGAAAGCCTAAACCTCCTGATTGAATCAATTAATCAATCAAAAGTGTAAATTAGGTATGAACAAACTGAAAAAAATCAATTTGGAGGGAAAGGATTGTATTGAGGAATCATTTGCAGAGAGGTAATAATTAAAGCAATAGGAGTGGATAAGATTGCCAATGGAAAGAGTACAAAAAAAGGAGGGGAAGAGAATTGATTGAAACTCAGCATTAGGGTGTATGAGGAAGAAGATAAATAATAATTATAAGATTATTAAGAATAGTTCTTCAGAGTTTACAAAGAATCTTCATTATCTTTTTTGATTTTCAAGCTAGATCTGAAGAGTGGGTATTTTAAATGCTATTATCTCTATTTTAAAGGAAGAAACTTAGAGTGGGGAAAGTAATTCGCCTAACTTCATATTGTTAGAAAGTGGCAAAACTGGTACATAAACTTACATCTTTTTGCCACCAATGACCTACCTCATAGGATTTTTACTGTTAGAACTTTACAATTTGATGGATTTGAAGGAAAAATAGAGACACATTGGTGGATCATTTCAAACCAGCCACTGGAAGGTATTGAAATTCAATAGAAAGAATTTGGGCTTTGGAATCCAAGGAGTTGAGTTTGAAACTTGGCTCTACTATCAAAAGGATTTTGAGAAAGTTATTTAATCTCTATTTGCCGTAGTCTCTTCATCTATAAGAGGGTTGAATTAAATTATCTCATAGATATCTTTTATGCAAAAATATGTAGTCCTATAATCTTAAGAGTGAGGTAGGGAGGAAGACCATTATTTCTATTTTATATGAACAAAATAAACCAACAATGGCAAATAGCATTGAAGTGACTAGCTTATGGCACAGGGCTAGGAAGTACCAGATAAAATATGTGAACATGCATCTGGGAATATGAAGTTTGGTGCTCTTTCTTTTTCCCCATAGTAGTCCATTTGTGTGTAAAGATGTATTTTTTTCTTAGCAGATTTAAGTTTCCCACTGGGGACATATTTCCCACAATTAATTTGTTCAGCAAAACATTCTTTCATAAATAGTGCAAAAGTCAATTTCAGCCTAGCTCTGTCCAGATTCCTGCAAATTCTATATTAGTGAGGGCCCAGTTAATGAGGTTTTATTGTATTAAAGCAATAATTCAAAATTCCTCAACATCGGCTTTTGTGAATTAAACATATTTTGAAAAGAAAAAAGTTTATAGCGGGCCTCCCAAGATAATAACACTAACTCACATCAGCTCAGTATTTTATGTTTTTTTCAATATATGGTCTATATTTTTTTCTATAAGCCACACAAAAAATGTGAAGCAGGTAGTACAAGTATTATTAGAAGGAGAGACTACCTGGTAGACAGGCTTAGCAAGAAGCAAGTAGCCAGCCCTATTCAATCTACATTCTCACCCTCCCAGGCCTTCTAATTCCAAGCAGGAATACATACAGAGGATAAGATTTGCTCTTCCAATTTTCTTCTCAATGTGATTTTCCCCCTCCCTCTCTTGGATAGATGCTAATATCCCATCCTCACTCTTGAGGTAGAAAACCAAATCTACTAAAATATATGGCCTCATTCTCCACTTCCCAACAGGGGCTCCTCCAATCCCAACTCCTACTTGACTGATGGATTTGACTCCTGTAATGCAGGGTTGCTAGCAGAAGCCTTTGCTTTTGCAAATTCAACTATAAGCAGCCCTGGCAGTTAGGGGTTTTAGAATGTTCAGAAAGTCAGTCAGAGCCTGAGGCTATAAATAGTGCTGAAGTTCCAACTGAAGGGCTTTTGCCTTTTGGCTTCTGCATTGGCCTGTGCTTTTTTTTTTTTTGTCTTGGCGACATTTGGACCTAGTCTGATTTCTCTGGACCCCTCCCTGATCTTTCTTCAGTTACATCCCTGTTATTTCCCCTGAATTTCCCTTTGGGCCCTGGGAGGAAGAGTGGGCTTGGTGGTTAGACAGTGTGGGTTTAGTTTCTGTAGGCAAGTAGGACATCCTAAATCAAGCCACCCCTAACTTAGTGATTTGATAACTACTTTACTTCAAAGGCAGTCAAACCTTCCTGACTGGGAGAGCCAGACTCTCTCAGTCTAACCCTCTCCTGTGACCCATCCTCCCGCACCAGCCTTCTCCCTAGCAGCAGTTATAAAAACCTAAAACCTTTTTCCCTCTGATTATCCCTGACATTAACAAATCCCCTTTTTTACCTATAAAAAGCCTCTGGTGAATCATTGTATTGAAGATTAAGGCAAGGGCTGAAGTGTGAAGGAATTACTTTCTTTTTATTTTTTGAGGGAACCCAAGGCATCCATCTTGGCAGGAAGTACCTACCCATGACCTCCTGCAGACATCAATTTCACTGGCAGGGAGGAGCCTTTTGTCTCCTCCCTCAAGGGATTTTAGAAATTAACAAGAGAAGCTCTCCAGCCAGATCTAAAACATTTCTGACTGGCCCAATTCCTCTTGTACCACAGAGATTCCTTCCCTGCCTGAAGAACCCAGCCTATTTCCTCTCAGTATCCTCTGTCTTTAGCCTCAGTGAATAAGCCTGTTTGAACTGCCTTCCTGTATACTCCCATCCATTCCTACCTTATTCATCCCTTCCCTTAACCTAATCATCCCCTTTATTCCTCCACATACCAAGATTGCCTATTCATTCCCTTAACTCAGCCATCACCCTTTATCCCCTTTATTCCTTCCCATTATCAACATTTGCCTTACTTCTTCATAACACTCCTCACATGGCTTGAACAAGAAGGAACCAATTTTTTCCCAGAAAGATGAATCATCTATTCTTATTATCTTGCATTCCATTATAGTCTCTGGTCCATTGAGCCTTACCATCACACTGTTGTTATGACATTTAGACTTCCAGGAATTGTTAACTGACCTACCTCTGCACACTAATTATCCCTGGACCTTGCCATCTACCCTGCAGTTTCATCCTTAGAACCACTGGATATTTTGACCCAACCTATAGCAAAACCCATTTATATATGTTGTCTCTCCCAATTAAAATGTGAGTTCCTTAAGAGATCAAATTACTTTGTTTTTCTATTAGCATCCTCAGTACCATATGCCCACAAAATAAATGTTTAATAAATCATTTTCCATTCATTATTCCCATTTTACAGATGAGGAAATGGAAATGCTAGTAGATAAGGAACTTCCCTAAAGTCACACAACAGAAATAGGACACAAATCTAGTGATTTCATCATATTAAACAGTGTTCTTTCTACTAAACAACACAGGGATTTGAAGTCAACATTTTGGAATAGCCTAGGGAGCTGTAGAAGCAGTATATAGAATGTTAGCAGAATTTAGTGTGTGTGTGTGTGTGTGTGTGTGTGTGTGTGTGTGTGTGTGTGTGTNTGTGTGTGTGTGTGTGTGTGTGTGTGTGTGTGTGTGTGTGTGTGTGTGTGTGTGTGTTGAAATATGTGAGTATTATGGATGGCAAGATTTGTAGAGTTGTTGTATCAAGGTGTAGTATATCCACTGAGTGGCACTTTGTAGGTATCTGACTAGTTGACAACTTGGTAAAAAGCAGTAATTGAGGTTTATTAATATCAAGTAAAAGAGGGAGGAGAATGAGGAACAAGGAGTCCCTAAACTTAAAATCTGGATCCTCCACCTAAACTCCTACGGGCTCCACAAGGAACCATCTTCAATGATCTTCAGGCTACCTGATGCTATTTTCACTGTCTATATCCCCACAGTATTTATCCATTCTGACCTAACTAGTCCTCAAAATTAATGGAAGACAAGTAAAAAGTTCATCAAGTTATGATAGCTTGAACCCTTGGAGAGTTCTTTGGCCTAAGCCAAGATGGCAGGGCCTTTCTCCCAGACAGGCTTCACTTGGTACTGGCAGCTCTCTCTCAGCAATCAATTAACACTCAGGAGACAGGATATCACAGGAACACAGACAGATGGAAATTGGAGAAAGGGAATGACAAAATCTTACACCAGGATAATCAGAATCTCAAGATCTCTGGAAAACAGGAACCTTCAGCTCTCAGGGAACAGGTATGTCCACTTCTCAAGATGGCTTAGTTCAGCCAACAGGAAATTGCTTCTTCAATCACCCTGAAAGACAGGAACAACTGATTTTCAACTGTCTCAGTGTGTCTAGTTTTAAGACATCCCAGATTCTAGAATCACTCCTTCTGTTCTGTGCATGGTGTCAGTCCCTCTTTACAAAGTTCTACATTGAGATTCTTATGCAAAATCTTTCCTTCTTTCTTTCTTTCTCTCAGTGTGTACACATGCACATATATTGAAGATATATTGAAGATGTTGTCAACATGGGATTATATGGCTATAGAAAAAGTGTATCTTGCTTTGTTGTATGCAGCACTTGATCCCACAAGTCTTTGTACATAGGGATATAAATTAATTAAGTATGCAGAATTAAAACACACATGGATCATATTGATGAAATTTGAGCTCACAGAAAATATGTAAATCATTGTTCATCAAAATAAGAATTAATTGAATCATATAACTGTTTTGCATTAGACACTTTACTTGAGCCAAGTTGGGCAAAGGAGTTCTATCTATCTATCTATCTATCTATCTATCTATCTATCTATCTATCTATCTATCTATCTATCTATCTATCTCCCTCCCTGTTCTTCTCCTTTATATGCAAAGGAGAAGAATAGGTTTTAGTTTCATGAAAAAGAGAAGGTACCAATAATACAGTTCATAAAAATCCTTTAGGAAGATAGAACAGAGGAATAGTACCCTTTATCAGAGTCCCATTGGAGATTATTCTGATTAGGAAGAAAAAGAGTTTCTGATTTCATTTGCCCCTCAGAAAGATGAGAAGGGGAAGTAAGTGTCAGAGAATCTCATGGGAATTTCTTTCTGAATCATGTTAAAGAAATGAAGGAAAGCTAAACAAACATATCTCAAGTATAAAACTTTATATTTAGCACTATTGAATTGAATTGAATTGAATTGATTTGAATTCACTACAATTTTCTGGGATGTCAAACTGTTTGGGGAACTGAACTCAGTCAGTCAGTGTGCTAACTGGTCGACTTCCCCTGAAAACACAAAAATCATCCTTCCCAAAACAAGAAGCAGGTTTGGGAAGGGGAGAGGGAAGGAAGAGAAGAAGGGAGTTTAAAAAAGAAGGAAAGAGATGGGAAGGAGAGGAGAAAAAAGGCACTTTTTTTGCATTGGTATTTTTAAAACTTCAGAATACATAGATATTGTTACCACTTACATTACTATAGCAGTGATATATAAAAATAGCTATTTATTCTAGACCTCTTTTTCTTTTGTCTGGCCTTAAAAATGTCTGTTATTTCTCTAGATACATAACTTAGATAAACAAGAAAACATTTAGGTATCTTCTCCAAATAATATATTAATTTATTTTGAAAGAATATATATGAGGGGATTAGAGGAAAAAAGGAATAATTTGGACCTGGATTTTATTCCACCACAACTAGGTATTACAATAACAGACTGATTTTGTGTAGTTCTTCAGGGCCTAATTTCTTTTAATATACAATTAATCTTTTAAAAGTATTAACATATTCAATTAAATATTTCATAATTACATTTTAAAATATTTTTAACATTCAATTTAAAATTTTTGATGTCTGAGTTCTTTTCCTGCTTTCTGTTCCTCTTCAATCCCTTGAGAAGGCAAGCAAAATGAAATCAACAAAAATGCAAAATCATGTAATACATATTTCCCTATTACCATGTTGCAAAATAAAACACATAATGAGGCAAAAAAGGGAAAATAAGGGTTTTTTAAAGCTTATCAGTTCTTTCTCTGGAGGTGGATAACAATTTTCATCATGGGTACTTTAGAAATGCCTTGATCATTGTCTTGATCAGAGTAGTTAAGTCTTTCACAATTGATCGCTGTTACAATATTGCTGTTACTAATATACTATTAATCTTGGGCAAAAGTCAGTTATGGACTTGTTCATTCATAAATGATGTCTCCCTATTAACCAAAAGGTATGATGGACAGGACTGTGGCCAACAAGATCGGAGCCTCCACTTTCCAAGGAGAATCTTCAGCAAAGTACTATTACCATCATCCTTCTGAAGCCTGTTGGACAGGAAGGAAAAATAGCACATTTTTGTTTTGAAAGGATAGAAAGACTTTTCTGCTAGCAATATTTCTCAATCACTGAAGATGACATCTGGTCATCCCTTTTTATGTCCTTCCCCTCTGTTTCTCTTTAGAGACAGTTAGAATTCTCACTTGGGCCTATCCTGGGACTTGTTATTTTAAAAAGTCCATCTTTTTCCAGAAGTTATCTATACAGATTCATCAGAATAATCTTGTGTATACGCAAATTTCATGGAGGTACAGAATTTCAAAATTCCATAATCAGGACTCATACTCTACTCAAAAGTGGTCCTTTAGCCTCTGCTTAAATCCTTCCAGGAAAAGGTAATTTCCCACCCTTTAAGGCAGCCCAGTCCACTCTTGGATGGCAAATCTTGTTAGAAAGTTGTTTTTTTTTCCTTTTTCCCCTGGTATCCAATCTCTATTCATTGTTCCTAAGTCTGCCTTCTAGGCAAACTAGATCAAGGAAAGTTCCTCCATCATATGACAGTCCCTCAAATAAATGGAGACAATTATTGCATTCTTCCCTAATCTTCTCTCCTCCAGTCTAACCATCTCCTTTTTCTTCAGCTGAATGTGATATAACATGGATTCAAAAGTTTTTAAAATCTTGGTTACCTTCTTCTATATACTTTCCTCTATAGTTTATGTATAGACACCTTAAAACTGGAATTTAATGTAACTCTCTAAATTAGGTCTCATATGGATAGAGTACAGTGGGAGCATCACCTCTTTATTCTTGTAAGTTATGTTTCTCTTAAAACAGTCCAAGATAATACGAAATTTTTATAGCTGCCATTTATATTGCTGAATCTTTGAATTTGCAATCCACCAAAACTCTCAACTGTTTTTTGGACACTGACATCTAACCATGCCTCTCGCATCTTGTAACTTCTGAAGTTGGTTTTTTTTGTACCCAAAGTGTAAGAATTTATATTTACTGTTATTGATTTTAATCTAATTAGATTCAGCCCAATGTTCTAAGCTGTCGAACTCTTTTTGGGTCCTGACTCTGTCATCTAATATTTTAACTCTCTTTTCTAGTTTTGCATCTTATGCAATTTGAGGAATAGGCCATCTCTGTCTTCCTTCAAGTTACTGATTTAAAAAAAATGTTAAATTGCACAAGTCGAAACATAGAACCTGGGGAAACTCCACTGGAAATCTGTGAGCTGATCATCAAACCATTAATATTGACTCATTCAGCCTAGGCATATTGTTCTGAATCCATCAGATAGAATTAATCTTTTATCTACATCACTTATTTTTCACAAAAATAGTATAAAATATATTTTCAAAAGTTTTACTTAGAGAAACGAAAATTTGTTCATACAAATCTCCTTCCCTTTAATCCTACTTCTTCATTCTAGTATCTTAGTAAAATAAGTCTAATCCATCCTCTCCATATTTCTCCATCCTTCAAATATTTGAAGAAAACAACGAAGTCCCTCTTAAGCCCTCTGTTCTCCAGATTTTAAATGAGTTTTAGTCTTTATTTCTGTTGTGTGATTTCTAGAATATCATAGTCTTTGGAACTGGGAGATATCATCTTCAACAAGAACAATAACAAAAGTAAAAGGGAAATATGGTTTCTTTGGGAAAGGGCTTACTTCAGAATAAGTCCTAGTAACCATCTTGACTCTGTGGTGTTGTGGTATTGGTATAATGTGGTACTGGTATAATAGAAAGCAGGCAGGAGACCTGGATTTGGATACTGACTCTAACATGTACTAGCTGTGTGATCCTAGACGAGTCTCTTTAACTGCTTAAGATTTGAGTCCCCCAGGAAAAACTGATAGATTGTCCATTCTCTTGAATTATGTTTCACTTTTGTAGTCCTGACTGCTGGATGGTACAGTGGATAGAATTCTGGAATTAGAGCCAAAAAACTGGAGTTTGACGCTTCCTTCTGACCCTTATTAGTTTTGCAACCCTGGGTAAGTAACATATTCCCTTTCTGCCTCAATTTCCCCATATACAAAAAATAAAGAGTTCAGGATTGTTATATTAAATGGAATAATAGATGAAAAGTTTGCAATATTAAAGTATTTTATACATGTAGCAACTATTATAATTTCTTGAATTTAGTAGTTTAGAAAATGGCTGTAATTAGTTAACCAACACCTATGAAGCATTTATTATGTACTAGGCATTGTGCTGGTCTAGAAAATACATATATAAGCAGCAAGACACTGTCTGCCCTCAAAGACCTTACATTCTAAACAGGGAAGATAATCCATAAAAAGAAGCTGAAAAACGAGGAAGGATGCCCAGCAGCCAGAGGGGCAAGATAAAGTCCTGTGGAAATGAGCCAGCAGGTCAGCCCACAGAGGGCTCAGAATACCCTTAGCCTGAATTTTCTCCCTGCATTAAAGCTTCCTGGAGGAACCAGCTAATTAGAAACGGAAGCTTCAAAAGTGGAGACTACTTGCAAAATGAGAAGGTTTGAAATGAATGGAGAGACATCATAATTCTTGTACTGCCTATGTCACTGGTCAGGAGAAAAATACTTTGTGCACTTCAAAGTGGTTATAGGCTTGTCAGTAATTATGACCAAATAGTTTTAGTTTACCCTCATCAGATCTTACTCTCCTCCCTGTGCCACTAATTGTATCTTTGCCAGTTCTCTCTTGATGCTCCTTTACTCATGCGGAAGAGAGCAACTAATTAATTTCTTTAAGGTAAATAAGTTTATTTCATTTTTAAAATTTAAGGTCTTATGTAATCACAATATTAGGAAAATTTTTATTTTTTTAAAACAGGACAGTAAATTATTCAATAAACATCTTTTAAACCCTTACTCTGGAGCATCCAGGTGGTATATTGGTACTGGTCCTGTACCCAAAAAAATAAGTTCAGATTCCAGCCGCAGACACTTACTGTGTGACCTTGGATCATTTAATTCTTATTTGCCTCAGTTTCCTTATTGGTAAAAAGGGATTACAATCACACTTGTCTCCTAGGGCTATTATAAAGATTAACATATTTCTTGTAAATTTTCTAAAATGTAAAAATGTGTTATATAAAGGCTAGTTATTATTATGTGCTAGACACTAGGAGGAGGAGGAGAAGGAG
>NC_058130.1:687590616-687693309 GCF_016433145.1 Gracilinanus agilis | reverse complement strand
AGTAGTAGTAGTAGTAGTAGTAGTAGTAGTAGTAGTAGTAGTAGTAGTAGTAGTAGTAGTAGTAGAAGTGGTAGTGAAGTAAGGAATCTATTCTGGAGTTAGAAAACAAAAGGTGTTATGTACCAGCAAATTAAAACTATGTACTATAGAAAAAGTGCATGCTTTATATAAAGGAATGGGTGGGGATTTTTACAGATGAGTTAACTGAGGTCCACAAAGCTCAAATTACTTCTCCAGAGGTAGCAAAGGGAAGAGATGAATTTAATATGTTTATCTGAAACCAAACCTATTGTTCGTTTCATTTTATCATAATGACTTAAGTAAGAGTGACTTAAAATGAATTGGGGGTGCTTGACTATATTGGAGTTCCTCATCACTGGAGGTATTCAGGTAAATCTAGATAATCATCTTTCAGAGAGAGATTATAGAAGAAATCAATGCATTATTTTTGCATCCCTTGAGCATATAGCATCTCATGTCTAATAGGTACTTCATATTTTTTAATTTAATAAGAAAATATATGTACCTTTTTACAAGTTGAATGTGAGGTCCTAGAGAACAGAATAAATATGTTATCTTTCTTTGTGACTCAGCACTTAGTATACTATCTAAGATTTAATAAATACCCAACAAACACTCATTTTTCATTGTGATTGTTCAGTCATTTCAGTCAAGTCTGACTCTTTGTGACCCCGTTTGGGGCTTTCTTGGCAATGATACTGGAATGGTTTGTGAGTTTCTTCTTTGGTTAATTTTACAGATGAGGAACCGAGGCAAACAGAGTTAGATGATTTACCCAGGGTCACATATTTGAATTCAGGAAGATGAGTCTCTCTGACTTCAGATCAGCCACTCTAACCACTGCACCACCCTGCTGTCCCAAATATTTTTCCTAAGTGGATAATAATTTCATGCATTTATTCAATCACTAATTCATGTATTTAAAAACTACCTATTTAAACTTTTCAATATACTTAATCATACAAAAGCACACTTACATATACCTATGTCACAATGTATAATAATATATATTATACAAATGTGAGACCTCTGCCTATACCCATCTAAACATTTAAGCAGTGTAGTTCAGTGAAAAGAATGCTGGACTGGGAGTCAGGAGAGGGACTCAGGCTACTGCCAATGACTTAGATGGGATCTTTAGACAAACCACTTATCATCTTTAGGACTCAGTTTCCTCATCAGTAAAATAAGGGAATAGGATTAGATGAATTTATGGGTTCCTCCCAGTTCCAGCATTTTGATTCCATAATTGTAAGATAACCTCCAGAAAAAAACAAACTTGAAGAGGCAATTAACTCTTTTTTACTAATTAATGCAGAGCAGCTGAGGTCTGGGATTTTAAGGAGAATGCCCTCCTTGAATAATTTGACTACTATGATGTTTTCCAGACCCTCTGTGGTCCTGGAAATGTTTCTGGAGACCTTTACAATCCTCTCCCTTCCTTCCCCCCAACCATGTGTTCCCCAGCTTGGTAATTCTTCCCACTCACTGTTATGCACTCCTGGTGCAGAGGATCTGGGTCACCAAGAGTGGGTGGATGAGGAGGCAGTGAGATAGAACAGAGGGGGAAAAACAACAACCAAGAAATGACAACCTGGCATTAATCATTTGAAAATTTTAACTTGAAAAATATTTGTGAGCAAACTTGGCAGTCCTCGTAGGGAGGGACTCAAACAGAGACGTCAGGACCATCCATGCAGATTGCACACATATCCTCATGGGGTCCTTGGGTAATGAGAGAGGCAGGGGAGTGCCAAGGACTCTAGGCTGGGTTTCTGATGACCCCTGTTTTGGCCACTAAAGAGTCTCTGGAATCCTTAGCAAGTCATTTCCCCTTAATGAACTTCAGTTTCAAGAATTATCAAAAGGGTATGATAGATACTACCATCTTGTCTCCCTCACACAGTTGTCATTAGTCGATATTATGGCATAGCATAAAATGCATAGAAAAGTCTGGGAGCCTGAATTTCAATCTTGTCCCTATTACTGTATTAAAAAAAAACTCCTCTGAGATTCAATTTTCTCACCTATAAAATGGGACGATTAGACTTGTTAATGACTAAGTTTTTTCCTAGCTCTAAATATAGAATCACAGGAAATCATAAGACAATGTATTCAAAAGGCTACTTTATAAATTATTATAAAAATTATATTATATATTGTTAAATGTAAGGAACTATTGTTATTCCAACTATTGTTTGCCTCTCTCTATTTCACCTCTCATTTTCAAGTTGTTTCTTGGATACAAATCTATTAAAAGACATAGTATTGCTTTTACATTGTGCTGCTATTGTTCTATTTCTTTGCTGTATTTTTTTTTTCTGAATTATGCCTTCTAGGTAGCTCTTCTCCAAGAAATTGCAGCCAAGTAATATCCCCAAATCCCTCAAATCAAGTTTGTCTTTTTTATGAACTGCTTCCCCCTTAGTGAGCATTCCCTTAGAACCCTTTGATATTTAGATTAGAGCGAGTTAACGACTTTTAACTCCCATTTTGTTTCCACCTTCTCCCCCCCCCAACCTCCCCAGTAATTATTGTCAGGACTATGAAATTATCCTGGTCCTTCATTTAGTAACATTAGCAGGTTAAGGTAAAACTGTGACCATCATCCTACATTCTTGCTGTTGTGCTAGAAATCAGGGGTCGGCAACCTTTTTGACTGTGAGAGCCATAAACGCCACGTTTTTTAAAATGTAATTTCCTGAGAGCCGTACAGTGATCACAGTGCGCTCCTGTAACAGCGCCTGGAAAAAATTTGACTTTTTGGCTCCTGCAGAAAGAGCCATATCTGGCCCTCAAAAGAGCCAGATATGGCTCGAGAGCCATACGTTGCTGACCCCTGTGCTAGATTATTGTCCTATAAGATTATTGTCCTATAAGAATCTCTAACACATGGATTGGACCATTGGGAAAGTACCAATTTGAAGAATATTTATCAGTGTTTATCATGTCTAATCATAGTTTGCTATTCATCCACTAGGCTGCTAGGTCAGTGTGAATGAACTATGAAAACATCCAGGGGGTTTTCTCTGTTATTTCAATTTTCTGAAATCTTATAAAGTCAATTAGATCACAGAATGTAATGCAGGAAGACACTGACCCCTTCATATTCCAAATAGTTGCTGTGGATAGTGTGATAATCAGACTCTGGGAGCTGAGAGTCTCACCTTGATTGACAGGTGAAGACAGTTGGACATGGGAATGTTCCCAGAGGCCATGAGGAAAGGAGGAAAGGCAATTGGCCAGAAAGGATATAAATAGCCTGGGAGCCCCCTGACAGGGATCCCTTGGACCCCTTGTCTTTTGGGACCTTGGCTTTGCTTTGGCTGAGCTTTGCCTAAACTCTTGCTTTGGACATTTGTTCTTGAACACTGATTGACCTGTGGGTCAGACCGTGGATCCTCTGATTCTCTCTGAATCCCTAGATATTTAGGCACCTAAACCATCTCTAGATATTTAGGTATCCCGGGGTCTGGGGGGTGGGAGGGAATCCGGGAAGTGGGTAGGAGAAGAAGAAGAGGGAGGAAAAGGGTGGAATTTCCTGAAGGCTGTAGGACTGGCACAACAACCAGCCGAGAGAAACCATCATCAATATTTGCATCATCCAAGCAGTTTGCTTACTCTGGTTTGGCTATGGCCAGGCTGAGCCAGAGGAGGTGAAGAACAACAGCTCCAGCATTACTGAACAGTCTACAGTTCTGAGGGATTATTGTCATAGATTTAGTGATAGGGTCACCTATTCCCCAACCCTTTCCTGAACATTCCTTTCCCTTGTTAAACAAAATAGATAAAGTTATTAAGTACCTTCCTGGAGTAGTTATTCCACCACCACTCTGGGGAGGGAGCAACGCGGTCAGATGAATGTTATCCAAGGCTAACAGAGCAACAATACCAATAATCAATCAACCCCAGGTGGGACCTGAAAGGGTTACCCATCCATTGACCTTTAGGGATCCTGTCTGGGCGCTGTTATAAAGAAGGGCAGTTATTATAACATCCAGCTGGGTGGCAGGACTTGGGTGTCCCTGCACCAGCCAATAGGGAACCAAACCAAAGTTCTCTCAGATTAATATCTCAGATTACTACTATAATAACCAGCCTAATAGTGGTAGTATCCAGATTTCCCCCTTTCTTTTATAACAATAGTCCCATGCTGAAATGGTGCTAACAAATATTAGCCCCCATAATTCACTGAGTGTTTCATTAATCAGCATTTGCTATGTGCAGAGCACAATACTAAGTATTGGGGGAGGAGAGAAGAGAGGGAGAATTAGACAGGAAGGAGAAGATCATCCTAGTTAAAGAAACCCCTAATAAAAATGGTGCAGAAAGTTTTTTAAAAAAAGTACTCATTGCACTGCATAGATAAACTAGTCAAAGCTGCTTTAGTAGACAGTTTACTACCAAGGTATTCAGTTATCTTGCATTTGTATATAGAAACAAATAGAACAACAGAATGTCAGAATCAGAGACTACTCCGTCTATCACATTATCCTAAATGCAAGATAGGTCCAGATAGAGGAGGCAACTTGCCTAAAATCCAAAAATTATTTAGTGAAAATCTATGAGTAGAATCATTGTCAACTTATTCCTGGCCCAATATTCTTTCTACTACATGAAAATGGCTCCAAGAAACTTTCCTCAATCAGTCCAGTCCCTTAATGATTCTTCCATTCTCTGAATTCCACTAACAGTTTGTACAAATCTTATTGGCACATATATTAGTTTGTCTTATATTATCATCTCTTTGTTTCATGGGTACATATGTTTTGGATAGGCATTCATTTTGGACTGAACTCAATAGGAAGAAAAATGTAGATTTGTTTGCCTTTGGCAAAGTATGTCACATTTTCAGTAACTCCCAGCTTTTTTCTGAAACAAAAGTTGATCTTCTTAGCATACATTTTTCCAATATTTCTGGAATGTTACATTGGTTATGGTTTATGGAATTTTACAATTTTTAATGCATCGAAAATTGTGGGTCATCCAGAGTCACAACTACCTAAAACTGTGTCAAGTTTATTGGAGTTGGGATAAAGGATATCATGATATAAAGGATAGGCTCACGTGGGAAGAGTCATTCTTGGAGGTATGACTTGGAGGTGTCCCACAAGTTGCACGCCATACCTAGAGTGAACTATGAGTTGAGATATGGGGTTGTCAGTTATCAAAAGAAAGAAGAAAAGCATATATCCCTGAACTAAGCTCCATGAATGATGATGCCCCATTCCCTACTTAATAGTTCTAGTTCTAGTAACTCAAAGGGCAATTGAGGGACAAAAAAACAATGCATTATGTAATGTACAACAAAATGTATACTGGAAGCAATGTAAAAGAAAGTATTAAGGAGTTCTATGACTGAAAAAAGTAGGAGCTTAATTTTAGAACAAAGTTATCAGTTTTCAGAACTCTATAGAGTTATTGATTTTTGAAGATTAAAGAATGGGTAGGAACATGGCAAAAGGCCATCATACTGAAAGAAATCTTCCTCCTGTTTGACCCTATTGGTCTACAACTCATCCAGGCTTGGTTTGATTCTCAACAGTCCCATATATCTTTGTGATACGATACATGCACAGGAGAGAGAGAGAGAGAGAGAGAGAGAGAGAGAGAGAGAGAGAGAGAGAAGGTAGAGAATTTATTAAGTATTTATGTGCTAGGTAATGTGCTAATGATGTGTGAGAAGGGAACAAGCAATTATTAATATTATGTGTCAGGCACTATACAAAATACTTTGATATTCTCTCATTTAATCCTTACAATAACTCTGGGAAATTAAGAATCTGAGACCTACAGAGATTCAATGATTTCCCCAATGTTACATGGCCAGTAAGCGTCTTGAGATTGGATTTGATTTCAAATCTTCCTGATATATGCCCATTGTTTTTTCTAGTGCATTATAATAGAGGTAAGACAACATATTTGGACTAGAAAGCAGTGTTTAGCTCTGCTGTACAGACATCATATACAGTTCATTTGTTCTCCTTTTCAACATGCTTAACTCCATAGACACCAGAGGAAGGACAGTGATATTGTTTAATCATTTTTCTGTTGTGTCCAACTCTTTTTGACCCCATTTGGGGTTTTCTTAGCAAATATTAGAGGTGGAAACAGGGGCAAACAGAATAAGGAGACTTTCCCAGAGTCCCACAGATAGTAAGTGTCTGAGGCCACATTTAAACTCATAAATATGAGTGTTCCTGACCTCGTCAGGCACTCTCCCCACTGTGCCATCTTGCTGCCTAGGGAAGATGGTAGAGGACCAATAATCCAGAGATCTGGGTTTCTCTGCTTTTAAAGGCTGCCAACAGAAAACTTTAGAGAAGAGAGGTCAGTGTCTTTTTTAGGGTTACTGGCTAGCTGATGTCTTCTTGCTCAATTTTCCTGACTCATTGATGGTGACTTGGTTCAGTCCTACCCCAGCTGTCAACACTATTCTTTCCTCTTCACTTCTCCAGCCCCCTTGCATTAGCACCTTGGAGAGATGTCATATCACCCTAGACTTGGTTTCCCTCTGTTGGTCTGAGTTGCATGCCAGGTTGCCCCCTTATAATCTCTTACCTTATTGTTGAATTCTGACACTTGTTAGGTAACAGATGGAATATACTGTATGTGAAGGCTGAGGAATTCAATGCTTGGGGTTTTTCCAAGATAAGTATAGCTACTGGAGGTATTGGGCAACCATCTGGGGACAAATATAGCTCCTTACATCACAGTTCCCTAGTACACTAGACTCTTTTGACATAAGCTGGAATATTCTGTGGGATATCTGTAAGCCTCACTGGGTCCTGGGAACATGCAAAACCTCCTTAATTTGAAATAGCAGAGAATGGAGGGTAGGGAAATTTTTCATTTAGTAAGATTTGTGTAACAACATCTGAGAAAGTCTGCAAGTACCAAAGTAGTATATTCAGGTTTGTGTCCTCATGGAGAGCCAATTGTTAGAAGAGTTGTCTGAGTAATAGCAAGGAGAATTCAAAAAACAGACATTTTCCCACTCTTAATCCCTAAACATCTATTTACCACTGGAATTTATCACATGACCTTTTATTGATTGTATATGTGCTTCCCTAGTTGCACTTCACAAGTGTTAATAAAACCACTTTTTGTTCCCTGAGTACTCCCCAGGCTATGTTGGGTGGCAATGAAAAAGTTAGTCTGAGACTCAAATTTACTTTACCCAGAACCAATGAAATAATGTCTCTTGGTAACCCCAACTGTTAGAACTCAAAGATTCAGCTGTGTTTTAATTGAAATTTTAGAATGCTGGGATTTTGAATTTGAAGGAACCTTACAGGAGGAGCTCCATTAGTTTGTCAATGTGGATCTTGAAAGGAAGGATGGTAAAATGGAAATAAATATTAGAGTTCAAGGCAGAGAAACTGATTTCAGATTGTAGCTGTTTCATTCTACTTATATGATAGGCTATCACTTAGCTTCTCCAGTCTTCAATTTCTTCACTTGTTAAAAAAAAAAAAAAAAGAATGGGAGGAGGCAGGAGGGTGAACTAATGACCACTGAGATTCCTGCTAGCTCAAGATAGATGAAATTATAAAAATAAATGCAGAGGGGAAATGATTTAGTCAAGGCCACAGCTAATAAGTGAGTTTTGAATGAATGAATGAAAACACATTTATTAAGCACTACAAAGTGCTTGAGATGCAAATACAGAAGAGAAACAGTAATTAATTATACAAAGAACTATATCTTAAAAGGGTGAGATAACTCACATAGTTAAGTAGTGCCCAGGGGACATTGTTTTGTTCTGTCTTAGGGATGATGAATGAAACCATAGGTCAGTCAATTAACACATCCAAGAACAATAGACCCACTCATTAAAAATGTAATTTTGTTATTTTTAAATACTGAATTCCAGATTCTCTCCCCCCTCCTCCCTTCCCCACTCACTGAGAAGGCAAACAATATGATACCAATTATATATGTGAAATCATGTAAAACATATTTTCCATATTAGTTATATTGCAAAGTAAGCAAAAAAAAAGGTGAGAGAATTATACTTCAATTTATTCTCAAAGTTGACCAGTTTTCTCTTTGTAGGTAGATACATTTTTTTCTTCATTGTAATTGTCTTGGATCATTCTATGGATCAGAGCAGCCAAGTCTTCTATAGTTCATCACCATCTATCAGTTCTCACTTCACTTTTCCTAAGTTTATATAGATCTGCATGTTTTTTTCTGAAATTAACCTCTCATCACTTCTTATCACTTCTTATAGCACAATAGTACTTCATCATAATTATATGCCACATTTTATTTAGCCATTCATCAATTGATAAGCATCCCCAAAGAATTTCCAATTCTTTGTCACCACAAAAAGAGCTACTATTAATATTTTTGCACATATAGGTCCTTTTCCTTTTCCTTTCATCTTTGGGATATAGAACTAGTAGTGGTATTTCTGGATCAAAGGGTATATATACTTTTATAGCTCTATGGGTGTAGTGCCAGATTGCTGTCCAGAAAAGACAGACCAGTTCACTATTCTATCAATAATTTATTTATGTATCTATTTTCCTTCATCACCTTGAGCATTTGTCATTTCTAATAGGTATGAGATAATATCTCAGAGTTGTTTTAATTTGAACTTCTCTCATCAATACTCATTTAGAGCATTTTCCATACAACTATAGATAGCTTTGATTTTGTCTTCTGAAAACAGTCCATTCATAATTTTTAAACATTTATCAAATGGGAAATGGCTCTTATTTTTATAACTTTGACTTAGTTCCTTATATACTTAAGAAATGAGTAATTTTTCAGAGAAACTTACAGTAATATTTATCAATATTATTTCACTGTCTACTTCATTTTAGTAAAATGTAGTTTCCCTGAAACTCTGAATTAGTTCTATTCTAAATTTTGCTTTGTTGGAAATCATGATTATCATTTCTGCCCTCTGCACTTCAGTTGAAATATAATAGACTATGCTTGAACTTTTACTTAAATTCTTTAACTGTCTTTCTGTCTCAAATGTGTCTTTTGCATACAACAAATTACTGGAATCGAGTTTCTAAACCTTTTCGATATCTGCTTCTATTCTATGGGTTAAGTCATCCCATTCCCATTTACAGTTATGATCATTAGCTATTCATTTCTCTCCATCCCATTTTCCTCTGTTTATCCTTCTTTCTTTTTATCCTGTCCCTCTTCAAAAATCTGTCTTGTTTCTGGCCATTGGCTCCCTTAACCTGAGGTCCTTATTATTTTCACTTCCCCAAAATCTCTTATCTCCTTCTCCTCCTCTATCCCATATGGGCAAGATAGATTCCTATACCAAATTGATTGATTGATTGATTGATTGTGTGTGTGTATAATTCCCTCTTTGAACCAATTTTGATGAGAGTGGGGTTCAAGCATTGCTCACCACCTCCCCTCATTTTCTTCTCTATTATAAAAGCTGTTCCTTGTGTGCGTCCTTCATTGTGAAAAAAATTGTGCCATTCTTTTTCTCCCTTCCCTCTCCCCCCAGTTCATTTCTCTTTTTTACCCCTACATTTTTTTAAATCATCCCAACATAATCAACTCAATATGTTCTCTGTTTATGCAGACTTCTTTACCTGCTCTAATAATGATACATTTCCTACAGTTTCCATGTATCATCTTCCCATACAGAAATGTAAAGAGTTTAACTTTTTAAGTGTGATTATTTTTTCATCTTTACCCATTTAGGTTTCTCTTGACTCTTCTGTTTGAAGGTAAAATTTTCTATTCAGCTCTGGTCTGTTTATCAAAAATGATTGAAAGTCTTTTATTTCATTGAATATCCATTTTTCCACTGAAGGATAACACTCAAATTTTCTGGATAGGCTATTCTTGGTTGTAATACTAACTCCTTTGCCCACCAGAATATCATATTCCATCCCCACTGATCTTTTAATATAGAAGCTGCTAAATCTTGTGTTTTACAGACTGACTCTACAGTATTTGAATTTTTTTCTTTCTGGTTGCTTGTAATATTTTCACCTTAACAATTTCTTGAAATATGATGTTTAGGTTCTTTTCTTAATCATGACTTTCAGGTAGTCTAATAATTCTGAAATTATTTCTCCTACCTCTATTTTCCAGGTCAATTGTTTTTTCTATGAGATATTCACATTCTCTTCTATTTATTTTTCTTCATTCCTTTGACTTTGTTTTAGTGTTTCTTAAAGTCTGATGATGTCATTAGCTTCCACTTCTCCAATTCTAATTATTTTTTTTAAACCCTTAACTTCTGTGTATTGAATCCTTGGTGGAAGAGTGGTAAGGGTGGGCAATGGGGGTCAAGTGACTTGCCCAGGGTCACACAGCTGGGAAGTGTCTGAGGCCGGATTTGAACCTAGGACCTCCCATCTCTAGGCCTGACTCTCAATCCACTGAGCTACCCAGCTGCCCCCCTCCAATTCTAATTATTAAAAAATTATTTTCTTCAGTGAAATTTTGTACCTTCTTTCCTATTGGCCTATTTTGTTTAAAGAGATTTTTTTTAACCTTCAGTGAATTTTTATTATACCAATTCTGTTTTTTTAAGTTTTTTCTTTATTTCTCTGCCTCCTTTATCAAGCTGTTAATTATCTTTTAATAATTGTCTTGCATTACTTTTATTTCTTTCCATAAGTTTTCTTTGATCACTCTTATCTCATTCTTTAACCCATTTGGGAATTTATGCTGGCCTTGGACCCCATTGGTATTTTTATTTGAAGCTTTGCTTACAAATGTTTTCGCATTTTTGTTTTCTTTTAAGTTTATGGCATGGTCTTTCCTGGTGCTGTAGTAGCCTTTAAGGTCAAGTCCTTTTGCTATTGTTTGTTCATTTCCCTAGCCTAATTATTCACCTTGAACTTTATGTAAAGTTGGACTCTGCTCAGTTCCGGGTAGGTATTATGCCAAGCTTCAAGCTTTTCTGTGAGGTCATCTTCAGAGCTAATTTGCGTGTCTGTGAGTTTTGGTGCTTCCAAATGGTATTATCCCAGAGAGATGTGATTCCTGCTCTTCTGTTCTGTGCTCTAGTCTTTACCTAGGAACCCCACCTGCTCACCTACAGCTAAAAGTATTTATGCTCCTTTTAGCTCTACAAGGTTGATCAGATTCCCTGATATCCTGTAGCCACAAGTGCTAGTGTTCCTCTTGGTCCTGCAACTGTGAACCCAGAACCCTTGCTTCCTGTCGGCCAATCACAATTTCTCCTCTCTGTCCTTGAACTGTGACCCAGAACTGCCTATGGGCAAAAGAATTGCTCATCAGTGCCAGCTATACCCAGTGACAATAAAGTGTCCTCTGTGACCTCTTTCTGACCAGTTGTTCAACCCCTTTATTGTGTCTGGGTTGAAAGTTCCTGATGCTCTTGACCTTGATGCTATCCAAGCTACCTCCAAAGTCCATTGCTGGTGCTCCTGCAGTGCTCTGAACCTGTATCTACCCCAAGATTACAGACCTCTCCTATGAACCTAGTAAGTTGTCTAAGTCTGGAAAAATGTCTCCCTCGGACCTATTGTTGGTTCTATTGCTTTTATTTGAGGAATTATCTTAAAGTTATTTGAAAGGAAGCATTGGGAGAGTTACCTGCATTCCAGTCTTTATTCTTGAATCCTCACTCTGGAACACTCATTTAAGTCAGGGAAAATGGGTGGGAGGTACAAAGGATGAATATAGGTGCAGTGGCATGACATGAAGATGCCCAGGTGGAGTTTGATTGGAGATCTGAGGATGGCAAGATTGAAAGAACTCCCTCCAATCAGGATAGGATAGGAGTATTAAATCAATATGAAGCAGTAAAATTGAGACAATAATACAGGCATTTAAGTAAAAAAGTAAATGCCTCTTAGATTTCCCTCAGAAATAATTTCCTTCTCTCATGACAGTGACACCAAATTGGGAGTTAGGAAACAGCTACTATTAATTGTCTCACTCCCCTGGAATTTTATCTTAACACTTTCCCTGGGGAGGGAGGCTTTTAAAGCAGCTGGAGACCTGGTACAGTAGCAACACTAGACACTGATTCCTCATCTCCCTCCCCATTTCTGTTTTTTTCTTCACTACCTGATTATTTCCCCTGCCACAGAAATAAAATAGCATCTGCTAATCTTTGTAGCTATTTGAAATTATCAGCACCAACAGAGATTGGGGAAAACAGGAAAGCTTAGAAAAAAGGAATAGTTTTCCAGCCTTAGCTCAAGGCATGGAGAGGTGATAGAGTAGGGCTCAGACAGGTCAAAGATGAAATAAAGGAAGGGGAGTAGGAAAGAGACAGGTGCAAGGGGAACTGGGAGAGAGAGACAGAGAGACAAAGACAGAGATAGAGAGAGAGGCAGAAACAGAGAGACAGAGACTCACAGAGAGAGGGAGACAGAGAGACAAAGAGAGAGAGACAGAAAGAAACACAGAGACACAGAGAGAGAAAGAGACAGAGAGAGGAGAAGGGAAGAGATTCTGAATTATCAATGAAGTAGAACATTCTTGGAGATTCCTTCTGATCTAGAGGTACTGGCAAATAGTTGCCAGTCAGGAGAACAGAGTCAGGGTATAGGTTTCTCCAGAGGGGAAAAACAGCAGGTAAGGAGGAGGGTGATAAAGAGGAAGAAGAAGAAATGAAGGAGGAAAAGAAGAAAAAGGAAGATGAGGAGGATGAAGAAAACGAGAAGAAGGAAGAGAAGTCTGGAGGAGAGTGTAAGCAGAGATAATCCAAAGCGAATCAAGTACATAGGCTTAATGGTAGAAGAAATTGTAGGGTTCTAGTGCCTCCCTTTTTAATTTTTTTTCTTTTTATTACCAGTGCAAGTTGTAACTCCTATATACCTCTTCCTCTCTCCAATTTACTAGTGAATAAGGATTAGTAGAGTGAGATATTCCTTGCAATCCATATCCATCATAAATGTCCTATTTTAAGTGAGGATTTCCCTCACCCACTACCTGTAGTATCCATCCCTCAGTCTGAAAACAGTGACTCTGGTAAGTCTCTTAATGTCTCTGGGCCTCGATTTCCTCATTCTATAAAATTAGGGAATTCAGTTAATTGTTTATACTTTGTTTTATAACATATCTGTTATTTTTTGAAATCTTTGTTAATTGAAAGTTTTGATGGGAGAAATATAGATACCAGGTTCACATAGAAGTTCAGCAGAGAAAAATGGGTCTAGAAAGAGAGAGAAAAGGAACATAGATGCTGGTGATTCTGTATAAGGAATAGTAGGTGATATAGAAAAGAACATTGGACCTGGCATCATAGAACCTGGCTCTGAATCCTGACTCTACTCATTTAATCCTGTTTGCCTCAGTTTCCTCATCTATAAAATGAGCTACAGAAGGAAATGGAAAACCACTCCAGTATAAAGAATTAGATATGACTGAACAACTAACACTATAACTCAGAAACTTTTAGAAGTGCTTCAGGCCAGAACACCAACCTCTGCTTTTGCTCATTTCTTCCTGACTTCCACCTCTGAGAAGTTCCAGACCCTCCCTCAATACCTTTATACCATCTATTGTTCTACCTACTAATTCACTAGTCCCTCCTAATGAAATTCTACCACGGGAGAATTTTCTGGTATTGATAGTTTTCATCTTGTTATAAATGTCAGTCCTTTTCTCATCTACCCAAGTAGAATTATATTTTTAGTCCTATTGCTATTTGGGAAACAAAATTATTTTATTCCAGATATACTTAATATTTCAGAAATAGAATTATAAATCCGAAAAGATCTCAGTTCTTCTAGAGAGATGGGTGTAATCTCATAAGATGGAATTTGATCTAGACCTGTGAATTCACAAGCATGGAAAAATTCTGGTGAATTGTTCCTTTGCAACTGTTCTAAAACTTAGAGTCTTTTAGTTACCTGGAATATGGAGAGATAAAGTAACTCATTCAGGATCACACCATCCTGATCCATGAAAGGTAGAACTTAATTACAGATCTCCCTGACCTTGATACCAGACCTTTATCTGCTGTGCTAGAGTCTCTCATGTTGTTTTTCAAAATATAATTAAGCAGAAGTAAAATGTAAAGTTTTAACTTGGCTTTCAAAAATTATTTACACAGAAACAAGATTAGAAAACATTTCATGTGAAAAAGGAGGAGACATTTTGGGGAACTCAATAGAAGTCAATAATAATTGGCTCAATATAAATCAAGAATGTAACATGGAAGCCAAATAAAAATAATGTGATCTTGATGTATAAAGAGAGACAGTATTCATATCTCTGTGGGAGATAGACCTGTACAGAAAGACCATATCTAGAATATTCTATTCTGTTCATTGGTGTTGTTCTTGAGCCATTTCACTAATATTTGATTCTTTGTAACCCCATGTAACCCCATTTGGAGTCTTCTTGGCAAAGAACCTGGAGTGGTTTTCTATTCCTTCCTCCAGATCATTTTCTAGAAGAACTAAGGTAAAAAAGGACAAAGTAACTTGCCTAGGGTCACACAAATAGTAAGCACCTAAAGCCAGATCTGAACTCACAAATATGATTTTTTCCTAACTTTAGGTCTGGCACTTTATCCACTGTACTAACTAGCTACTATATATATATATGCCTTCTTCACCTACTGGTCTCTTCAGTGTATCATACTCCTTGTGAGGACACTTCAAGGTATTTGTATTGATCAAGGTAGACAGGCTTCATCACTTCTTATCCTGCAAGAAAAGAAGTGGTTGGAGGAATGTCCTTTTTTAATTAAAAATTTTGCAATGTTAATATGATAAATAGTGATCAAGGTATTAGAGAAACAGAACTATAAATTAATAGCACCTAATGTTTTCATTAAAACAAAATCTTGTTAGCAGTTCCCACCTTAGGAGATTGTTTGGCTCTTAGAGATACAGATCCCTTTATTGCAACTGAGATGAAAAATATTGAGAGCTCCATGGGGTGACTGTTCACACACTAAACCAGTTGAACACCAGAAGCATGACCCAATGTGGTTTTCCATTTTGCTTTATTTGTTTTGTGTCTAGAAAGATGAAACTTCTGAAAGAGAAATAATTAGAGTATAGAGGACAAGTATGGAGCTGAGAATCAGATCTGAGCTGGGTTTGAACCCCACCTCAGACACTTAATCATTTTATGAATTTGAGCCTGTTTCTTAATGATTTTGAATATCCCTTACCCTCTTTAGAAAATGAAGACAATATCTTCCCAACCTAATTAATAGTATTGCTTTGAAGATAATAGAGATAACACAAGCAAAAGGAAGCACTTTTTCAAGTTAAAAAGAACTTAAAGCTGATATAGTGTGTGAGGGACAGAATAGTTTAATGTATGAGACACTAAATTTAGGTAAACTTGAATTCAAGGTCCCACCTCTAAAGCACAATAGCTGTGTAACTCTGCTCAGTTACTTAAACTGGGAGTTCTCTACCCTGATAGAATCACAGATCCTTCCTATATTACCATATAGGGGACCGTTGGATTTTTGAGGCTGAAAGACTAGGTATTTAATCAGAGACGCAGTACAGTGGGTTGAACATCTGAATTAAAGATGCCTAGCTTTTTAACATTTGATCTTATCCTTAACTCACTATGGAAATCTGTGACTGCTTATTCTATCTGAGATTGAGTTTCCACATCTATAAAATGGATCTAATGCCTTCCTTCTCTCATAAGGTTTGGGAATTGTGGGAACTAAGTACAACACATTGACTTCTTCTGACTCAATTCTGGCTCTAGCTCACTTCCCTTTCCATTCAGTTGTGAATCTAGTCCAGTTTCTATCTTGTGAGAAAACTTTATTCAATCTTAGGAGTTATGAGAATACTTTATTGCATTTTTTTAACCTAGCGCTGCATGACCGGAAAGCTGGATCACCTCTACATATTGAAGAACCTTAACTAGTTTATGCTGACCAGAAACCCAGGCAGAGGAAAAGTTAGTAATTTTTAAAATTTTCTTAAAATTATACATCTCAAGAAACCCATATGCCTTATCTGAAAACTGCTCAATCACTTAGTTTCCATATTTCTTTGACTAAATACAGATACTTGAGGGTGGGGGGGTGGGGCAGGGACATCTTTTATTCTGATTTCAGAGAACTGTATCTATTTGCTTTCCCTTTCCCAACTCAAAAGCCCTTAGTTTTTCTTCCACATGGAAATAAGAGTCCATTATCTTGTGTTTTGGATTATATCCAGTTAATTGTTTTCTTTTAATAATAAAAATCTGTCTCCCCCTATATTTGGGGTCCAAAGACAATCTGAAAAGACCTGGTCCCGATTCGTTATGCAATTTGTTTTCATTGCCTAATAAATATACTTAAAGCACAGACCTTTGTTTTTTTGGTTATTTAAGATTTGCCTATTACAGAGGCAAGAGCAGCATGGATTGCAAAAGTCAGTTATGATTTAGAAGCAAAAGTATTGAGAATAAAAGGGTGAAGTGAATGATGTTTTGATTGCAATTATAAACAATGTCCAGAACCAAGAATGCCATGTAACCTTTTAATTTATACAATGGACAAACATAGGCCACTCTTGAGGAATAAACCATTGACTAAAAAACTATTTCCAGTGATTTAACCCTGGCCCCAATCCCAATTTCTTAATGATTTCTACTTTAGAGTTAAAAGGGGAAGACTTTTTAAACTATCCCAAAATTCTATGAGGCAATCATACTGGTTTAGCTTTTCTCAGAAAAGACATATTGCTAAACAAAGAATTGTTTATTGGCTGAATCTTGCTGAAACCAAATCCTGCTATAGTTTGTAAATGGATTAGTCAGACCCATGCCCTAGAGACAACAAGCCTGCCTGGATTCTGAATATGAAGACAATGTCTGAATCATTATTTCCACCATGGACTATGGTTATAGTCCTGGGAACAGCCAAGGTTATTCACAAAAAGGTAAAGAGTCTGTTTTTTTTTAAAGTGACTATGACATACCTACCAGATTGGCCCAGTATGACAGTAAAGGAAAATAATAAATGTTGGAAGGGATGTGGTAAAACTAGGACACTAATACACTGCTGGTGAAGTTGTGAATTGATCCAACCATTCTGGAGGGCAATTTGGAACTATGTCTAAAGGGCATTAAAAGACTGCCCGCCCTTTGATTTAGCCATACCACTGCTGGGTTTGTACCCCAAAGAGAGAAGGAAAAATACTTGTACCAAAATATTTATAGCCACATTCTTTGTGGTGGTAAAAAATTAGAAAATGAGGGGATGCCCTTCGATTGGGGAATGGCTGAACAAATTGTGGTACCTGATGGTGATGGAATACTATTATGCTGAAAGGAATAATGAACTGGAGGAATTCCATGTGAACTGGAATGACCTCCAGGAATTGATGCAGAGTATAAGGAGCAGAACCAGGAGAACATTGTACACCGAGATGGATACATTATGGCACAATAGAATATAATCTTCTCTACTAGCAGCAATGCAAGGATCCAGAGTGATCCAGAGGAACTTATGAGAAAGAATGTCATCCACATCCAGAGAAAGTACTGTAGGAGTAGAAACCAAGAAGAAAAACATATGACTGATCATGTGGTTTGATGGGGATATGTTTGGGGATGTTGACTTTGAATGATAACTCTATTGCAAATATTAACAATATGGGGAAAGGTCTTGAACAATGATACATGTAAAACACAGTAGAATTGCTTGTCAACTCTGGGAGGGGGTAGGGAGGAGGGGAGGGAAAGAACATGAATCATATAACCATGGAAAAACATTCTAAATTAATTAATTAATGTAAAAAGAATAAAAAAACAATGAAGTGACTGTGGCTTAAGTGAGAAAAAGAGTGTATCAATCCTCCTCTTGACTTTTTATGCCCATTTGACAAGTCACAAACACAATATGATTTTGCCTTATCATTTTAGTTTTTTTAGGGAAAGTGGAAGTTCAATTAAATGTAGGAGGCATGGTTAGAAGGAATAAAATAACACCTTGAGGGCAAAGTGTTTGTTGTTTGTTTGTTTTTTCATTTTTATCTATATATCCTCAGTGTGTGGTATACAGTAGGTACTTAATACAGACTTATTGACTTAAACCGAAGTAAATCATCACCTTCTCCATCTCCACATCACCACCTGATATCATTAGCACTTTAGAGGAAAAGAAAATCACACAATCCTTGGATTTGAAAGATACTTTAGAACCCAGAATGTTAAAACACAGAAAATACACAAAACACACAAAAAATTGTTTGAACAAGGCCATAGGCTGTTAGAGCTGGAAAGAAATGTTAGAGAAATATTTCCTAATGCCCTTACTTTATAGATGATAAAACTGAAGCTCAAGAAAGGAACATAGGACCAAAGATTTAGAGCTAGAATTGACCTTGGACACCATTTAATACAACTTCCTACCCTCATTTCACAGATAAGGAAGCTGAAGCTTGTTGTAGATAAATTAATAAAGTAGGTATAAATGTTTAAGATTAGGTATTAAAGAGGTTATTTGTTTGGAATCACACAATGATAAAGTGTTGAGGCAGGATTTGAGTCCAGGTCTTCATATTTCCAAGTCTAACACTCTATTCACAAAGTGGATATCACACTGCTTTTTAGTGGATAAACCAGGACTAGAATCTAGGGCTCTTAACTTTACACATTATCAAATATTGAGAAAGAATATTTAAGATTTAAGACCATTTAATAACACTAATTTTTCTGTATTCTCACTATGCTATCTCTGTCCAACAGCTAACAAGTTAACACTCTATTAGAGGAACTGAACCATACTCATATTGGTATTCTAGCTATGAATGAAACCAGAAGATGGAAAGCATTTACAGCCAGATGGTAGTATGGCTGACAGATTCTCAGGAAAATGAAAACATTTGTGAAGTACGTTTCAACATATACCCAAAGGAAACAGGAAATATTATTTTGTGGAATCTTTGGTCATTTTGTCTTATAGTTCTAAAATGGTCATAATCAAAGATACCCTCACACAGATAATTCAGTTTTTGCATAAAAATCTTTTCAAGAATATGAACAAGTAGGGATAGTCCATGAGTGATCTCACAATATTGAGTAATTATTATGCAGCCTCTAATTTCCCATCACAGCACTGAATGGGACATCATCTAGTCCAATCTATATTTGCTTGAAGACATTCAGTGAGGGTAAACCCACAACTTCCCAAGGCAATTACTATTAGACATCTCTAATAATTTGGCAGATGTTTTAGAATTCGAGATTTTTTTTAAAATCAAGGCTAAATAAAAGTTACTCCTAGATTTGCCTTGGGAATATAAAATAAGAACTCTACTTTGTGTTATTTTGGGAAGAAAAGGTGTGCATCCCAGCAAAGGACTATGGGGAGACTTTGCATTGCTAACATGAAGAAATTGTGGGGAAATGTGTTTTATATCCCACCAAAATTGGTACTCTACCTCATCACCATTTTCTTTTTCTCTAATTGAAGGCTTCAAAAATCTCCATTTATGAACATTTTCAATTCAGGATCTATCCTCATTTTCACCCAATTGCCCTTTCATAGGACTTCTCTACTTTTTTCACTATGCCCCATGAAGCTCATTTTTGTGAAAACCTCATAATTCTGCAAAATCATATCAACTTTGGCACTCTCTTATCACCACCCTGTGTCTCTCTGACTGGAGGACAAAACCATGACATCCCGAACCTTCATTATTCTTCATTATTCTAAAGCTGCTGTCTGAATGAAGTTTATCATTCGTATGACACACCTTTGGTATTGGGGACAAGGGAATGAAATTGCCTAAAGAAGGGCAAATCTCTCCCAGTCAGAAACTTAGTAGGCCAAAGCTCCTGTTCTGATCAGAGTGGGATCAAGCCAAAAAACTAACCATTGTCCTCTCAGATTGAGCGAGATAAGAAGACCCAGACATTTTTTTTGATAGATTTTTTTTTAAAAGTTGAAAGGTTTGACTATGGGAAAATATTCAAAATAAAAAATTTAAATAAATAAACAAACCAATGAATGAATGAATGAATGAATAAAAAGTTGAAAGGTTTGGGGGAAGCTGGGTGGCTCAGAGGATTGAGAGCCAGGTCTAGAGATGGGAGGTCCTAGGTTCAAATCTGACCTCAGACACTTCCTAGTTGTGTGACCCTGGGCAAATCACTTGACCCCTATTGCCTAGCCTTTGCTGCTCTTCTGCCTTAGAACCAATTTTCTAAGACAGAAGGTAAGAGTTTTAAAATATTTAAAAAATAAAAACCTAAAAATTTTAAAAAATAAGTTGAAAGGTTAGGGTAAAAAAGGATATGGGCATAGACAGTGTGTGGTTTTAGGAAAAGGAGGGGTGAAGACAAGATGACACTGGTATGGCAAAAGAGACAGTTTTTGACCCACTGGCCATCATTCCGTGATCACACTGACAATCCAGAAGTGATGCTTCTGGGCAAGAACAGGCTTGTTGTCTCCCTGGGGAGGGAGACAGGTTGGAAGAGGAGCCAGAGTGGAGGATGTTGCTCTAAGAAAAATCAGTCAGAAGAAGGATTATTACCTAAATCTAGTCTTTTGATGGCTGCCATAGAAAAAGAATCAGAGACCAGTCAAAATATCCATAATAGATCACAAGTCTGTACCCTTTTTCCTCAGCCACTCATCTGGAAAGTGAGCTCTCTGGAGCACCTGAGTTGACCAATATTGGAGGATGTTTGCTCACACCCAGTTGGATTGGAGGGTTGAGTCTTGGCATCTTAATTATGTCTAAGAACTCCTGGGTTTGGACTATAAACTAGTGTAGGGTTTCCTAGACTTAGAAGAAGCTACATATATATGATGCATAGCAAACACAGTAAAATTGAAGTGAATCCATAATTTTAGCACCAATGTATAGGTATAAAGCACTATGCTATGCACTGTTGTTACAAATAAAAAATTCAGACAGTCCCTGCTCTCAGGGAGCTCACATGTTAATAGTAGAAGACAACACAGGTGGAAGGTTTCAACTGTAAGATGGGAGGGTCCCCTGATCCTTGGGGTCAAACAGCAGAGCAGATGGTCATGCCTCTTCTTTAATATCATTTCCATTGCTATGAAGTGATGCCAAGTGAAGTGAGCATAACCAGGAAAATGTCCACAGTAACAACAATAAAGTATGATGATAAAATGTGAATGGCAAGTATGATCCACAAGGAAAGGGTCTATGGCCACCCCAAGAGACTTGTGATGACAAAGGCTATCCACCTCCACAGAAGGAAGGGACGGTCTGAATAAAGATTGAAGTATACCACTCTGCACTTTATTTCTACCATGAATTTTTTCTATTATAAGCAATATGTGTTTTGTTTCACAATGTGACAAATAGGAAAATATGCATAACATGATAATATATGTGCAACTTATATCCTATTACCTGCCTCTTGGGAAGGAAGGGAATGGGTAGGAGGGAGGAAAAAAAAGAATGAGACAGATTTTTGGACATAACTAATGTGAGAATCTGTTTCTTCTAGATAAGCATATTTAGTATAATTTATTACATATTTATATCAAATCATCTGTATCATGTGTGTATATATAAAATAAAAATAAATGGTAACTAAAAAACAGCAACTAAAAAATATCCTATCTGTTTCTGATATTAAACCATTTGACAGCACCAAGAGCTTTAGTGATGAGAACGCTCTTTTCTGGATCTTCAAAAGATGTGGCTAAAGCCCCTCCTGGAAAATAGACCCATGCTAGTCAGTGGGGAGTGCTTCTCCCGTGATGAAGATTGTGTCCCATCACACCTGCCTATCCTTATGTGACTGTTATCCATGGATGTCTTCCCTTATGTCAACCAGAGGGCTCCACTCAACATGATGGAGGCTCCTTTCACTTTTTCCTGACATTGCAAGGATCCTGGTGGAGCCCTATCTCTAGCCACATGACCAGCTCATCTTTTTTTGATTATGTATTTACCAAATGAATAATCTAGTATTCAGTTTTTATTTGGCATATGATGAGGGGTACTCACAGCTCCTTGGCAGGCAGGCAGCTATGAGGTGCATTTGGACAGAATGCTGAACCTGGAGTCAGGAAGACCTGAATTTAAATGCAACCTCAGACATTTACTGGCTGTGTGCCCCTGGGCCAGTCACTTATCCATTGTTTGCGTTAGTTTCCTCAAATATATTTTCTAAAAAGAGCAATAATAGCATTCCAGGGTTGCCATGAGTATCAAAGGAAATAATCATTATTAAGTACTGGAACATATTAAGTGTTAAAACACTGTTTGCCTTTGTTTTCTCATCTGGAAAAGGAGCTAGAGAAATAAATGGTAAAACTGCTCAAATATTTTTGCCAAGAAAACCTCAAATGGGGTCACAAAGAGTCAGACATGACTGAAATAATTTAATGATAACAAATTATATAATAACATTTTTGTCACCCTGGACAAGCCCCTAACCTCTGTCTGCTTGGTTTTTCACCTATAAAAATGGAGATCATAACAGTACCTATGTCCTGGGGTTGTTGAAAAGGATCAGATGAGATAATATTTGTATAGCATTTAGCATGGGGTCTGGCATATGGTAGTTATTTCATAAATACTTGTTACCTTCTACCCTTCCTTATTGCATGTCTCTCCATTGTTGCGTGCATTCTCTACTCAATTTTTAGTTTTTCAAGGACTGTAGTGTTCCATGACTCACAATCTATGCTGGTGTTTTAAGTATATAGTTGTTACTTTTTTATTTTAAGGAAACTATATAATAATCAAATAATCAATTCTCTTTTGCCATGCTAATATGGAGCGGGTGCTTTGAAATAGAGCTTGAAGGAAAGAAGACAGTTTTCTCAGCATAAAAAGCCCCAGACTTTGAGACTCAGAAGACCTGATTTGAAACCTATTTCTAGTTGTTCTAGTTCTAGGCCCAGTTTACTAGTTGTATCACTTTTCCAAGCCTCAAATGTTTTACCTATAAACTGAGACAAAAAAAAAATCTGGATTACCTACATTATATAAAGGGAATAAAAACTATAAAGCATTGTAGAAATATAAGCAAGGGTGGCACAGTGGATTGAAATCCAGATGTGGAATTAGGAAGTTCTTTCTGATTTCAAAACTGACTTCAGATAGTTATTAGCTGTGTGATCCCAGGCAAGTCACTTAATCCTGTTTGCCTCAATTTCCTTAACTGAAAAATGAACTAAAGAAGAAAATGGCAAACCACTCTAGTATCAATGCCAAGAAAACCCCAAAAGAAATCACAAAGAATCAGACACCAGTGAAATGACTGAACAATAATGATGATAATAATAATAATAAAGGATTATTGGCATTATTTTTATTACAATTGTAATAATCAATGCCATTCTTTGTGTGTGAGTGTAAGACACCATCTTCATTAGCTAAATCCAGGATTCCATGGCCTGATAGGTATGGGTAAATAAATAAATTAGTAAGTCTTATTAACAAATATGTCAGATTCTTCATCTTTGGTAGATCAGTACAGATCTGGGACAGGGAATACAAATGGCCACTCTAGAAATACAGAAGTTTTGAGGAGCTAGTTAAGTTGAATTGAACAAATGATCAGCTTTGCTATATGATCTGGTACTGACCTCCTAGCCTCAGTCTCTGTTCCCTTAATGATTTTGTTTGTTATTTCTCTCATCTCTTGGATTTCAATGTCCTGAAAACACTCCCCACCTAGCGTGGCATTTTGGTTGCACTCACTGGCTTCCCAGTAAGACCTCCATGATTCCTCTACCTATGTGGCATAGGTACAAGGTTTAGGTAAAAAAAAAAATAAAAATAAATTAAAAAATAAACAAAAAAATAAACAAAAAAAAACAGCAAATGGTACACAAAACCCCCAGGGGTAGCTCTTTCTTATTTGCTTAATCAGAAGCTGATTAAGAGTGCTTGCTCATGGCAGAAAATCTTACAGAAGTTCCATGGCCCAAATGCAAGATGGCTCAGAGATTACCATGGTCTAGAAGTGCATGAGGGTTTGGACTGTGTTACAGGCACACTTCAATCACTATTGAATCTCACTGATTCACTAGGTGAGACTATTTTTCTATCAGCCATTCCTTAAACCTCAGCCTTGCTAACAAGCTCTCTTCCTTTTTTTTTTTTTAAATGCATCTTACTTATTGAAAGGCTGAGAGGTACCTGCATTACTGTCCTTAATCTAAAATGTGTCAACACGGAGAAACCCACAGGGAGCTCACAATTTATTTTTAATGTGTAAATTGTCTCCAAGAATTAAGTGCACTGTGGCATTCACAAAAAGCATGTTCTTTGGCTATCGCGGGAGAAATGGAACTAAATAATAAATTAAAGCCACCTGCCAAAAATAAGAAAGAAAAAGAAAGTATTAATTCTGTGCATGAGGCCCATCTCTCGACCATATTTGGGAAGGTGGTGATAACAACTGCCGCAAAGCTTCAAGATTGAGATAGACCTCAAAAAGGAAACACAATTCATTTAGAAACAGAAAATTAAATGATATTTCATTACAAGTGACAATATGAATAAAACATGGGCAGCTTGGGATCTGTCTTCCAGAACCAGCAGGTCATATCTATATTCATATTGTAAGGGTTAAATTACGAGTTTTGACAAAATAAGCAGCAGCTTTTAATAATTAAAAAAAAGCTTCCAAATGTTTAGGAAGGGATATGTCTAACCCCAAATTTTCAGTTCCTTCTCTAGCAGTATCTATCTCAATTTTCTTCCGACTATTATTTCTCAGTTCTCCTTGGGCTCAATTCAGCTCAGGCATTACTGAATGGCTGAAGAAGAAGAAGAAGGTATCCCAAAATATTGAGTTCTGGGAGGTAGCAACTGGGAAAAAAAGACCTGAAAGCAAGGATAGATACACAGGTGAAAGTAATCAAGGAATAGGAAGTTCATAGGATTCAAAGGTGCAGCCAGAGTTGGAGGGCACAGTGAAGGCCAGGAAGTCCTCTTGTTGGCCTCTTGTCTGTCCTACATTTTCAACCTTGTCAACCACAATTTTTCACACCACCTCAATTCAAAAGAAATTTGGCTTTTCTCTACTATGTCCCTTACTCACCTCTATACTAATAGCTACTCTTTCTTCTAGTCTCCCAACCAGTAGAGATGTGTATGCCTTTTTCCCCATTGCAAACTTCTAAATCATCCCCAAATCCATCAGTGTCTGGGTAATAGTGGAAAAGTTGCACAACCTCTCAGAATGACTACCCCTCAAGCACATTAAGGCCCAATCATTGGCTTTTTTACTGTACCTTGTGTCCCTGACAAATGTCAATCAAGATAGTATGTGCTAAGCAAGTAGAAACACCAACTACTACCATTTTGACAACCATGTCCCTTTAGACTCTGATGAAGACAGTCTAGGATCCTTAAACCAATAGTCTTGGGAACAGCATTGCTTCCAAGTCAACATCCACAAACAAACTGGTAGCAACTCCTATGGAGATGCAACATGGGAACTGCTTTTGCAGATGTTGCAGTCAAAAAAGAAAATTTTTGTCATCAATGTCATTCATACTGTCAAATGGTTCAACATCAGGAACTGATGTAATTTTATCAGTAATAATGACATTAAAGATAAGGCACTACCATCTGCTTTGCTGCTATACTCTAAGGACCAGGGGGCCTTTCCATCTGAGTTGCATCTAAAACTTTTCATGTGTTTTCTCCCACATTCTAATTTGAACTCCTTGAGAGAAGAGACTGTCTTACGTTTCCATTTGTATGCCTAGTAATGAGCACAGTGCTTTCCAAGTTATAAGTATTTACTAACTTCATCTTTCTGCCCTTCCATATTTTTTCTTTTCTCCTTTCTTTCCTTTCTTCTCTTTCTTTCTTTTTTCTTTTTCTCTCTGTCTTCCTTNAGGACCAGGAGGCCTTTCCATCTGAGTTGCATCTAAAACTTTTCATGTGTTTTCTCCCACATTCTAATTTGAACTCCTTGAGAGAAGAGACTGTCTTACGTTTCCATTTGTATGCCTAGTAATGAGCACAGTGCTTTCCAAGTTATAAGTTTTACTAACTTCATCTTTCTGCCCTTCCATATTTTTTCTTTTCTCCTTTCTTTCCTTTCTTCTCTTTCTTTCTTTTTTCTTTTTCTCTCTCTGTCTTCCTTCTTTTCTTTCTGTCTTCCTTCTTTCTTTCTTTCTTTCTTTCTTTCTTCCTTTCTTTCTCTTTCTTCCTTTTTCTTTCTCTTCCTTCCTTCCTTCCTTTCTTCCTCCCTTCCTTCCTCACCTCCCTCCCTCTCTCCCTCTCTTCTGTCTTTCTTTATCTTTATTTCTTCCTTCCTTCCTTCATTTCTTCCTCCCTTCCTTCCTCACCTCCCTCCCTCCCTCTCTTCCATCTTCCTCTTTCTCTCTCTTCCTTCCTTCCTTCCTTCCTTTCCTTTTTCTCGCTGTCTCTCCCCGTCTCTGTCTCTCTTTCTTTCTTCCCTTCCTTCCACCCTTCCTCCTTGACAATACATCTCTTGCCTCTAAATAGTTTCATTGTTTATTCCATTTATCAAAATGCATCCTCAACTTAATCTTTCAGAAGCCCTCATTTCCTTCAATATTTATCTCAAACATCACCACCTACAAGAGGTCTTCCCTGATTTCCCAGCTACTAGTGCTTCTTGCCCTAAATCACTTTGTGTATAGCTATATGAGTCTGTGTTACCTCTAAGCTAAAATAGGACCTCCCTGAAGGCAGAACTGTTTTTGCTTTTGTCTTGATGCCCCATTGCTTAACATGAGCCTACTACATAATAGGCATTTTGATAGGCTTGTGGATTACTTCATCTAAAGTATCATAGCATCATTGATCTGGAGCTGAAAAGACAAAATAATCCAACCCTTTCCTTTTACAGAGGATAAAACTGAAACCTATTAAGGTTCAGAGACAGTGTGCCACCATGTTGCCTACATATAGTAATAAAAAAAAACTTAATTAGTGCCTGTTGATTGATAGGATTTCCAAGGCCACACTGGTAGCACAAGTCAGAGGCAGGATTTGAATGTAGGTCCACTGACTTCAGAGTCAATGCTATTTCCACTGTACTGAATTTACTCCTAAAATAAAGGAACTGGACTAGATGAAATCTAAGTTCTTTCTATCTCAAAATATATCATGTTATGATTTTTTGAAGCCCAAGCAAACCCCTTGTTCCACCCTTTCTTCATTGCTTTTAATATCATCTAATTATTTCCGAGTCATTCTCCCCACATTTTCAATGACATTAAAAATATTTGTCTCATAGTTTTCTTCTCCACACTGTTCCTTGAAATCATCCTTGGGAATTTCAATATTTACATTGTTCATTTCTCTGACATCCTTATCTCACAGTTCTCAAACTAGCATTTACATAAGCAAAGAATAAGAATAGTACACAATAGTACAAAACAATAGTACACACATGAAGCCACATACCTCTTTTGTGTTTATCTTACTTATCTTCAAATCTACATAATAAATTCCATCCACAAGTGACCCAGCCCCTCCCCACCCTCCCTGCATTGCAAAAGATACCATCAGAGAAGCCAACATGTATATTGAAATTAAGTTTTTCATGTTTCACCTTTCTGTTCAGTTTCTGGAGGTAACATTCATAGTTCATTCTTCCAGCATTAATTCTGTGGCTGGGTATAATGTTCTCCTGGATCAACTTATTTCACTGTTCATTATCTTATGTGGTTCTTTCCAATTTAAAAAAAAAATCAGTTTATTCATTGTTTCTTATGGAACACAATCATATACCACAATTTGTTCAGCTATTCCCCAACTGATGGGCATCACTTCTGTTTCCACATCTTAGCCACCACAAAGGGAACTGCTTTAAATATTTGGGAACATTTATTTTTTCCCTCTTTTCCTCTTTCCCTAATCATCTTGGGAAACAGATAGTATTGCTGCGTCTAAGGGTAAATACAGTTTTATAACTCTCTGGGTATAATTCCAAGTTGCTCTCCAAAATGGTTGAATCAGTTCACAGTTCCACCAACAGTGCATTAATGTCCCTCTTTTTCCATATCCCCTCCAAGAGTTGTCACTTAGCCCTTTTGTAATTATAGTAAATCTGATGGATATGAGGTAATATCTCAAAGTTGTTTTGGTTTGCATTTTTCTAATCAGTAATAATTTAGAGCATTTTTCCATATATTTATATATGGCTTTGATTTCTTTATCAGAAAATTGTTATTTTCTTTTACCCATTGACCAATTGGAAGTATCACTCTTATTCTTATAAATTTTATAAAACACTCAATTTATTTGAGATATGAGACCTCTATTGGAGAGACTGTCTATAAAATATTTCCCTAATTTTCTGCTCTCCTTCTAATCTTGGCAGCATTTACTTTATTTATATAAAACCTTTTCAATTGAATGTACTCAAAATTGTTCATTCTATGTTTTACAATACTCTCCATTTTTTGTTGATTCATAAATTCCACCCTATCCATAAATATGATAGGTAGTATGTTTCCTATTCAGACTTACTTCTGGTATCTCCTTTTATGTCTAGGTCATGTATCTATTTTGATCTTACATTAGTGAATGGTGTAAGATATTGGTTTATACCCAGTTTCTGCCAAACTATTTTCCAATTATCCCAGCAATTTTTAACAAAGAGTGATTTATTATCCCCAAAATCTGGATCTATGATTTTTTCAAATATAAGATTACTATAATCTTTCCCTGCTCTTTGTTATGTTTCTGTTCTGTTCCACTGATCTACCTTCCTATTTCTTAGCTAGTACCAGATAGTTTTGACAATTACTGCTTTATAATACAATTTTAAATCAGATACTTTTAGACTTCCTTCTTTTTGTTTTTTTCCCCATTCATTCCTTTGATATTCTTGGCATTTTTTTCTTCCAAATCAATTTTGTTATTATTTTTTAATCAGTAAAATAATTTTTGATAATTTAATTGGGATGGCATTAAATAAGTAGATTAGTTTAGATTTTAATTATATTGATTTGGACTATCCACGAATAATTAATGTTTCTCTAATAATTTTCTTCTGACTTCATTTGTGGAAAAAATGTTTTATAATTACATTCATGGAGTTCCTAGCTTCGTTTTGGCAGGCATACTCCCAGGTATTTTATTCTATCTGTGGTTATTTAAAATGGAGTATCTCTTTCTATCTAGGACTTTATCAGAAAAATATAAAATATAAAAATACTGATGATTTCTGTAGATTTATTTATATACTGCCACTCTGCTAAAATTACTGATAGTTTCAATTAACTCTTTAGTCAAATTTCTAGGATTTTCTACATATACCATCATATAATCAAACACAGTTTCATAACCTACCTCTGCTCATTCCTTTTACTTTAATTTATTTTTCTTTCATTGCTATAGCTAGCATTTCTAATACTATGCTAAATAATATTGGTGGTAATGGGCATCCTTGTTTCACTTCTGATCTTACTGGGAAGGCTTCTAGCTTTATCCTTGTGACAAATAATACTTTCTGACTCTTTTAGTAAGAAAAAACATATCTATGCTTTCTAGTGTTTTTAATATGAATGAGTATTATATTTTGTCAAAGACTTTTTCTGTATCTACTGATATATAGTTTTATTATTGTTATTGATATTATCAATTATGTTGATAGTTTCTCATATTAAACCATCCATGCTTTCCTTATATAAATCTTGTTTGGTCACAATGTATTATCTTTGTGACATATTGTTCTAGTCTCCTAGCTATTATTTTGTTTAGGATTTTTGCATTCATATTCATTAATAAGATTGTTCTATAATTTTCTTTCTCTGTTTTTGCTTTGTGAATGTAATATAAGTTGTACCCACTTATTCTGTTTGAAAATCCATTCTGGGTTCGTACCAGCCCACCCTTTGACTAGCTTCACATATGTACTCTGAGTGGCTACATGGGTCCTGGCACATGTAAGGGGCTGGTAGAAATATGAGTGTCATGTCTGGTTTAGCCTGTCCAATCAGAAGGTCCCAAGAGGAGTGGTGAAAACTGTCTTTAAAAGGGAAAGGACAGAAAAAGTTTGCTCTCTTTCTGGATGGGAGCCTCTTTCCCTTCTCTAAAGCATTTAATGCTTGGTGGACACTGATTTATCTTCAGCCAAATCTAATGAGTTGATACAGCCACTCCACTGATGGTCAAGCTGGGAAAGCATGGAAGTGGTTCTTAATAAGGATGGCCAGGTGATTATGTGATCTCTCTCTCTCTCTCTCTCTCTCTCTCTCTCTCTCTCTGAGTCTCTCTCTCTCTCTCTTTCTCTCTCTCCTTTACTAATAAATTAATATACAGTCTCCAGAGAGAATTTTATTATAACATTGCTTTTCTTGGTCTAGGTATCAGTAAATATTTGTTACTTCTTCTTTACTTATTATTTTGAACAATTTGTATAATAATGGAATTAGTTCATCCTTAAATATTTGGTACAATTCACTTGGAAATCCATCTGGTAATGATTTTTTTTCCTTAAGAAGTTCATTATGGCTTGTTCAATTTCTTTTTCTAATGTAGGTTTATTTATGTGTTCTATTTCTTGCTCTGATAGTGTAAGAATTTTATTTTTTGTAAGTGTTCTTCTATTTCTCTTTCATTCTTAAATGTTTTCATATAATGGAGAAAATAACTCCTCATAATTTCTTTAATTTCATCTTTATTGGTGGTATATTTACCTTTGTCATCTTTAATGCTAGTTATTTGGCTTTTTTCTCTTTTATTATTAGATTAACCAATGTTTTATTAGTTTTGTTGAATTTTTCATGAAGCCAGCTCCTATATTTATTTGTTAATTCAATAGTTTTCTTACATTCAATTTTATTGATCTCACCTTTAATTTTTAAGATTTCTAATTTGCTGGTCAGTTGGGGATTTTTAATTTTCTTTTTCTAGTTTTTTAAAATTATATTGCCAATTAATTGAAATTTTCTTCCTCTATTTTTATTAATAATAGCATTTAGAGATACAAATTTCCCTCCACTGCTTTCACTGTATCCCATAGGTTTTTGTATATTGTCTCATTATTATCATTCTCTTTAATGAAATTATTGTTTCGATAACTAATCTTTAACACTCATTCTTTAAGGTTAAGTTATTTAGCCTCCAATTAGTTTTTACTTTTTGTTTACATGATGGTCCCTTGTCATATGTAATTTTCATTGCATTGTGGTCTGTGAAGTTTATGTTTAATATTTTTGCTTTTCTACATTTAACTATAATATTTTAGTGCCTTAATATATGGTCATATTTTGTGAAGGTGCCATGTCCCACCGAGATGAAAGTATATCTTTTTCTGTTCTTACTTAGTTCTCTCCAAATATCTATGATATTTAACTTATCTAAAATTCTATTCATCTACTTGACATCTTTCTTATTTATTTTCTAGTTCTGAGAGGGGAAGATTAAAGTACACCACTATTATTGTTTTGTTATCAGTATCTGACTATAACTTCTTTAATTTTTCCTTTAAAAATTTGTATTCTATAACATTTGATTCATATTGATTTAAAATTGATAATGCTTAATAATCTATGGTACCTTTTAACATAATATGGCTTCCCTGGTTATATGTTTTGATTTTATATATTTTAATGTTAATTTCATCAGAAATTACAATTGCTACTCTTGTTTTCTTTATATCAGCTGAGACATAGTATATTCTTATCCAGCCTTTTATTTTTACACTTTATGTGTCTCTCATTTTAAGTGTGTTTTTTGTAAACAACATATTGTTAGGTTTTGGGGTTTTTTTTAACCCTTGTACTTCGGTGTATTGTCTCATAGGTGGAAGATTGGTAAGGGTGGGCAATGGGGGTCAAGTGACTTGCCCAGGGTCACACAGCTGGGAAGTGGCTGAGGCCGGGTTTGAACCTAGGACCTCCTGTCTCTAGGCCTGACTGTCACTGCACTGAGCTACCCAGCTACCTGAAGGTTTTGGGTTTTGATCCATTCTGCATTCCACCTTTTTGTTTTATGGATGATTCCCCATTCATCCCATTCATATTCAATGTCATAATTAATAGTTGTGTATTTTCCTCCATTTTGTTTTTCCCTCACTATTTGTCCTCTTTCTTTCTTTCTGCTATATCTAGCCTCAGATGTACTATTTCTTCTGTATTTGATCATTCCAATTTGCAACCCTTCTTAGAAATCTTCAATTATCCTCTCCCTTTGCCCTCCTGATTCCAAATTGGTCCTCTTTTCTAAAAGTACCTTCCTTTTCTTTTCCCCTTTACCTTTATATATTATTCTATCTGCCTTTCCAAAAATCCCTGTCTTTCCCCCTCTGTTATGCCCTTCTATTTCTGGATATGAGTTCAATTCTAAAATCTCTCCCTTCTCTTATGCTAACCATCCCTTCCTAACACCTCATCTTACCCCCTATTTCTTGACATGTATTCCTTTCTCAGTATTCATCCATTTTTTTTATCCCCTTGTCTCCTTTCTCTTAGTCTTTCAGTCCCTTAAGTGGCTTTCCTTTGGTCAGTCTCTACTTTATCCTATTGGAGCTTCTTCCTTATTCCTTCACCTCTCCCACCTGGTTCTATGGCAAGAAGATTTTTACCCTTCCAATTGTGCATGTTGTTCTCTTTTTATCCCAGAACTCATGAAAGTAGAGTTATAGTCCCACCTGTCTTCCACCCCATCCTCCCCTTCTCAGTGGTAATTCCTCTATTCATTCCTCCTCCATGTGATAGCTGTTTGACCCTACCTCCTCTTGATCTACTCCACTACCATTTTGACTCATTCCCTCATTTTGACCTCAAGTTTTCCATCCAAACCTGCCTTTTCAAAATACCCTCGTCATGATGCCATTCCCAGGGGCCCTAGATAATATTCTCCCATGCAAAATAAAATACTTTGATATTTTGGGGTCAGTTATAGGTTTTTAATCATTATCTTTTTGTTTCTTATAGATAAAATTTTCTAGTGAGTTCTGGGTTTCCCACCCCCCCCAGGAATAACTAAAATTCCTTTTGCTCATTAATATCCATTTTTACCTTTTGTAATTATGCTCAGTTTTGCTGGATGTGTTTTTTTTTATTATAAGCCCAGTTCCTTTTTTCTACAAAATGTTGTGTTCCATGCCCTGTGTTCTTTTAATGTTATGGTTACTAAGTATGTTATTCTGACTGTAGCTCCACAGAATTTAAATGTTTTTTCTTGCTGTTGCTTATAGTAGTTTTTCCTTTACCTGAGATCTTCAGAGCTTATCAATAATGTTCCTGTGCATTTTCATCTTTAGATACCTTTGATGTGGTTATTGGTGGACTCTTTCAAATTCTATTTTATCCTCTGATTCTAGAATTTCTGGACAATTTTACTTGATGACTTCTTGAACTCTAATAATGAGGACTAGAAAAGACTTTTGCAGAAGATAAGACTTTAGCTGAGAATTGAAGAAAACAAGGGAAGCTAAAAGGTAGAATGAAAAAGAGGGATCATTCTGCACATGAAGGACAGGGAGTAAAAAAATGCTCAGAACTGGGAGATGGAGTGTCATGTATGAGAAGAATGGAAAGGGAAGAAAAGGACAGGTTATTGAGGGTTTGAAAAGTCAAACAAAATATTTATTTTATTTTAGTGGTAATATAAAATTCTGGAGTTTATTGAATAGAAAGGTTTATGTTTATCCTATGTTTTAGGAAGTTCAATCTGACAGCTGAGTTGAAGACGAATTTTAATAGGGAAAGATTTGAAATAGGGGCAGCTATAGCTCAGTGGTTAAAAGCACTGGGCCTGGAGTCAAGAAGACCAGAGTTCAAATCTAGACTCAGATACTTCCCTGTTGTATGATCCTGGACAAGTCACTTTACCTCTGATTTCATAACAGAAGAATCCACTAGAGAAGGAAATAGCAAACCATTCCAATATCTTTGCCAAGAACAATCCATGAATAGCTATGGTCCATGGAGTCATGAAGAGTCAAACACAACAGAACAATTAAATAATAACAACAGATTTCAGGCAGGGATATCAACCATTATACTTTTGCATTGGTTGTGTCACAAGTGATGAAAGCCTGAAGTAGTGTGGCTGGTGATTCAGAGGAAAAAAGGGAGCATATATAAAAGATGTCCCAATGAACTTGACATCTGAGTAGACAGAGAGTACAAAGTAAAGGAACTTAGGTTACAAGCCTGGGTGACTGAGAAGATAGTGATAAATTCAAAAGCAATAAGGAAGTTAAGAATAGGGAAGGATATAGAAAGAATGATACTAATTTTAGTTTTGGCCATGTCAAGTTTAAGATGGGATATCCAATTAAAGATGTCGCAATAGACAGTTATAAATGTAAGAAAAGAGATTGGGAGAGAGATTAGGGCTGTTCAAGTAAATTTGAAAACCATTTTAGAGATTTATAATCACTGAGATGGGATGTGTATGATGAGGTGGAAGTAGGTTAATCCTTGAGGAATGAGTTGATGTAAGCTATAGGTGTTTTATTCTCAAGTGGATTTGTCCAAGACCATCACAGAGGTAATTCTGTGTGACTGGAAAGGAGGTCATCGATGGTACCAGGCTAGGGGCAAGACAGGACCTTTAGAGTCATAGATGGCAGAAAAGAAACATGAATGGAAGAACACAGGCAAAGATGGTCCCATGAAGCTATAGGTGGCAGGGAGATGGTAGGTGTGTGAAACTTCTCTAGAGACCTAAAGCTAAATCGACATTGACTCCTTAATGAGAAATCTTGAGTGCCACCATTCAACTAGTTCAAAATTCATCTATCATCTAACCCACATCTCCCCACCTTTTCCACAAGATCAATGTTATATACCTTCTCAAAGGCTTGCTAAAATCCAGGTAAATTATACCTAAAGCATTTTCCTGATCTGTCAGTTTCACAACGCTGATAAAAATGAAATAAGGCTATTCTGACATGACCCATTCTTTATGAAGCCATGATAGCTCTTTGTGATCATTGCTCCCTTTCCTAGATATACAGAAGTATAGTGAGAGGTTCATCATGAGAGGGTTGGCTGCTTATTAATAGCTTTCCCTCTAGTCACAGAAACTCTTTCTGTGAGACTTTCTATTAAAGCCCAGAAAAGTTATGATGACCACAGGATAAGGGGTACCGATATTGAATCTCAGTTTCTTACAAGACTGCAATACATACTCAGAACTGTATGCTTTTAATGTAAGACTTGCCTTATTATATAGTATTTTTGGAAAGGACACTGTATTTTGAGTCAAAGGAACTGAGATTAAATCTTGCCTCTGTCACTTATTAAATTTATGATCATGTGCAAGCCACAACCTCTTTAGACCTCAGTTTTCATTTGTGAATGAGGGAATTGGACTGTTATATGTGATTCCTTTTGGTCCTTAACCTAAGATCCCAAGAGTTGTGCTCATGGAGTTTATCATTTAGTCTGCTTGTGAAGAGATGGAACTAATTGTTCAAATATCTTAACATTGTATCCCCATTAAGGTTGTCTCTCAGAATATAAAATCATAGGCATTAGTTACATGGCTCAATTCCATATACAAACATACCAAGTCACATTTCTATGTCACTTTAAGGTTTAAAGCGCCTTTTGTCACACTACTTACCATACAGAGTAGTTTTAAATATTTTATTCGTATTTTCCAGATGAAGAGATGGAGGCTCAGAAAAAAGAAGTAATTGTCCAAGTTTGAGCAAGATTCAAACCTTGGCTTCCTGATTCCAGGTCCAGGGCTCTTTTTATTAGATCCTGCAGACTTACATCATAGGATTATAACTTTAAGACCTTATAAATTATTTAGTCCAATCCTTTTATTTTAAATTTAATTTAATTAATACATTAATAAATTAAAGTCAAATAAATTAAATAATTACATAATTAATGAATTAAACTCAATAGAAAAATCTCTCTTTTCCTTTCCTTCTCTCTATTTTATTCCCAAATGAGAAAGAAAGTAAAACAAAATCCCTGAACAGTGCTTGGCACATAGTAGACACAATAAATGCTTACTGACTTTGATTGACTAGGGGCAGCAAAATGGCATCATGGATAGAGTCCTAGACCTAGAGTTAGGGGAATCAGAGTTTAGATCTAGTCTCAGATTATTACTTAGTTGTGCGATCCTGAATCAGTCACTTAGCCCCTGTCTTTCTCAGTTTCTTTTTCTGTAACATGGGGAAAATAATGACATTTACCTCTCAGGATGGTTTTGAGGCTCAAATAAGACACTATTTGTAAAGTTGTGGCAAACCTTAGGGCACTATATTACACAACAATCCTGTGAGATAGCTAGTAAGAGTATAATTATCAAATTTTTTCAGGCAAAGATATTGAGACTTTTCCTGGTTCTCCCAACTACTCAAACATTTTGGATAACAAGTTGACCCCAGAATTGAATAGGAGGAAAAGAGCAACTTGAGTTGGCTTTGGGAAATAGCAGGGTTCCTTTAATGACTTCAGAATTCCCATGAAAGCAAAGGAACAGCTCTTTTAAAAAATATCAGCATTTTCCTAGCGTTGCTGAATAGTAGCAAAACATAAAATACAGCAGTCTCCAAAGAATTAAGAATAAGCATAATACATAGGGCCAGGGAGAGATGCATAATGGGTACAAGCAGGCTGCCATATAAAACCAGGAAAGAACTTAGTAGAACACAAATAATCATTAGGGATACAGATGAAAGAAGAGAAGATGGACTTTTCAAATGGCAAGGGAGAGCTAGAATTCTCTTCTGGTAACATTTTACAATCAGAAGAATGCAAGGGGGATTTCTAGAGTTCTAAGAAGACCACTCGTGTTGAGCTTAGGGGGGACTATAGATAAGCCTTGCACAGGATGGCCAGGCATGGGTGGGTTATGCCTGCTTTGTTGGAAGGAGCATATTATGGAGGTCTCCATCCATGAGAGTATTTGAGCATCCCCAGCACTTAACAGAGAACCTGACACATAATAGGTACTTGGTGAATGATTATTGATTAGCTGGTTCATTGACTAGCTGAATGTCAATATCTGCTGGGTTAGGGTTTTAAATCAGTGTGGGTCATGATCCTGAATCCCTACAGAGTCATATATCCACACGTACCCTACTCTATCAAAATAAAGAGGTGAGTGAGAGACATCCAGTCTCAGCTTACCTCCCCACCTATACTTATACTTCCCAATCCCACCTCACGCTTTGCTCAGAACCATATAAAATGTCAACCTAGAAAATGATGTACCAAAATTATTTGCTAACAATGTGACTCTGGGAAAGTCATTCAACATTCCTGATCCTCAGTTTCCTCATTTTTATTCTTGTCAGCATCAAATGAGGCACCAGTATGTAAAAAACTTTACAACTATTAAAGCACTATCAAAATCCATCACTTATTATTTCATTAATTTTCCTTAGAAAAGTATGTTTTGAGCCCCATTTTGAACTCGGGACTTTTTACCCCAAATCTAGCCACTTTCTCCCTACTCCATGCAGCTTTTTCAAGGGAAAGGGTCCATTCCATTCATGGAGAAATGTTGTGAACAGACTCAGAGATGAGAGAGTATAGGAGTCAAAAGGAGGGATAGAAGATGAACATCCTTATTTTTATCAGCTTTTGTATAAGATGGTCTTGGTGATCCATAAAGTACCAGACCAGGGAAACCCAGAAGTTTCTTAAAACCCGTGGAAGAATCTGCCGCAAACCTCACTTGGCCTTTTTCTTCCTAGATCTTTCATTACCTATTATCTTGCTCAGCACCCTGCATGGTTGGATATATGAGATTAATAAACCACAGATATCAAAGAGCCACACACACTGTTGTTCTTTAGCAGGTGATCAGCCTTGAAGTCATTGTTTGAAAGCTTCCAGTTCTCAGTCTCTAAAAGCATCACACAGGAAACCTGCCAGGAACTCAGGAGGGACATCTTTCCACTGGTGTCTAGCGGCATGCATGCTGCTGAAAAACTTCAGGTGGCCATTGCAATAGACCCAAGATAGCAGCAATAAACATGACATTTCCATGGGAGCATCTCTTCCCAAACACCTCTTCTCTTTGAATCTCACCAGGCCAGGACAGCTTTTTCAATCCCTTGCTGGGGGAGTTGTGAGGTAGAGAGGGTTCCTGATTGGTGAATCAGGAAAGGACAAGATCTCTTCAGGGACTTACTCCCAGCTTCAAACCCTTCAAAAATAGCAGGAAAAGAGAAGCACATAGAAGCCTTTCTGACTTTTCTCTAATGGTATTCAGTCTGGCACCAAATTCTCTTCAAAGGATTTCACTCTTGGAAAATACAGATTCTTCCTTTGGAAAGAAGAAGTCTCAAGGGCTGCCAGAGCCCTCTACAAATTACTCTTCTCACTGAAAGAAGCTGTGGAGAATTAGACCTAAGTCAGATTTAAAGGGGCTCAAACTTCCTTCCAGCATAACAGCTGGTAGAAAACTAAAAGTCAAACCCTATAACTAACTGTTTGGCACTAGTTTTAAAGTCGTTTCAAAGTAAAGCCTAAAAAGATGAATAAATTCATTAAATCACTCAGCAAAGCATTAATTAGACACTCACTATGCATAAAATAGGCAGTGTAAGGAAGAGCATAGAAAGCAGCCCTCTGAGTCAGGTAGATTTGGATTCAAATTGTGTCTTTCGTGTGTTTGTCAAGATTAAATCCAACTTGGGGGATTCTGGTGGCTATGGCTATGGAACAAAAAAGAAACGTTCATAGATCTTCTTACAGCAAACTTGTTTAAAAACATATACATATATGTATCTATATGAGAGAGACAGAAAGAAAGAGAGAGAGACAGAAAGAAGCAAAGAGACAGAGATAGAGAGAGAAAAAGAGAGCAGCTTACATTCTATTGGATTCAAAGGAGCTAATGGGTAAATCCATAAAGATGGAAAACCATATGGCTAGAGGCTAACCTAATGGTTCAGAGGAAAAATGAAAATGTTTATGAGAGATGTAGTAAAGAGGTAAGACTAGGTTAGCAAAATAGAGTCTGAGGGACCAGGGGTAAAGGATGTATCTTTTCAACATAAGCAACAAGTCAGAGGAGCAGATCAATATCCAGAAGTTAGAAAAGTTAAATTACATATGAGACTGGTTCATTAGAGAAATGAGAAACAGGTCAAACAGAAAACTGAAGCTGAAGAAATGTCAAAGAAGCTGGGGCAAAGTGCTGCCCATAATTGGCTAGTACATCAATTGACTTTTAAGTAGAGAAGCATAAGAGTAGGTGTACATCTCCCATTTATTTATGCGCCATTGAGATAGGCATCATCATCTTGGGCATTCTTGCCAAATGGGAAATGATGAGTGAAGTTGGTGGGTGGTGTGTTAGAGTTGGTGGTAGACACTATTCAATCTAAAAATTCTCCTTAGGTAAGAATAATTCGGTAGATTTATATATTTCTATTATAATTAAAATTACTCTAAAGAAAGCAAACTAAACTACTGGCTGTCTTCTGAACTTGACACCATATTCTTTTTTTCCACATTTGAGCCATTCTCTATCCATGGAATTTATTGACTTCTTCATTATCACACTCAGAAAACTTGTATCAGTTAAACGGTTGAGCAGGAACCTTTTTCTCCATGAGGTCTTACCTCATGGTAGCATTCCCTCACTTCTCAATTTTCCTCATATTAAACTTATTTGTGTATATATTGCAGCCTCTCAGTAGAATGGAGGAAGTTCCTTGTGGACAGATTGTTTTAATTTTGGCTTTGAATGTTCAAAGTGTGGTGAGGTCCTACAGATATTCTTGTTTGTAGAGCACATTGAATAGGTTGCATTAAACTCCAAAATAACAAAGAGACCCCTAGAAAAGATCTATAGGACTGAAAAAGTTAATCTAACTATGAAAGCTGGAGAAACAAAATTGATAAAGATTACCTCTTATTTGCACTATATGTTGCAATTAGAAATACAACTTAGAGAATTCATCCAAATCTTGGATAGACCAAACAAACATAGATAGACCAAATGGACACTGAATTTGGCCCAGAATAGAGCAGGATCAGGAGAGAAGGCGTATTACCTTTGGGGAAATTATTACTGTATTCTTTGGATAAAAGGAAGTCTCTCCCTGCAACAAGGGCTCCTGTTTTTAAATTCTTATATGCTGTTAATGTTGTAGTATTGCTACAACTAGAGGAACATGATGGTTTCCAAACACTAGGAAAAGAGTATTATCCAAAAGGCAATGGATAAATGCAGGGCAGAGATGGGTGGACTCCAATACATCATAAACAAGCAATTTAGAAGGAGAACCAAAATTAAATATTTTACTAAGGATATTTATTAGCAAAAAAGGATATGGTATGGCAACATATCAAAAACCAGGTATAATCCATTGGATAGCCTGAGTTGTCCACAGCATCATGATGCCATGAGAAAGTGAAGAAAGCTCTATCTAAGTAGATGCTGTGTTATAAACTTATGGGAGTATGGAGGATATGTATAAGGCATTGGCTAAGTACTACAAAATTATTTCAGTTGACCTTCAAAAACCCTGAGGGGTAAGTACTATTATTGCTCCCATTTAACAATTGAAGAAACTGAGGCAGACAGAGGTTAGGCTACTTGCCCAGGATCACAAAGCTAATAAGTATATCAGACTGGATTTGAACTCATGTCTTCTTGACTTTGCGCCTAGTATTCTATCTACTACACTATCTGGATTTGAACAAAGATCATCTATATACTATGGGTAGTGGATATAACTAGCAACAATATTTGACCCTTTAAGATTGCTAAGAACTTTATAAAAATTATTTCATTTGATCCTCACAACAACCCTAGATTGTAGATACTATTTCTATCCCCATTGTACAGATGAGAAAATTGAAATAGAGCATTTAGATGACTTATCCAAGGGCACACTACTGGAAAAGGTCCTCAGGTCTTCTTGACTTGATAAGAATGTATTGAGAGACAGGAGGTCCTAGGTTCAAACCCGGCCTCAGCCACTTCCCAGCTGTGTGACCCTGGGCAAGTCACTTGACCCCCATTGCCCACCCTTACCACTCTTCCACCTATGAGACAATACACCGAAGTACAAGGGTTTAAAAAAAAATTTTATAAAAAAAAAAAAGAATGTATTGAGAACAACAACACAGATTCATCTAAGTATTTGAATATATTGTTTCAGGGCACACATTTAGATTTTAATTTTTTAAATGTTTTTTTGAATTGAATTGAATCTGAATAGAAGATTTTTGGCTTAGAGAAGTGTATATTTAAGGAAAATGAGAATTGTCAAGTATGCAAATGACTGTAACTTGAAAGAAGGATGAGAGTGAATCTATTTTGCTCCAGAGGGCAGAGTTAAAGAACAAAGGGGAGAATTTGTAGAGAAGCAAGTTTAGAATCAAAGGAGTTTAAATGAAAAATGAAAAAATACAAAAACAGAAGCAAAATTGTCTAGCAATCAAAGTTCTTCAAAATTGGATGGGGTCATTTTGTAAGAAAATGGTTTCCCCCTGACTAGGAGTCTTCAAGTTTGATGATGACCTGTTAGCATATTGTCAGGGGAATTTTTGTTCAGATATAGACAACCTCGACCTAGAGATTCTGTCATTTGTTGAGTAGTAGGCAGAAGAGAGGGTGCAATTTTACCAGTCTGATCATCCATCACCTGTCTGCCTAGAGTCACACTCTCCTCAGATATCCAGTACTCTCCTATTCCTTCCTTATTACATTTGCTTCTTAAGTCCCTTCAAAGCTCAGCTCAGAAGTGACCTATTCTGGTCACTTGTCATCCAGATTCTAACACTCTTTCCCCTCCTCAATTTTCTTTATACTATATTTATTTGTGTATGATGAATTCCCAGAGTAGAATATAAGCCTTCCGAGGGCATGGAATATTTTTTTTCTTTTTGTCTTGAATCCCCATCCCTTAGCATAGTAATTTATTTGTAGTTGGCACAAAAGAAATTATTTTGAATCGAATTTAAATTTTCAATTGAATTGAATTGAAAAGGTCTGATTCAACATATATGGCATATCTAGAAATTCTTTAGTGCCTTGGGACTTTGGTTCTACTAGGAGACCTGAAGGCATTCTTATCTGTTGGCATGATGGCCTGGAAAACAGACAGAAAATCATTGATCAGTTCAGTGGGACGGAATATGACACACTATAAATGAGTTTCCTAAGGAAGGTTTTTTTGTGATGAAATGAAAGGAAAATGTAGCTTTCACACTTTTTCCCCTCTGAACATCATTTTGAAAAAAAAAAATTAGAAAATTTTGAATTGGCAAGGATCTTCAGGATCATCTAGTCCAAGCATTTAATTTACAGATGTAATAATAGAATCTCAAATTTAGAGAGGAACCTAGAGAACACCATATCTAACTCATACTAAAGCAGAGATTTCCCTTACAAAAGCATCAGTAAGGGGGCAGCTGGGTAGTTCAGTGGATTGAGAGCCAGGCCGAGAAATGGGAGGTCGTAGGTTCAAATCTGGCCTCAGATACTTCCTAGCTGTGTGACCCTGGGCAAGTCACTTGACCCCCATTGCCCATCCTTACCACTCTTCTGCCTTGGAGCCAATACACAGTATTGTTTCCAAGACGGAAAGTAAGGGTTTTAAAAAAAAAGCCTCAGTAAGTCACCCTGTGGTCTTGAATTACCCCCCTTCACAGAGAGAGATTCCATGATATCCCAATAAATCCCATCCTATTTTTAGAAAGATTGAGGGCTTCTAAGAGACTCTTTGGATTGAGATCCAGGTCCAGAAATGGAAGATTCTAGTTTCAAATGTGACCTCAGACATTTCCTAGCTTCTGACTGTGGGCAAGTCACCTAACTTAGCCCACTGCCTAGCCCTTTCCACTCTTCTGTCTTAGAACCAATACACAGCATGATTCTAAGATGGAAGGTAAGAGTTTTAAAAAAAAAAGATTAAATTTTTGGGGAAATTTAGGTATATAGGTAGCTAGATAGATGGATAGATGGATAAATGGACAGATAATGTTTTCTATGCATATTTTCTCTCATTTTCTATACATATTTCCCAGGGACTAAGAGACCAATGAGGTTAAAATCCATATCCCTTAGAAAACTTTAAAAAACAAAAGCATAGGAACTAATGAGTTTCTTCATCTATACAATGGGAATAATGGTAGTATCTACCTCCCAGTGTTGTTGCAATCAATTGAGACATTATATGTGTAAAGTACTGTGCAAATCTTAAAGTACTGTATATATTATAACTATTGTTACCATAATCAACATTATTATTCATGTGCATCTATCTATACATATATGTAAAGATGGAATTCTTTGGTTGAACATGGAAAGGTGTCATATTCCAAATACTTGGTTTAGCAGTCAGAATTTACAACTTTGACAATCTGGCTCCACTTTTCCTTTCAAGAGCTAAATTGGATAACTCATCATCACCCAGACAAATCTCACCCTCTCCCTTTCCTCCTGTGGCACTGTGGGAAAATCACTGGATTTTGAGCCAAAAGACATAGATTTGAATCCCAAATCTTTTGGTAATTACTTGTGTGACCATGGGTAAGTTGCCTAACTTTTTTTGAACTTCAGGATTCTTATCTTTAAAATGGGGGTGACAGATTAGGTCAGACATCTCTTCCAATTCTAGATCCATGATTCTTGTTACTCCATAGATTATTCATAGAACTATCATCCTAGCTAAACCTTTATCACTTTCTACTTGAATCATCATAACAGCCTCATATTTGATCCTCTTGCCTCCAGTCTTCCACAAACTATAATCCACTTAGCTATTAAACTGATAACCCTAAAGTCCAAGTCTAGTACCTAGTTGGTAAAGTGGGCGTGGAATCAAGAAGACTCATCTACCTGAGTTCAAATCTGGCCTCAGACACTCCCTAGCTGTGTGACCTTGGACAAGTAACTTAACTCTGTCTCAGTTCCTCATCTCTAAAATAAGCTGGAGAAGGAAATGACAAATCATTCCAGTATCTCTGCCAAGAAAACCTTCAAGGGGGTCACAAAGAATTTGACATGCCTGAAAATGACTGAATACCAAGTCTAACACACACCTGGTATTTAAGAAACTCCTTGTTTTTGCCTCTAAAATAAAATGTACATTGAGCTTCTAAGTCCAGCATTTAAAGTTCAGGATCTGGCTCCATCTTATCTTTCTTAACTCATTTCATATTACTCTGCGACCCATACAAACTCCCCTAAAATGTTCTTGTCATATGTACCATTACATCTCCTACCACTGCCTTTGCAGAGACTACAACATACCTGAAAAACAGTCATAGCTTGACTTGAAGATGGCTCACAAGGGAGAGTCTGTTACTTCCCCAGGCAACCAGAAGACCTAAGTTCTATTCTTGGCTCCGACAGTTTCTCAGCTGTGTAATGACAGAGAGATCACTTAACCTCTCTGAGATTCTATTTCCTCCACTGTAGAATGATGATTATAATGCCTGTTCTCTATATAAAAGTATTGTTTTGAACAAAATGCTTGGTAAGATTTTAAATGCAATATAGAAATGGAGCTGTTTTTCTTTTTCTTTTGACTGGTGATAACCAACCAAGAATTGCTCAAGAAAAATGGCATAAAAGATAAAAGCAGAGAGATGTAAACATGGAAAAGGTGGGCTAATCCTATGGTGTAAATAAGGAATAGAAAGATCAAATGCTCCACTGGTATCCATTCAATGTAAAAAGTTAGTGTAAGGTCACCAGTGTATCCTCTGTGGAGAATTTAGGGAGAGACAGATAAGAGTTACACAGGGTGAGAAGCCATGGGTGCAGAGTGATCTGAATTGTTGAAGGGACTTCCTGGGCGGAGGATGTCTAAGCTAATAAGTTATTATGCTTATGATATTAAAATTAATATAATTATCTGGGGTAGCCAGGAGGATTCATTGGATTGAACACTGGCCATGGAGGCAAGTAGAATTGAGTTCAACTCAAAGTGACACTGAGCAAGTTCCTTTAACCTCTATCTGACTCAGTTTCTTCATCTGTAAAATAGAGAGCATAAGATCATCTACCTCCCAGGGTTCCTATGAGCTTCAAATGAGATAGTATTTGTAAAGCACAGAACCTGGGAACTTAATAAATGTTCCCTGCCCCTCTCTACCTTGGACAGTTTCTATTTCCTCCTACCAGATTCCCAAATCCTTTTAGATAGAGATGATATCACACTTGTATTTGCAGCTGCCTTAGAACTCTGGATCATAAATTACACAGAATTAACCCTTAATTCACATTGTTCATGGAACATACCAATCCATATAATCTTAATGAAGGAATGGATCAGCATAGTATAGTGGACATATAACTGGTATGTGTTGTCATGGGACCTAGGTTCAAGTCCTATTTCTTCTACTCATGTCTATGAAGCTTGGAACAAGTTATTTACCCTCTCTAGATCTCAGTTTCCTCAGGTACTAAAAGTGAAATTTAGCCAAATGATCTCTTAAGTTTCTTCCATTTGTAAATTTGTAAAGTGCTTCGCACAGTGTCTGGAACACAAAAAGCACTTAAATGTCTTTTCTTTTTTTCTTTCCATTGGATTGTAGTCCTTGAGAGCAGAGTCTGTCGAGTTGTGTTTATAGCTCTAGTATTTAGCACAAGGACTTGCATATAATAGACTCCTAATAAATAGTCACTGAATAAAGGAATGAATTAATTGATGAATAATGACCCCAGGTTATATAGGTGAGCCTCTGCCAGTGATCTATCTCAGAAGCTATTAAATATGAAGTCCTATAGTCCAATGGGAAGGTAATAAAGTAGGCTAAAGAGAGTATAGTACTCGACCCATAATCAAGAGACTTGAGTTTTAGGTCTGACAATGCACTTAATCTCTGAATTTCATTTTCCTCGGGGGTGAAATATCACTAATAATCTTTGTACTATCTTCCTAATAGAATTGTTGCTAGAAAACTCTGTTTTCTTTTCCCCAAAGGCCATACCTTGAAAGAGGAACTAAATTTGGAGTTAAAGGATTTGTTTCAGACTCCAATTCTGTTACTACTTGTGCGATGCTGGACAAGTCTTCTCACCTCTCTAGTTTCCTCATATATAAGATGAGGCAGGGAGCCTCTGTGGTTTTTTTCCATCTCAAAATCTATAATGTTATTACCTAGGGTGGATGACTGGAGCTTTTCCCCAGAGCTCTAAAATTTAGGGGAGTCAAATAGAATCAAGGAGAGAGTATGTTTCTTCTACCTCCCCTTTCTCCATCCCCACATTGTGGTCCCAAAAAAAGTGAGTTCCTCACTATTTAGTCCCACTCCTGGCTGAGATATTATTTTTTTTCCTAACTTCCACTTGCAAGGACATAGGATACTCTCCCTTCTTCCCTTAGTTTTTAAAGAGTATAGAAAAATAATGTTCCGTGATATACTTCTTCTCCTCCATGGCCACATCCCGGGAGATTTCCATTACCTTTTCTCCCCAGCCCTTTCCTCATCCTCATATTGTCTTCAGTGCAAAAAATCCCTGATAGGATTCTGCTTAAAATATTATGGAAATATGAAACATTATTATTATTCATTTTTACTACGTAAGTTTTAGGACACATTTTGAGACCCTAAATAAATGTGCCACTACATTTAGGGATTATTTTTCATAGTAATATAAGAATTTCAGATAAAAATAATTAGAATAGATTGTCATTGTGTTTTCCTTTACTTCCAATAACTTTCCTCTGAGGGACTTACCTGGAGCAACATTTAATCCAAACTGAATTTCCCCCCTCTATTATAATGAAATTTTTCTAAGTCAGTTAGCATTCTGCAAGCAGAAAACTGTAAGAGAGATGAACAAAAAAAAAAAAAAAAAAAAAAAAAGCCCGCTAGCATCTAAAATTGCTTAGGACCAAAACGAAAAAGAGGCATTTAATTTCAATTTGATTTTAAGCCGAATGCCTCCTGGGATGGAGTGATGCTGAAACGAGTGGTCATCTAATTAAGTCAAAAAGAGTTAGAACATGAATCCCGGGGAAATCTCAACATGCCTTGAAAATGGCCACTCAGCCCCCTCGCCAGTAACCATTTCTGCTGACAGTTCTGGATGATCTCTATTCCTTTTAAAAGACTCCTAGCTGTCTATGCCTTCCTGTGTCAGGAGATATCAATAAATCAACTTACCCTTTCCTGGTTTCTGTACCACACCCACCCTAGATGACCTCCGATTTCCCCTTCTAACAGTGATTCTCTTATTCTAATTTAATTAGAACTCACATTTGTGTTCCTCAGTGGCCTTCTGCCTCTCAGATAACCAAATCAGGACCTTTGCCTGGAAAGGGTCAGAGTCCATCACCTCCTCTGTCTTTGCTTTTAGAAGCACCCAGTTCGTCATTTCCTGGGCTGTCGCCTTTGCTTCCGCGTTGATTTAATAGCTTTCAGTTTCCCTGTTCCTCTCTCCTCCATTTACAGCAATTACACTAATTAAAATAATTTTTCTTTGTTCTCTCTCGGTAATTTGCATAAATGGCAAATTTATATTTAGTGTCACTAATTAGTCTGTAACTGCTCTGTAATTAACAGGATACTTAAGCTAAATATAAATAACGATGGAGGGAGAAACAGCCCGGTGCTAAAATAACTTTAAGAGATTGGTATTAGTTGAAATCAAAGGAAAGAAAGCCAAAGAAATGCCTCTTCTCTGTTCTAACCTTATTGTGGTCCCTGGTGTCAAAGATGAATCAAACCAAACAGAGATCAATGTAATCTTTGAACACTCAAAAGTTCTGAAGCTTCATGGCACAATTCTAAGGCTCCATGACTTTGTGATTCAATTATTCTACAATTCTGTGTCTTTCTACATGCTAAGATTTTAGAGAAGATTTAGGAGAGCATTTAAGGGTAAACTACGCAAGAATTTGATTTTGAAAGATTTGATCAATCACAAACTTATGTCTACTTTGATAAAGCAATGTGGCATCTTGGACTTACCCTCAGCGAATTTTAGAATCACAGGGTGATAGGGCAAAAGGATCTTTAGAGACTATCTAGCCCAATCCACTTATTTTTAAGCATGAGCAAACAACTGAAGCACAGAGATGCCAGACATTATGACATCTCTGGCTGGCATGCTCCCCATTACTGAAGTTTAAATAAAGATGCAACTGAATAAATTGTTAGTATTAAGAGGATACAATTATATAACAGAATGGGAGGGGAGGAAGCCTTATGAATCGTGCACTGTGAACTATAGGGGTAGCGAGTTGGCACAGTGGATAGAGTGCCAGACCTGAAGTTAAGAAGACTCATCTTCCTGAATTATATTCTAGCCTCAGACAATTACTAGTTTTGTGAATTGGGGCAAGTCACTTAACCCTGTTTGTCTCTGTTTCCTCATCTATAAAATGAAGTGGAGAAAGATAATCAAACCACTCCAGCATCTTTGCCAAGGAAATTCCAAATAGGGTCACACAGTCTGACATGATTGAAAAAGAACGAACAAAAACAAGCAAATGTGACTATATTCCCCAATGGCGTGGCACCAAGGACTTTGGACCAGGAGTCAGATCTGAATTCTAGTGTCAATTACATCATGAATTTGCTTTGAAACCTTAGACAAAATGCCTTCACCTGACCTTCTTGTTTCTGTATTTATTGAAAGAATATCTTCAACAGCCCCTTTTGCTCAAAAAGTCAATGTTCCCATAGTCACTGTGATTAAAAAACAAACTTCTGAATCTTGTATCTAGCGATTCATCTTTCTGTATTTCTATTAGTGCATGCCCTGAAGAGATTATTAGCAAAAGCTGCTACACTTGGAATGAGATCCCAGCCTATTTTCGAGAGTGACTTTTTAAAAAAAATTCTAAACAGGCTGAAATGATTTGTATTGTTTTTTAATAAGAGATATGATGTATGTGTGTATATGTACTTGTGAAATGACTTTCATTCACCCTTCAGTAAGAACCAAACTAAACTCTCAAGTCGAAATGTCTATGAGACAGACTAAACAGTAACTGTGAACTACTGTTTTTCATGAAACATGCTTGGTTCCATTTTCTGCTGAAGTTATCCTTAAAAAATGGCCTGAAGTAACCATATGCCAAGAGAAAGAGAAATCTACCAGAGAATCTGGAAAATTGATTGATGGGACTAGACTCAGTTGTGAATCTTTATCTTTCTACATGCAAACACTTTGGGAGGAAAGGACAATTCAGGAAGATTATTAGCCAATCAATAAATCAGCAAGAATTTATTAAGTACTTACCATCTAATATACAAAGGAAGAATGAAATAGTCTTTCCTCTCAAATAGGACATTGGATAAATGGAGATTTTGAACCTTGGACTTCATCCCCCAGAAATCCCTTAGTGTTTCCCAAAATTCCCTTTAATCTCTCCTACGCCTCCACGTTTGCAAGGTCACATTATTTTTTTATAAATTCTGTAGCTCCTCCTTCTTTCCTCTTTTGCTCTTGTGAGTGGACTGGGTTAGATTAGCACCTTTTCACTATAGTTTTTTACGTTAGTTTATTATTAATAAAAACTTTATAAAATATAGTGTTTAGTTATTGAATATTAATTGTAATCTCTACAACGTGGTATTCTTTTTTAAAAATTTGTCACAAAATGTTCTTTCTCCTGACACAGATAGTTATAAATTCTTATAGACATCACCCATATTATAGTAGGATCTCCTTTTATGTTAACTCAACACACACATTCAGGTATATGTAACTGTTAATTGAAAAAAATAAAGGCAGAAAAATATATTACATAAAATGTTTTGATAATGTGCTAAATCCACCCATTTTCCCAAGAAACATAAAGTTTTGCAGTAATCACAGTCATTTTTGCTCTGAGAAGCATTAGTAGTGTGAGTCATTACATTGTTGTTGTGCTAAACATTAGCTCTCATGTCAGTCTTTGTCTAGAGTTCTCACTTATAACAAGACTTGTCCATATCAGAGCACCGCTTCTCTTTGTTTCATTAACACTATTTAGTTATTAATAATGGCCCCAAAGCAAGAGAGTATTGATGCTGGTAACTCTGATAAGCCTAAGAAAAATCATAAAGTGCCTAGAGATTTCTCCCAAATGTTAATGTAATAAATACTTATTAAATATTAGAGTTTTCTATTATGCACAATTTTCAACATACATAAAGAGTCTTGGAATGTGTTGATCATATAAAACAAGGACCTACTGTAGAAATTAGCAAGAATTGGGAAAAGCCAGCCTAATGTACAGCAGAGATGGGCAATGAACTTTGGTGAGCTTATTATAATATCAGTTGTGTTCCCCACTCTTGAGCTTCACCCAAACGCTACCATTGCATTTGTACAGAAAAAGGCAATAGCTGAAGAGTTTGGGAAACAAATCTCAAACCAGACACAAAGGTATGATACAGATGGAAAACTTCAGCCACATATCTACTGCACTCTACCAAAACCAGAGCAATTAACGATATCTTACATTTGGCAATGGCTTTAAAGGGTGAGAAAAACAAAAGGTAGAATTTCTAGATGGGATTTTCACTAACAAGAAAGAACTGGTTGCTGGGTGGAGTGGAAATGATAGATATTTTGGGAGGAAGTAGCAATTCCACTTTAGAATTTGTGAGAAAATAGAAGTCTAGGAATTTTCTGAAATGCAACCTAGATTTGGGGAGAGATTTGAAAGGGTTCAGAAATGCACTATGGCTTAAAATAAAAAAAAGAGAAATAAGCTGGAGTGGGGAAGGGGAGATTGTGTGGAAAAGCTTTGGAGAATGAAAATCTGAAAATGCAAAAAGAATCTGAATAAGGAAGAAAAGATGTTCTCAAAAGATGCATAAGGAATTCACCACCTGACTTTGATCATTAAAGACATGGCAGAAGACAGAAGTAAGGATAGGTAACATCAAATGGATACAAAAGCAGGGTCCAGTACTAACTGTAAGAAGAGTATTAGAAATACTGAAGCTCAAATTTAATAAGATGTAAAGCTTGGAATGACTTCAGTGATTATTTTTTCTGACCTCTGATTCTGCAGGTATAAACTCTATGCCTTGAAGCTTAAAGTGGCTTGCCCACTGTTTTACAGGAAGTAAATAACAGGACCCTTTCCACTACTCCAAAACCCAGGATTTCTGTTATTATTTCAGAGCTGTCTCAGTAATGATGGCTTATATTTATAAAGATCTTTATAGCTGACATAGTGACTTTTCCTACAATAAGCCTATGAAGTCATTAAAACAAGAAGTATTATGACTTGGCTCATGACTTCTTTCTTTGATTATGTGGCATTTAAAATTACTGTAAGCTCTGGGAGACTACATCTCCCAGGACTCTCTGCTACTACTTCCCCCAACACCTCCCGCTTCCTTTGTGGGAGGTGTTGGAGAAAGTATAAAAGAGAAAGTTTGGTGACTTTTCTGGCTCTGCTCTCACTCTCTAGCCTGGAGGCTGACTGACTCTCTCTGATCCTGGACTCTCTCTACCCAGGAGACCCTTTTTCCCTATTTAACCTTTCCCTTTTCTAATTTAAATAAAACCTAGCTATTCTAAACCCTAATTTGCTCTCTGATCTTTTATTTGAGCCCCAAAGGGCATTCTGGTCAGATTCCCACTGCCGAGGTTGGGGACCTCTACCTTCCTTTCTCTTCCTCTACCTTCCTCTCTCCATTCTCCCGTTCATCCTTCCACCTAGCTATCTTCCCTTCACCCCCTCACAGTTGTGGATAACATTTCTCACAAAGGAATGATTTGATGGCCCACGTCCTCTTCGAGGAAAAGCAAAAATTCCTTTTCTTTTTATATCTTGGTCCTGCTTTTTTAGTAGTCTTCTTTCTGCCTAAGGCTACTTAGAAAGTAAGAGAGCTTGGTCTGAAATCAAAGTCCTCTGTTTCCCCCTTTAGCTCTATACTATTCAGCCTCTCATCTGTATGCCAGACTTGCTTCACTTAGGAAAGGTTTTCCTGGAGCCTTGGCATTCGCTGATGTACTCTGCTTATCCACTTATAGATTCAATGATTGGTCTAGCTTTGGGCTTTAGTGTTCTGCATCCCAAATTCTGTTAGCTGTCTGATAGCTAAATCCTTCTGTGATCTCCTTGACCCACTATCAATAAAGAGGATATCTGTTTAGTGGCAGAGGTTTATTCTCTCTCTTTTAAATGTGTTTTCTCCAATGAAGACAGTTTTTGGTCTGACAGACCAAATAATTATGGCAGAGCAGCAATTAGCCGTAGCTCAGAATTTTTGTATCTGGGGATAAAGCCAAGAAAGGCAACTTCAGATGAAAGGAGAGGGAAAAAGAGAGAGACTCAGGGTCATCAACCTCAGCAGGCTGAGGTAACCTATGAGGATTTTATCCCTGTATATCTTCTGATAGTTTCTCATTTTAACTAATCTCACTAATGTGGCATTAGTGATGTGGGCCATGTCAAATCTATCACAGCCATGGTGGGAAGGGAGAGTTTTGTTACTGGTCTTTATCCATCTCTGTCTTTCTCCTACATAGCAACATGTTCAAATGTAGGTATGACCCAGGACATGTTTATGGGGGTTACAAAGGACCAGGACCCTCTCCAAAAGGGTACAAGCAATAGAAACATAGGCTTGAGACATTGGTTATAGTTCTAAGAGCCCATTTTCCTTCTGCTTTTTTTTAGAGAGATTTAGGAACCCAGGGAATGGGTATGTGTCTTACTCCCTCAAATGGATTAGATGCCTCTAGCTAGCACATTCAGGTTCAATTTTCCTAAATGTTATTCATTTCCATTCCCCAAACATTTCCCTGGTATTCTCTTCCATTCAACATTCTCCATAAAGTTGGTGTTTGAATTTTATGATCTCAGAATTTTAATGATTCCCACATTCTCATTCTGAATGGGAAAAGGAGACTATATCTCTAGCCTTCAAATAGAAACTCTACTGCTACCCCTTGGCTTAAAATGCTTCAGTAATAACTAACATTTTAAAATCCATTGATACCTTTTGTTTTTATATCACTACATTTCCCAGCAGTCCCACTTCTAAAGAAATATCTTTCATAAGAAAGAATTTTAAAAGAAATAAAAAAGGTCAGTAAAACTAACCAATACATCAACAAAGTCAACATTATACAAAAGCATTCAATACCCTTCTTTCCTCCACTTCCCATAATGAGGGGATAGAGATAAACCCTCATATCTCTGAAGCCAAACAGTCATTATAATCTCAAAGCACTCTGTCTTTATTGTTTTATTATGGCTTTGTTTTCATTTACATTTTTTAAGTATTATCTCTTTTGTTTTCTGGTTCTGTATAATTCACTTTGCATCAGTTCATGGTTTCCTCTTGCATCTCTATATTTATCAAATTCATCTCATGTACCACAACCTTTTAAGTAATTCCTTAGACAATAGGCATGTATTTTATTTCATGTTCTTTGATACTACAAAAAAGTGCTGATATAGATATATGCATACACACACACACATATATATATATATATATGTATATGTATGTATACACACACATATGATTTCCTAGTAGTATATCCCCATAGATTGTATTGCTGAATCAAAGGGCTTGATCATTTTAGACATTTTCTTTATATAATTTCCACATCACTTCTCAGAACAATTACAACAATTCCATTTCCCATCAACACATTAGTTTGCCTGTCTTTTGACATTTCTTCCAGTACTGACCATTTCCATTTTATGTTCTCTACACCAATTTTCTAGATATGCAAATATCTTCTGAGTTGCTTTAATTTGCACTTTCCTTATTACTAGTGAATTAGACCATTTTTTAATATGGTTATTAGAAGGTTTTTTTAAAAAGAACAATTTGTTTCTGTTCTATGACTATCTATTGGGAATGATAACTAACATTTATATATTGTTTTAAAGTTTAAAAACCACTTTCTAGAAGTTATCTCATTCAATACACCTATGTTGTGAAATAGATGTTATCATTTTCTCCATTTTACAGGTGAGGGAACTGAAGCTCGATTTAATTACCTTGCTCATGGCCACAGAATTAGTAAATACTGATGTAGTAAATAATTAGTAAATGATAAGTAAATATTTGAGCCCAGGTTTCTCTTGTTTGCAAGTTGAACTATAACTCCACTAAATTATGCTGCCATTAATAAGCATAAAGTTATAGGATTGGTGGAAACATTAGCTGGTCTACCCCCAGGTGGCATATGAATTCCATCCATAATATCACTGAAAATATACAACCCTCCGTCAAATGAACACTTCTAGGGAACAGGATTCTGTGCGAATTCTAGTCTTGGTTTGACCAATTATTAAAATCACACCTTCCTATAGCTAAATTCATTCATTTTTCAAAGACTTATAATATGGAGGAAACTTGTCATCTTAAGAATTCATTAAAGAACAAGATAGTTTTATACCCGTGGCATGAGGGGTAATCCTTAACCAAAGAAGAGAGAGTAAAAATTAAAAAGTAAAATATTTTTAAAGTAGAAAATAAACCTTGAAATATTATTTACATTGAATATTAAAAAACAAAATTGCCAAAGGTAGACTAAGGACAGAAAAGGGGTGGGAGAAGAAATTTATAATGAAAGTCTAACAGAGAAGTTATATAAGGGAATGGGCAGAAAACGTCTAAAACCAAGAACTAATGCCTAATAGATGAGATGTCAAAGGATATGAACAAATAGCTCTCAAAAGAATTGCAAGCTATCAAAAATTATATTTTAAAATATTCTAAGGCTCTAATAATAAAAGAAATATAGGTTAAAACTTTGAAGTTACACCTCATACTCTAAAAATGAGGATGAAAAGGATGAAGTCAAAAAACAAACAGACCAGTAACAGTCACTATTGGAGTAGAAAGGCAAACTTAGGCTATTGGTAGAGCTGTGGATTCATCCAATCAGTCAAAAAAACAATTGAGAAATATATGAGAAAGTTTATTGCCTTTTTCATACTCTCTGATGTAGTGACCCTGCTACTGAGTCTAAACCCCAAGAGGATTAATAACAGAAAGAAAAACTCGTGTATATCACATTATTGACAGCTGTCTTTTTGTAGTAGCAAGAAAGTGGAAACAAAGTGGCTGCTCATTGATTGGTGAATGATAAATAAATTGTGGTACATGAATATCATGTCATATCATTATATCATAAGAAATGATAAATATGAGAAATTCATAGAAATGTGGGAGAAATTTAATGAACTATTTTTAAACCCTTAACTTCTGTGTATTGACTCCTTGGTGGAAGAGTGGTAAGGGTGGGTAATGGGGGTCAAGTGACTTGCCCAGGGTCACACAGCTGGGAAGAGTCTGAGGCCAGATTTGAACCCAGGACCTCCCATCTCTAGGCCTGACTCTCAATCCACTGAGCTACCCATTTGCCCTCTTTAATAAACTATTGCAGAGAGAAGGAGAAAAGGAATAAGCATTAATATAATGCTTACTATATGCCAAGTACTATACAAGAGCTTTTGAAAAAAATATTATTTCATTTGATCTTCACAGCAATCCTGTGAGGCAATTGCAGAATGGCATACACTAAAAAACCAAAAGAAAAAATCATGCCCAATGACTATAATAATGTGAATGAAAAAGATGCAAAGAGTAAGCTGAATTCTGAGTGATCAAATGACTGATCTTACTAAAGGAGAACATGATGGAAAATTTCTCTCTCAATTAGGTAGAGTTGGGGGTGGGAGTGGGTGAGAATGCAAGTTGGAATTTCAGATGCAGTCACTATGTGGTTGATTTTGTTAACTGTTTTCTTTTATCTCAAGGAATAGTTCAATGGCAGAACAAAGGGGAAATGGAGAGTAGGGAGTGGCATATTTAGGAATGTATTAAAAATTGCCTCAATACAATTTATTTTTTTAAAAAATTCAAGAAAATAGGAAAAACTATAAAAGTACTCTGAATATCAAGCTTGTCAAAATCTGAATGGCAAATATTAGTCCTGTAAAAAGATTGACTTCTGTGCACATCTTGGTGTTTATTAAGCTTTGATCAAGAAGAAAGGGGTCCAACATAGTCATAAGAGACTCTCCATAGTCATAACGTCCCCATCTTAATTATCTACCAGCACTCCCAGGTAATGTTCTAAAACCATGCCAACAGACACAAAACAGCCAGGGATGGTGCAGAGGAATTTCTATTTTTAGCTTCTTTGCTATGCTTTGGGCAGGTTCTTATCCTGAAATTCAGAGGTGATCTCTGAGCAATGCTTTGGGGATTAGCCTCCTTCCATAAAAGCTCTTTCAATGAAATCTAAAAAGATAACAGAAGCTTCACATTCAATTCAATTCAACAAGCATTTTATTAAGAGCCTGGCATATGTAAAGAGGTGTACATGGCAATAAGGGATGCAAAGATAGAAACAACACACCAAAACTCAGTCTCTCTCCTTGATGATATTATATTCTATTGGGAGTGGAGGGTGGGCAGTGGAGAGAAGAGACACCGATAAGTAAATATAAGATAATTTGGGGAGGAATGGAGTAATAACAACTAGACAAGTCAGGAAAAAATGTTCTTGTACAAGATGACATTTGAGCTGAGGCTTGAAGGAAGATTAGGATTTTAAGAGTCAGAGAAGAGGAAAGAGAGTATTCTAGGTATAGGGCAAAAGCCCTGTGAGGTGAGATGTGAAATGCTATGGTCAGAGAAGATCAAAAAAGTCAATTTTTCTAGGGCATAGTTTTTGTGAAGGCATACAATGAGAACCAAGTCTGGAAAGGAAAAGTGGAGGCAGATTCTGAAGGTCTTTTAATGTCAAACTAAAGAGTCTCTATTTTATCCTAGAACCAAAGGTGAGCAAAATCTATGGTTTAGGAAGCTCTGTGATTTAGGAAGATCATTTTGGGAGGTGTGGGGTGAATGAATTGAAGAGAGAAGAGACTGGATGCAAGAAGACCGTTGAAGAAGCTATTACTCAAGCCAGGAAAGAAACTGAGAAGTCTAAAGCTAAGTTGGTAGTAGCTTGAGTCCAATAGGACATAAAGGAAGAGCTTATGATTTTCACTTGATACGTAATGACTGAGATGTTCATAGGGCATCCAATTAGAGATGAACAGTAGGCAGTTTTACAGGCCTGAAACTTAGGAGGAGTGACCAGGGTTATCTGAATAGAAAAGATAATAGAATCATTGATGCTGGTGAGCTCAATAAGAGAACCAATATAAAAAGAAAAGAAGAAGTCTTCAGACAGAGACTTGAAGAGGACGCATCTTTAGGAGGTGGGATATTGATAATGACCTGGCAAAATATAGTGAGAAGGCACAATCAAATAGGTAGGAGGCGAACTAAATTTTAGTGAAAGCCTGGGATGGATAAAATAACCAGGAAAAATGGGTGATTAGAAGTGACCAAAGACTGCAGAGAAGTCAAGAAGGATGCAAACCTAATACAAATCATCATCAGATTTAGCAGTTAAGAGATCATTAGTAGTCTTGGAGAACATAGTTCAGTATGATGGTGGTGACAGAAGTCATGACTACAAAGAGATGAGAAATAAGGAGGAGATAAAAGAGGAGAAGCAGAAATACGTAGATAAAATATAATAGTTTCAGGAGACTGAACCATCAAGTAAAGATTTTCCTAGAATAAGAGAGATGGAGACATTTTGTTGGCAGGCTGAAGTAGGTAAGGAAATTTGGAGATAAAAAGAGGAGATAATAAAAGGGTCAAACCCCTAGGGCAGAGAAGGGATCAAAAGCTATTGGCTTAGGCCAGGGGAAGAGCCACCTCTTCCACAGACATTAAGGAAAGAATAATAACAGGGAGGAGGAGAGAATTGGGGAAAAAATGAAAGAATGAATGTTGAAAAGTCATTTATTATGCTTTCTATGTATCTAACCATGAGTTAATTACTAAAGATATAAATACAAAAGCAGAACTGTTCCCAACTTTACATTAAAATGTAAGGATCTCACGTTTTAATACACATATTGGGGAGTGGTAGCAAAGGAAGGATATTTGGGTTTGGGAAGTCACAGGAATGGTGAGTGGAACAATAGAGCATTTTACAGCATAACTTTTCCAGGAATAATAGTCTTGATTTGATTACTATTCCCAAGAGCAAAAAGTAAAAAAGTCACTCACATTTATTCATCAATGCTATGTGTATGAGGGGTGGTAGTGGGAGAAAAATTGGAATGAAGAACACACAGAGAAGATGGCTAGAAGGAATGAAGGAAGATCAGAAGCATATGGTCCTTTCGACAGTGATGAACAGGACTCATATACTGAAAGTTGAATTAGTGATAGTAATAGGCAATAATAGAATAAACATTGGACTTGGAACCAGAAGACCTAGATTCAATTCTTAATACTTCAAATTACTAGTTCTATGACCCTGGTAAAGTCAGTTTCTTTTTCAGGAAATTTCAATTTCTTTACATATCAATGATATGACTTCTCTATCCAATAGGAATACTGATTCCATGCCTTCTTATCCTGTTGGATTCATGTTTCTGTTTTCCCATAACTCCCCTATGTTATTTCAACTATGACTGACATTCACATGGTACTTTAAGGTTTGTAAAGTTTTTCATATTATTTTCATATTTATTTCTTATTCACATATTATTTCAAATGAGTTTCACACCACCCAATTGAAGTGCTACAATTATTATTAACATCTCCATTTTCAGAAAGGGAAACTGAAGTATACATAGGTTAAATGATTTGCCCAGTCACACAACTAGACAATATCTGAGGATTTGAGTACAATTATTCCTAACTCCAAATCTCAATCTCCATCCACCATATACTCTTTGTCTCCCATCTTTTCAAAGCCCCAGGAACATTCCTATGAATTTAAACATTCTGTGGGCATCAGGGTAGGATTGGGGCTGGCTATTTGTTAGCTCTCCATGAATGATTAGCCCACCAGATTTGCCAGGCCTACGTTTCCTGGATGGAATCTTTCATGCTCTCTTTTGCCTTCACCTCTGAGATGATGATGATGATTACAATAGTAAGCATTTTTATAGCACTTTGTGAGATTTGCCAAGTTCTCTAAAATATGTTCTTGTTTTATCCTCAAAACAACTCTGGAAAATAAGGGCTGTTATTTTCTTCATTTTACAGATGGGGAAATTGAGGTAGACAGAGGTTAAATGATTTGCATAGAATCAGCTAGTAAGTATATTTGACTGGATTGACACAGATCTTGACTATCGGTTAAAGACTAACTGCCTAGCTGCCTTCCATCTATCCTCTCTCTCTCTCTCTCTCTCTCTCTCTCTCTCTCTCTCTNGAGGAGGAGGAGGAGGACAGAGATAGAGGCAGAGACAGAGAGAGAGAGAAACAGAGACAGAGAGAAATAGACAGAGACTGACAGACAGATAGAAACAGAGGCACAGAAACAGAAGTAAAGAGAGACAGAGAGAGAGAAAGAGGGAATGACTAGAGGTTGCAGTAAGGAAAGAGAATAGATTCAGAGAATGAAGAAGTTGTGGTGAGAAAGTGGGGATTTCATATTTACATCATGGAGTTAGAATTTGTGAGTAGTGATGAGATCAAAGGCACCCCTATGAATGGCTGAGGTGGGGCCAAGTTACTCATCTTGAGAATTGAAGAAGTTGATAAACTGAGGAAGCTAGCATGAAGGTATATATATATATATATATATATATATATATATATATATATATATATATATATATATATATTTAGAGAGAGATAACATTATATAGATATAAATAGATATGGATATTTAGATACATTTAAATTTGGTAGAGCATGTGGCAGAGAGGAACACTGTGAGCAATATCCTATGATTTCACAAATCATGTAATATTGTATTTTGTAGTTTTTTTGTACTGAGCTTTATAAACACATACTTAATAAAAATTTACTGAAGTAAATTATATTGATTTCACATATGCCTCAGGTTTTTTTGTTTTTAATTTAATAAATTTAATAAATGAAATCTTCACTAAAATCCTCCTCCAAAGCATTTGTTAGATGGCTCTGGGCTCTTAGAGACTATGTTAAATGGAGTTCAAGTTCTGTAAAGTTCTTCTGGAGAGAAAAACATTTCACTATGGATCCAGTAACCAATTGTGTGGTGGAGTGGAAAAAAACACCTGTTTGGAATCAGGTGACCTGGATTCAAATTTCAGCTTTACCAGCTAATGCCTGTGTGACCTTGGGAAATTTGCTTAAGCTCAATGCTTCAGGTTCCTCAAATGTAAAATGAGGGAGTGGACCTAGACTATCTCTAAAGTCCCCTCAGACTCTAACTCTATGATATTCTGATTGTATGTTGCTGAGAGAATCAGCTAGTGAAATCCTCATCGGACTGATTGAAGGGTGATGAATTATTTAGCCATAGCAAGTCTTGAAGATAAACAATTGAATTTTAGAGGTGCTTTAATCTCTATTGGTAGAGCGAAATATTTATTTTGACACCAAGTTGCAGAAACTCAGAATTAGTAGTGATTTCAGAGTCTATCTAGTCCCAAACAATCTACGGACAAGAATCACTTCTATGGCATATCGGACAAGTGGAGATAACTAATTGACTCAGTGGATGATAAAGTGCTGCATCTAGAGTCAAGAAGACCTGATTTCAAATCCTGCCTCAGACATTAACTAACTGTGTGATCCTGGATAAGTCACTTAATTTTTGCCTTGATTTCCTTAATTGAGGATTGTAATAACATATTTCTCACAGGCTTGTCATTAGGAACAAATGAGATTTGTAAAGCATTTAGCTCAGTGTCTGCCACATAGCAGGCACTTAATAAATTCTTTTGCCTACCCCACACTCATCCAGCCTTTCTTAAAGACCTCCAGTGAGGGAGAACATTTACTCCTGAGGGAGTTTCTGAGGGAACTTAAGGATAGATCTAATTTTTAGAAAGTTTTGTTTTGTTTCTTACACCAATTTGTCTGCCTCTTTACAGCTCCTCTTAACAATTATTCCCAATTCTGCCTTCTGATGCCAAAGAGAAGTCTAATTCTTCTTCCACAAGTCAGTCTTCCAAATACTCTTAAGGCAACCATCATTTTTCCCCTCTTTTACAAATCTCCTCTTTTCTAGGCTAACCATTCCTAGTCTTTCAGTCTTCTCCTAGAATGATCCTGATACTCTCCTTCTTCCTGGCTGTCCTTCCAAGCATTTGCTACCCCTTCAACATTCTTCCTAAAATGTTGGACCCAGAACTCAACACAAATACAGATATGGTACTGCTGAAAATAGAGATTCTTCAAGGAAACACCACAGCCTTAGTCATTCTTGACTCCTCACTCTCCCGCCTATCACTTATCCCATCATTATCTATTTTAATAATTCATTACCTATTTCAATAACTTCTTAATTGGATTTCCTGCATTGAGACTTACCCTTCTTCAATCCATCTTCCCTCTGGTCCCCAAGATGATAGTTCCAATGTTCCCCTAATCGCAATGCTTTGATGGCTCCCTAGCTATTGCCTCTAGGATAAAATGCGAATTTTTCTTTGGGTCAATTATAATCCAACCTGGTTTCACAAGAAGATACGAGACTTTCAATACATTACTCCTTTTCATACATTCTATCATCATGCCAAACCAGCATTTTGACTGTGCCTTTCTCACAGGTTGTCCCTAGTATCTAGAATATAGTCCTTCCTCATCTTCACCAATTAGAATCCCTCACTTCTTTAAAAACTCAGTTGAAACAGTGCTTCCAGGGCAGCTAGACGACTCAGTGGATAGAGAACCAGGTCCAGAGATGGGAGGTCTTGGGTTGAAATCTAGATTCAGATAATTCCCAGCTGTGTGATCCTGGGCAAGTCCCTTAACCCTCATTGCCTAACCCTTACTGCTCTCCTGTCTTAGAACTATCACATTGTATTGATACTAAGACAAAAGGTAAGGGTTTGTGTGTGTGTGTGTGTGTGTGTGTGTGTGTGTGTGTGTGTGTAACACCAATTTTGTCTGCTTCTTTACAACTCCTATTAAAAACTGTTCCTAGTTCTTCCTCCTGATGCTAAATAGAAGTCTAATTCTTCTTCCACAAGTCTACCTTTCAAATATCGTAAGACATCAATTTCCCCTCTTCTACAAATCTCCTCTTTTCTAGGATATATATATGCATATATATGTATGTATATATTTTGTTTTTTTAATTTAAATATTTTATTTTTTTAGGAAAATTTTCCATGGTTACATGATTCATGTTTTTACTTTCCCCTTCACCCCCCATATCCAACACACTATATGTATATACTTTAATAAATTAGTACTTTATAAAATACTTTATCTAGTATTTACTTTGAATATATTTTGTATATATATATGCATATATATATATATATTTATATGCAAGTTTTTCTTCTACCCTATTCCAGGAGAATGTAAGCTTCTTGAAGGGAAATTTTACTTTTGCCTTTGCATGCTCAGTGCAGAGCACACTGCCTAGCACATAGTAGACACTTAACAATCTTTAATTAAGTGATCGATTCACATATATAGTTCTTTTTGTATTAAATAGCTTCAGAGCAAAATTTTAAATCAATTAAAATCTTATTTGTATGCTTGTTTTAACAAATACCAACTCTGTGGAACAGTTCCATGAGTACAATTAAATGTCTCTAATTTATTATTTTTGATTCCTTAAAGGAACAGTAATCTATGTTGCCTGAAAGGAGGTATTTTTGTACAAATAGACTAATAAAAGATTCATGCCTCTGAAATTGTTCCCTCTCATCATTCTGAAACACTGGTTCATTATGAAATTGCTCCCACCTCTCATCATTTGGAGGCATCGTTTCATTAATCAATTATTTGAATAAAGCATTTCAAGAGCAAGCTATCGAACAGCTCATTAAAAAGGGGGTATGGAAAAAACATATTTGAATATTCAAGATACAGGCTATGTTTGTCAAGAGAGACACAATAAATTTCAATAAAGGTTTTTCATCAACTCCCTATTCCACACCCTAGAATGTTTGTCCCAAATCTTCTTTTTTCTTTAAGTCTTCAACCCCACATTTATTTCTCTGCCTCTCAGATAACCTTCCCTTATGCTTTACTGAGATCTAAAACACCCCTTAATTGCTTTACTTTATGCCTCTAAACCCATTTATGTTCTCACTTATTCTCTCCTCCTGCCCTCCTCCTGTCTTGGAGAAGGAGGTAATATGTTGTCTGGCCAAGGCTAACTCCTACCCTGAATCTTATCCCTTCTAATTTTATTCTGAAATGCTATGGTTTCCTTCTCTCTCCTATCTTCAGGTTGTCCCTCTATCTATGCTCCTCCTCCTTTTATTACTAAGAGGTTCATCCCTCTTGGACTAAAAATCCCAAAGTCACCATACCCTCCTATTTATGGTATGCAATGGCTTTTTCTGGATTCTCTCAGCAATATTTAATATTTATTGACCATTTCCCTCTTTCTGGATAGTCTTCTCCATTGATTTCTGTGGTACTTCCTTATCTGCAGTTCTCTCTCCTGTTTTTTTTTTTAAAGAAAAATTTTTTAAAGAAAATTTTATCTAATTTTGTTGCCTGAAAGTTCTCAGGTATTTCCCTTTTCCCTTCCATCCCCACATTAGAGAAGGCATAATTTGGCCCCAAAAAAAGTATATATAAAACTATAATTTGCTCGTTTCTATTTATTAGTTTTTTCACTGGGGATGGACATATACAAGCTATTCTCCAAACAACATTTCTTTTTTTGTAATGTTCTTTTTGTTCTGTTCATTTCACTCTTCATAATTTCATGTAGGTCTTTTCATGTTTTTTTTAAATTAACCTGCTCATCATTTCTTATGACTCAGTAATATTCCATCACAATTATTTGCCATAGTTCCTAATACTAAATATTTCCCAAAGATCTGTCCTGGTCTCTCTTTCTTCATTCTCTGTCATCTCATTCATTCCCTAAATGGATGATTTCTAGTCTGTACCTGCAATTTTGACCTTATGTTCAGTCATTGCATTCAATTTTTTAAAGTTTTCCCTAAGCTCCTACTATATGTCAGGCACTGTGCTAAGTACTGGGGATATAAAGACAAACATTAAAGTTTTTATCTTTTGATTCTGCTTTCAAGAAGCTTATATGCTATTAGATATTTCCACTCCTTTGTCCTAATGGCAGCTTAAACTCAAACCAATCCCAAATAAAACTGTCTACCATTTCAACTTCTGATTTTCCTATTTCTAATAATCACAAAATCTTATAGTGGGAAGAGACTTCAGAAGTCATCTAGTCCTCCTTAGCTAGACTTTTAGAGCTAGCAGAGACCTTACAGATAATCCAATTCAATTCTCCTATTTTACTGAAGGATAAACCAAAGCCCAGGGTAAAACTCATTTCACTACTTTGTACTTCCTCCAAAATACATTTCATGGGACAGTTAGGTGGCTCAGGAGTTTGAGAACCAAGCCTAGAGAAGGAAGGTCCTGGGTTCAAAAATGGCTTCAGGCATTTCCTATGATCCTGGGCAAGTCACTTGACTCTATTTGCCTAGCCCTTACTGATTTTCTATCTTGGAATCAGTACTTAGTATTGACTATAAATAAGTTAAGTGAGTAAGAGTTTTTTGTTGTTGTTGTTGTTTTTTAATTATGTTGCAACACAAATGGTGAACAAGGTAGGAGTGGGAAGGAGCCTGAAAAGCATTCTTTTTTGAGGTTTGTGCTGTCCTGTTGGCTTTCTGTTACTCCATGGCACTTGTCCAGAGATGATATGTGACTGAATACTTCTATCCACCAGTTATTTGCAGAGTCCAGAGAAGAATCCTGGCTCTCTCTCTCTCTCTCTGTCTCTCTCTGTCTCTCTCTGTCTCTCTCTCTCTCTCTCTATCTATCTATCTATCTCTTTCTCTCTCTCATCAACATAATATTTTACTCTTGTCCTTTGGTTGTTGCTATTGCTGCTAGCATGGGTGGGTAGAGGTTGTAGGTGCATATGTATGTGTAAGAAAAATTCCTTGTTAGTACTTATGTTTATATACAAAACTCCTCTTTAGTATTTAAGAAAAAGTCTTCCTTATTTCTGTTTATACTCAGAGTATCCCAGCTATTAAAACTTAAAACTGTACTAAGACATTTAGGAGATGCCATATGCTTTCTTTAGAGTAAAAGGTGAAATCTTACATATCTATCAGATGTATTTAGAGTAAAACTTGATATGTAAACAATAGGAAATATTTCATCATCAATAAACTTTTGGAAACACTTCTGTAATACATACTCTACTGTCTACCTGTATAAGAAAACAACAACAACAACAACAACAACAACAACACACACACACACACACACACACACACACACACACACACACAGAGAAAGAAAAAGGTTTTGCTTGGTTGGTTTTAAAATCTGACATCAGGAATCTTCCAAAAGAAGAACTTTCTTTCTCTTTTGACCCTTTCCAAGGACATTTACTGAGATGAAGTGGGATAGTAGGAAAGACAACACATGAAGAATTAGGAAACTAATGAATGATAGGAATTTGGGGAGAATCAGTTTCCTTCTCAGAACTTTTATTTGCTTTTTTTTATAAAATAAAGGGATTGATGAGTGGGTCTCAGATACTTTCCAGTTCTATAACTTGTCCATGGTTACACAAATAGACTTCAAGTTCCATGCTATAGCCCTCTGTCCTTTAGGTCTGCCAGTCTGTAAGCATTTCTTAGGTGCCTACTATGTGACAAGCACTGTCCTAAGCCCTGGATATGTGTTACTGGCTAACAAGTTACTGAAAATTATGTTAGCGTGTCTATGTGTGGATGTTTGTATGTATAATCATTTTCATTCTTAAATACTAGCCAGTTGAAGATAAATTGGCTCAGAGAGAAACTTGGTGGTTGTGTTTATGAAAGGGAAGAAAATGGGTACCAAATCTAAAGGAGAGACAGAAAAATGGACACCAGAAGGGACAGTTCACCATCAAACTGAGTTAGAGAGAGGCCACACTAAACAGCCAGCCCCCCTCTGCTTATTCCCTCTTCCAATACTCAGACAGGCTTGAAGAAAGATCTTTTACTGCAAAATAGCTGAAAGACACTTAGAAAGACTAAGGTTATCTATTAAAACACATACACACACACACACATACACACACACACACACACACACACACACTCACACACTCTATAAAGAAAATGCCTAACAATTCTGACAGCCCTTGTTTGAAAGGAGCAAGACAGTGAGCTTGTCTGATCTGTCTGAGAAAACCTTTACACTAAGTGGGCAGATTTTTCTCTTTGAAAGCTCTAGCTAACTAGCTCTCCAGAGGTGAGAGGTGAGTGTGTTCACATGCAGGCCAGGAAGACTCTGTGAAGGTGATGTGGGCAGAACTCAGGAAAAATCCCAACTTGAAGGCTCCCCACCCCACCAAGAGAAAGGAGACTTTGCAAAAATTGATGCAACGCTAATAATCCTGGACCTAGGAATAAAGCTCCCTCAATTTTAGGAGCACTTGGAGAGGAGCCCTATTCCCATTGTCTACCAGTGCCAACCCCAAAACATTGCAACCTATAATGGTATCTCAAATTTCACTATGAGAATTTCATTCTTTGGGGTCTATTGCTGTCCTCTTCAGCTCTCTTAAAACAAATGTAATACCATTGGACTTATTTTCACTTAGTTAAGCCAATATTGAAAAAGGATTCTATTATTGAGGTACTATCAAGGACTTTGCCTACAATGTGACAAAAAAAATAGTTAGAAATTGAAAATTTCAGATAACATGAAGCCTTCCCAGAAAGGGTGGTTGTAATGGTGAAATGACTGGAGATAAGCTCATAGTTTTGCTTCTTTTGAACAAAAGATTTGAGCACTTGACTAGGAGTCAGAAGGATGAGATTCTAGCCCCAACTATGTCCTTTATCAGTTTTGTAAATTTGGACGGCACACTAGCTCTGGGGCAAAGCTCTCTTCTGTATAAAATTTTTTATTCTTCAGTAATTTCAGACTCTTTGTAAACCCATTTGGGGTTTTCTTGGCAAAGATGCTGAAGTGTTTTGCCATTTCTTTCTCCAGCTCATTTTACAGATGAAGAAACTGAGGGAAGCAGGGTTAAGTGGAATCTGGTGACTTCAACTCTCTTTAAGGCTTACCACTATTCTAAATTGACCTTGTACTCTTATCCACTTGGCTAAACTACTAGTCTTCTGTTGGAGGCTAGAAAAATACAAGAAATGCAGATTCTGAACACCTTATTCTCTTCTGATCTTGCCATTCCTATTCAATAAACTCCAATGGTTCCCTATTATATCTAGTATCAAATTGAAACTCTCCTGTTTTTTGGCATTTAACACCCTTCACAACTTGACCTTTTCAATCTTATTATAGAAGAGTTCCCTTTACAGACTTGAATTTAGCCAAATTGGCCTCCTGTCTGCTAATCAAACATATATTTACATATCCTGTCTCAATGACTTTGCACAGGCCATCCTTCATGTCCGGAATGTACACCTTCAGTTCTATCTCTTAAAATCTCTATTTTCTTTTGAATTTCCATTCAAAAATGGCTTCTTCCAGGAGGGCTTCCCCCAATAAAACAAATGCTTCTTACAAACAGAAACCCTTTATTTTATTCTATTTTTTTGCCTTTGTATCTGCAACACCTAGTACAGTGTATGGTAGAGAACAGATGACTAATGAATGTTTGCCAATTCAGAGACGGCTAGCTGCCTTAACTTACTGCAGGTGTACTTGGTGTTGCCTCCTGGGGCTGCAAGATAGTGTGAAAAGGTCCTGGAAACAAAGAGTAAGAAGCAGAGGAGAATATTTCTAATTGTCAAATAAATTTTTTTCTTATATAGAAACAAAGTAAGGGACTGATTACCAGATAGAACTACAGAATATTATAAAATCACAGACTGCCAGAGTTGAAAGAGACATTGGAGATCATTTAGTAATTGCCTGAACATGAACCAGAATAATTTTATAATATCACTGATAAACATGGTCATCCATGTATCACTTACATGCGTAGAGTAATAGGGAACTTGCTACCTTATTAGGCAGTCCACTCCATTTTTGTTCGTCTCCAATTATTTAGAAGTTGTCCTTCCTATGAGGCTAAATTATTAAGAATAGAAAGAAACCTTAGAGGTAATCTAATTAAATACACTCGTTTTTATAACTGAAGAAACTGAGACTTAGAAAGAGAGAGAGAGAGGAACAGTGACATCTTTGGCCCTTGATTTAATGGGTAGCAGTTGGGACTCAAAAAGTCTTTGATTCCAAGTCTGTATCCTTTTAACTATATCACATTATCTCCATAAGGCAAAAACCAAGATTATTATGCCATTTCTCTGGAAATAGTAAAATCAAGCCCTGAGAGGAGGAGGTTGATGACAGGATAATAGGTTTAAGGTCAAAATGGACCTAGTAGTTAAATAATTGAATATCCTCGATTTATAATATGATGAAAGCCCCATATGTCTATGAGTTCAGAGGATTGTAATTAAATGGCTCAAGGGAGGCAGAATAGATATCTTTAGACCTCTTCCCCCACACACACCTTTTTCTAATGGAGATTTTATCTCTTACCAGGAAGGGAAGCAAAAAGTTGGGACCAATGACCCTTCTGTTCTCCTTGGAGAGAGGGGATACTGGGCTAGAATTATATCTGCTCCCTTAAATATTTCTAGTCTAGGGAATATGATCAGGTTCTATCTAAATTTTGATCATTGTTTTTCATTGATAATGGGGAGAGGGGAACTTCAAGTTTTATATCCAAGGCATGACCCCTTCACCACCTAGTGCTAGTTCTACAATGAATACACATAGCAAATAACAAAAAAAAATCCATTTATTCATATCAATAGCAAAACAGAAATTAGAGATGGTAAACAAAGAAGACTATATACAAGACAACAGAGAGTAAAGGAACTCTCCCTTTGGGAGAGAGGAAGCTCAGCTTAAGTAAAAGAGAGTCCTAAATCTCAGACAAAGAGAAGTCTCAGAAATCTCTCTTGTACCTATCTGGGATAGCGACACCATTGAGAATGCTATCTCTTCTCATGTCTTCCCTGGGTCTTTTCCTTCAATAATGTAAGGTGGGGTTGGCTTCTTCTATTTTTTCCTTATAGAAACTAGAAACCAGAAGTGCCTGAAATGACTTAAAGCTTGAAGAGATATGAAAAAGACTGAAGAAGATTGGATAAAAAATGAAGTTATCTTGTTCTCACCAACTCTACCCCCTCTCTCATGCAGGGGAGGGCAATTATCTCCACCAATAAGGAGAGAATCTTGTGCCAAAGCAACTACAATTGGAACAGGAGTTACAATTTTTAAAAAGGTCCGAAGCGTTAAGTGGTTTACATAAGGTCACATAGGTAGCAAGTGTCTAATTGGATTTGGCACTCATTCTTTGTCAGGACAATTAGCACTTTTTTGTTGTACCATTTTATTGAAATTTGCCAAACTCAACAATACATCTCAAGAAAAGGGATTTAAGAAGGCCAGAATTAAGCAGAGGTGCAAAAGGTTGATCCGAAAGATGGTATGACCAATGAAAATGAAAATCAGTTTTTGTAGTGGCATTTTGATGGCTGGTCCTGGGCAATTCTTTTGTATGCTCCCTTTCTGGAACTTAAAGGGGGCCACAGAAAGGGACCATATATCTGTCTATTACTGAAGAGACCAGACGTGATTTAACTGGAATAAAGCACTGTCAGGCAAAGATAATCTACTTTACAATGCAGGTTGGCACCTACTCTACAAATTATAGTCTTAGAGAGTTGCTTGGGAGACTTAGAGGTTGAATCACTTATCCACAGTGTCACAAAGAGTATGTATCAGAGGGCAGTTCTTCCTGACTCCAAGGGAAGCTCTCTAACCACTATATAAATAGCCATGATTTATGTAGCTCTGTAATGTTTGGAAAGCACTTCATATTTATTATTATTTTATTTTAGCCTCATAGTGCTGTGAGGTAGGTGCTATTATTATTCCCATTTTGCAGAGGAAGAAACAGAGAAACAGAGAAATCAAGGTGACTCACCCAGGATTATATAGCCAGTAAGTTTCAAATGTGGCATTTGAATTTAAGTCTTCTGATTTCAAATCCTTCTTCAAATGCTGACTAGCAATGTGACCCTGGGCAGGTCACTTAACCTCTGATTGTCTTAATCTCCTGGGGAAAGGAAATGGCAAAGCATTCTGGTTTCTTTGCTGAAAAAAACCCCATGAACAGAATCACAAAGAGCAAGGCATGACTGAACATCTGAACAACAATTTCTTGACTTTCAGTCCAGCTTGCAATTCATGCTGACATACTTAGCCTAAATTATTCTTAACTTTAGCTGGTGGTCGAATTGAACATTAACAATAATAATCACTTACATTTATTTAGCACTTTACAGTTTCCAAAGCACTTTCATGCATCCTTTTATTATCACACTGATGTCTTACAAATGGCCTGTGAGGTTGGCAAGGCAATACATGTTATCCATATTTTGTTCATGAAGAAGCCAGAGCTCTAAAAAATTAGATGAGTTACTCAAGATCACACATCAAATTACTAGCAGAATTAGGATGAAAACCAAAGTTTTCAGAATACTCTTAGTCCATTGCTTGTTACACTACTCCATGCTGAATTAAGACTAAAAAAACTCTATTGTATTGAATCCTTCAGGAAGTTTATACATAATTTGGGAGAATCCAGACTATTTGTCAAATGATGCAACCCATGAAGACTTGTCTCCTTAAATTAAGATAGTACCCATTTTTCAACACAGTGGAATGGAAAGAAAACTGAATGTTATCAATGTTGGCTAATGAGGGGGTGTCCCTCAATTGGGAAATGACTAAATAAATTGTGGTATCTGAGAGTGATAGAATAAATACTACTGTGCTATAAGGAATGATGAACCGCTTGATTTCTATATGAACTGGAAAGACCTCCATGAACTGATGTGAAGTGAAATGAGCAGAACCTGGAGAACATTGTACACAGAAACTGAAACATTTTGGAATCATCAAATGTAACAGACTTTGCTACTAGTAGCAATACAATGATCCTGGACAATCCTGGGGGACTTATAAGAAAGAATACTATCTACATCAAAAGAAAGAACTGTGGGAGCAGAAATGCAGAAGGAAAACATATCACTTATCATTTGTTTATATGGGTATATTATTTGGGGTTTGAGTTTTAAAAGATTGCTCTATTACAAAAATGAACAATATGGAAATAGGTATCAAGTGATAATATATGTATAACCAACCCAGTGGAAGTACTTGTCACCTCTGGGAGGTAGGAGGGAAGAGGGAAAAGAAAGAACATGAATCATATAACTATGGAAAAAGATTTCAAAATAAATAAACATTTGAAAATAAAATAAAATTTGAATTTTCTTCTCTGTCAAACAGGAATAATAATATTTACTGGTCTATTTCACAGCATTTTGTATAGCTCAAACAAGATTCATACATTTGTCTGGGGCTGCCAACATGACCTTAGGGCTTATATACATAGCACTGGTAAGCTCCTCTATTAGACTATAAATTCCTTGAGGACAAGAGTTATCTTTTGCTTCTTTTCTATCCCCAATGTTTACCACAATACCTAGCACACTTAATAAATGTTTATTGATTGATTGAGGTGCATGGACCCTATATCCCAATCCTTTGGAGTTCATGTACCTCAATCAATGAATTGGGTTAGCAGATTGATGTCAGGGTTCCCACAAACTTAGGTGGTAAAAGTACATCATCATTTCAATCTTATATATTTTGTTTTATGCAATTAAAACATTATTCTGAAAAAGTCAATGACAAAAAAAAGTTTAAGAAATTTTGCTCTAGGGTAATGAGATAAATTCTGAAGCAATCAATTCATCAACAGTATAGTTTGAACTATGCTTTAATGCATAATCACCAACTTAATTTTCTGTTGAACAGTTCTATTATCGTAGATATTATCAAGAACAAATAAAGCATACAAGATGATTGAGAGAAGAAATATTCATACACACACACACACACACACACCACATTCTACATCATCACCCTGGTGGAACATATAAAAAACAAGCAAAAGTAGAAGCCAAGCCCTTTCCCTTGTACCAATGCCCAACCAAAGTCTTTTCTCCTTTCTACTGATAAATAAACCCTGCCCAAAGGCAAATGGATTATGGCCAGTCTTATAATTCATCAGCAATAATAACCACCCTCTCTTCTCCTTAGATGTTTCAACTAATAATTGCCTTTGAATTCCACCTTCCAGTGGTGCTATAGCTTGTGATGTTGTACACTTGTCCTTGGGAGCTCTGCTGGATTTCTTGAATTACAGTGCTAACATGATGGATGTAAAAGTACTTTGTAAATTGGAAAGCACATATAAATGCCAGCTATTATGATTATCATTTTTTCTAGGATCTCCTCAGGCACACGTGACCAATTGCATTATCCAGTTTCAAAGCCTGCCTTCATACATGGCCCTTCATATAGGGGCAGCACTTGAATGATCTGCCCTGCAGGATTTTTCATTTTCCTTGTACACTGTGCTGAGAAACAACTGAGAGTATAATATAAAGACTGTAAGAGCAGGAATGTACTTGTCATACATGTAAATGCTTGGATAATGGATCATTTTAGTTCATTCATAATTTCTTAGAACCTTTGACTTTTGGAGAGGGTTCTAAATACACAGAATATTCCATCAATTTCTGGTTTTTTTCACTTCATTTTTCTTTCTGTTCTTCCTTTCTTCTTCCTTTCTTCCTTTTTCTATTCATTCCTTCTTTCCTTCTGTTCTTTTCTGTTCCTTTCTTCTTTCTTCCTATTTTTCTTTATTTCTTTCCTTCTTCCCTTTCTTCCATTCTTAGTTAATTGGACTTGATAGCTTCATTCTCTAAAGTGTAAAGGAATAATTTTGAACCAACAAATTCTCTGATTCTATGCTAAGCATTCTACCGGTAAAGGAATACAGAGCTAGAAGTAAAACAGACTTTGCTATCAAGGAACTAATATTCTATCTTGGGTATCTACCCTATACACAAATAAGCAATGGAAGGAAACTGCTCCTCTGAACTTAATTCAAGCCCCTAAGGAAAAATATGTTTGCTAAAGGTTAAATGTTGGTATTCTTAAAAGATGGCAACTACTCAAACAACAACAAAAAAGTAAGGAATTCTGAAAATAGTCTCAGCTTGCACCTTAGTTTTAGGAGAGGAGAATTCAGAGTTAAGAAAAAGCCTAGACATGAAAAAAAGGCTTTAGTACCTACAAAATTTGCTCCAAGAGGAATGAGATGTTCTGATTTTTGATGCTAATTTATCAAAATTTTGATGCTAAAATACAAAAAGAAAAATGATTATTTAAAAGAAATTAATTGAATTATATAAGTAATTAATCAACTAACATATTATACAAGGATGTATATTACAGAAAAGAAAGACAAATAAATAAAAGGAATAAAATATGTAAAGTTAGAGATATACATGGCTCTTAGAGCTAAGAATGAAGTAAGATTATAATAAATACAGAAGACAGCAAACAAGGCTTTTGAAGGGTAGAGTAAAATCGTAAAAATGAATAATAGTACCACTTCTTTGGGTTGATAACAAATGAAATGATGACAGAAAAAGCAGAAATACTCTACTCCTATTTTTTTATTTTCTCTACCAAAAAAGAATAATCATCGCACTAGAACAAAAATTGTTAATAGGAAATTGAAATCATATAAGAAAAAAAAGAGAATGGAGTCAGGAGGCAGAATCAAGATGATAGAGTAGGTGCAGGGAAAGTTTGAACCACCATAAGCATCTTCTCCAACCACCTTTTTTAAAAATAATGCCTCAAAATGAATATTAGAGTGAAAGAACCAACAAGGAGATGGAGTAAAAGTAAAGTTCATGCTGAGAACAACTTGAAAGGTAGGCAGAAAGGTTCTGGTTCACTTGGGTAAGAGGGGAACTCAAAGGTGGTTACACCAAGGAATACAAGCAGAAGCCAACAGCAAGCCCCTCACTCCATGTCTATAGCTCCAGGTTCTGAACCTGGGCCCAAGCCAATGTTTAGACTTTGAGAGCCTGCCTAAGCCAAAAGCAGTGCAACCCCATAAAGTTCCTACCCCCAGCTCATGCGTTACAATAAGGTCCAGTATCTCAGTGTGAGAGAGTCTATTCAACATGCCTGATCTGTGTAGACTGAGAATAAGGCCAGGAACCCCAGCCCAAGATTGTGCGGAGGACTTGACCCAGAGTGAGGAAGTCCCCAACATGCTGACCTATTGATCCCAGACCAAGCTATCCCTTAACCCAAGTTAAGGCTAAGTTATAAGCATCAGGGCAAAGCAGTCTACAGTGTGTTTGACTTGATCAAGCCCAGAGAGAGACCAAAAGCCCAACCAAGCTTGATACTAAACTTTAAGGCCCAGCACAAGGTAGCTCAAAGTGTTCTAAGCTCTATAAGTCATCAGCAGTCTCACGGGGTGATTGAGTCAGCAGTGGGATATGGCTAACAGAGCTCCCAGCCCACAGGCCATAATACCACCTAAGAAGAACTGAAACTTGCAGAAACCCAGAAATAGAGGTAAGGGTAGCAGCAAGGAAGAACTGAATTTTAAGAGAGTGCCCTCTCTACCCTGAGAACAGAGCCCACCTTTAAAATAAAAGTGAAAGTTAAGAAAAAGGGAGGGAAAATTAGCAAATTTTAAAAAATAAAAACACCAAACCATAGAAAATGTGTACAGAGATAAAGAAGAGCAAGGTATAAACCCAGAAGGGGACAGTAAAAGCAAAGCAAAGTTTCAAAGAAAAATATACGTTCTTGAAAAGCTCAAATTGAATTTCAAAAAGCAATTAAAAGTAGCAGAAGAAAAATAGGAAAGAAAAAGGAAAGCAATGCAAGACAAAGATAACAGCAGAATTTGCCAAATGAGAGGTTCAAAAGCTTACAGAAGAAAAGCATTCTATAAAAATCAGAACTGTGCAACTAAAAGCTAAAGATTTGATGAGATATTAAAAAAGAGTAAAACAAAATCAAAAGAATGCAAAAACATCACAGAAGAAAATATGAAATATCTCATAAAAAAACAACTAACTTGGAAAATAGATCCAGGAGAGATAATTTAAGAATTATTGGAATATCTGAAAGCCATGATAAGAGGAAAAAATCCTGGACATCTTAATACAAGAAATCATCAAAAAATCACCTTGATATTCTTGAACAAGAGAGGAAAATAGAAATAAAAAGAATCTACAGATAACCTCTAGAAATAAATTCCCAAATGACAACTCTCAGGAATATTAGAGCTAAATTCAAGAGCCCCCAAGCAGCCAGAAAGAAAATTCAAATACCCTGGAGCTACACTCAGGATTACATAAGACTTAACAGCATCCACATTAAAGGACTAGAAGACTTGGAAAATGATATTCCAGAAAGCAAAATATCTAGGGTTACAATCCTGAATCATCTATCCACCAAAACTAAGTATATTTGTTTAGGGGAGAAAGTGGTCATTTAATAAAATAGAATGTTTCCAAGCAATCCTAATGAAAATATCAGATCTCAACAGAAAATCTGATTCCAAATACAAGGCCCAAGAAAAATTAAGAAGGTAATTTGGAAAGAGAAAAATGAAGGAATTAGATTAGGTAAAATTTTATGTATTCCTATGTGAAAAGCTGATATTTGTAATTCTTAAACAGGTTAACAGTGTTAGAACTGTAGAAGGAGTATACGTAAATAGAGAGTGTAGGATTAAGTTGATGAGAATGATGTGATATGTGACAAAGAAATCAAGGGTTGAAAAAAAAGCATTGCACTGAGATAAAAGGGAAGAGAGGGGTGGGATGGAGTAAATTATCTCACCTAAAGAGGCTTGAAAGACTATTCTAGTGGAAGGAAGGATGAAGGCAGTGACAGGCAATGCTTAAAACTTAGTTTCACTATAACTGGCAAAGAGAAATAACAAACATACTCCTTTGGGTACAGAATACTATCTTACCCTATAGAAAAGTGGGAGGAAAATTAGAAGGGAGGCAGGAATAATAGAAGGGACAGGGAAAAATTAAAAGCAAAATTCCTGTGAGAAGGGACAGAGTGAAAGGAGAAAGAGCAGGATCAAAAGGGGAAATAAGATGGGAGGGATACATACAACTGGTAATCACAACTGTTTATGTGAATAGGATGAACTGACCCACAAAACAGAAGCAGATAGCAGAGTGGATTAAAAAACCAGAATCTTACTATATATTTTTATGAGATACACATTTGGGGCAGGGAGACACACACAGAGTAAAGTTAAGGAATTGGAGCAGAATTTATTATGCGTCATTTAGTGTAAAAAAACAGGAGTAACAATCATGATCTCAGACAAAGTTAAAGCAAAACCAGATATGATTAAAAGAGATAACAAAGGAAATTACAACTTGTTAAAATGTACTACAAACAATGAAGTAATAACAATACCAAATATATAAGCACCAAATGGTATAGCCTCCAAATTTTTAAAATAGAAATTAAATGAACTTCAGGAGAAAATAGTAAAACCATACTAGTGGAGGGACCTCAATTTCCTCCTTTCAGTTCTAGATATATCAAACAAAAAAATGAACAAGAAAGAAGTAAGTGAATGAAATTTTAGAAAACTTAGAACTAATGGCTCTCTGGAGAAAAATGCATAAGAATAGGAAGGAATATACCTGCTTTCCAGCATTACATAGCTCCTACACAAAAACTGACAATGTATTAGGACAAAAAAATTTCACAACTAAATGCAGAAAAGCAGAAATAATAAATTAAGCCATTTCAGATCATAACACAATAAAAATCATTATCAGTAAGGGTCCATGAAAAGACAAATCAAAAATTAATTGGAAACTAAATAATCTAATTCTATAAAGGGAGTGGGTCAAAGAACAAATTATAGAAATAATCAATAATTTCATCAATGAAAATGACAATGAGGAGACCACACCAAAATTTATTGTGTGCAACAAAAGCAGTACTTAAGAGGAAATTTATGTGTCTAAATGCTTACACCAATAAAATAGAGAATATTCAGACCAATGCATTGGACATACAAGAATAAATTAAAAATCCTCAATTAAAGACTAAATTGGGAATTCTAAAAATTAAATAAGAAATTACTAAAATTGAAAGAGAACCATAGAATTAATAAATGAGACTAGGAGTTGCTTTTATGAGGAAAAAAATAGAGAGACATTGGTTAATTTGATTTAAAAAAGAAAGAAGAAAATCAAATAATTGGCATCAAAAATGAAAAAGGTGAGTTCGCTACCAAATGAAGAGGAAATTAAAACAATTATAATGGAGCTATTTTGTACAATTATTTGTCAACAAATCTGATAGTCTAAGTGAAATTTCTAAGTCTAAGTGAAATATACAAAAAATATAAATTGCCAAAATTAACAAAAGTAGAAATAAAATACCTAAATTAACCAATTTCAGAAAAAAGAAATTGAACAAACCATCAATGAACTCCCCAAGAAAAAATCCCCAGGGCCAGATGGATTCAAAAGTGAATTCCATCAAATATTTAAAGAACAATTAATTCCAATACTATATAAACTATTTGGGAAAATAGGCAGAGAAAGAATCCTACCAAATTCTTTTTATTACATAAATATGGTACTATCTATTATCTAAAACAGAAAAGCAAAAACAGAAAAAGAAAATTATAAGCCAATTTCATTAATGAATATAGATGCAAAAAATTTAAATAAGACACTAGCAAGAAGACTACAGCAATATATCATAAGAATAGTTCACTGTGACCAGGTGAGATTCATACCAGGAATGCAAGGCTGGTTTAATATTCAGAAAACTATCAGAATAATTGGCCATCACAATAGAAATCACATGATTATCTTAATAGATACAGAAAAGACCTTCAATAAAAGACAAAACCCATTCCTCTTAAAAACACTAGGAAGCATAGGAATAAGTGGGTCATTCCTTAAAATCATAAGTAATATCTCTCTAAAACCACCAGCAAGTGTATAATTTGCAATAGGGATAGGTTAGAAGCCTTCCTAATAAGATCAGGAGTGAATCAAGGATGCCCATTAATATTGTATTAGAAATGCTAGCTTTAGCAATAAGGAAAGAAAAAGAATTTGAAGGAATCAAAGTAGGCAGCAAGGAAACTAAACTATCATTCTTTGCAGATGATATGATGGTATACTTAGATAATCCTAAGGAATCAGATAAAAACTAGTTGGAATAATTAATAACTTTAGTAAAGTTGAAGACACAAAATAAATCCACATAAATCATTAGCATTTCTATATAACACCAAAATTCGGCAAGAAGAGATAGAAAGAGAAATTCCATTTAAAATAACTCTAGAAAATAAAAAATACCTGGGAATTTCCTTTTCAAGAAAAATCCAGGAATTTTGTGAACCACAATTATAAAGCATATCACACAAATAAAGTCAGATCTAAACAACTGGAAAAATGTTAATTGTTCATGGGTAGGCAAAGGTAATATAATGAAAATGACAATTCTAACTAAATTAATATATTGATTTTGTGCCATACCAATCAAAGTATCAAATAATTATTTCACATAACTAGAAAATTTAATAACAAATTTCATCTGGAAGAATAAAAGATTAAGAATATCAAGGAAACTAATGAAAAAAATGTGAAGGAAGGTGGCCTATTAGTAACAAGATCTCAAAGCAATCAGTAGTAAACTGTCTGGTACTGGCTAAGAAATAAAATGGTAGATCACTGTAATAGAATTGATACACAAGATCCAGGGAGCAAATGACCTTAGCAACCTAGTGTTTGATAGATCCAAAGATCCTAGCTTTCAAAATAAGAGCCCACTTGTTTAACAAAAACTGCTTGGAAAATTGGGAAATGGTATGGCAGAAACTAAACATAAACCAGTATCTCACATCCTATACCAAGATAAGGTCAAAATGGATATATGATTTAGATATTTAGAGTGATACCATAACTAAATTAAGGGAACATAGAATAGTTTACCTGACCAATCATTGGAGAAGGGAAGAATTTATGACTGAACAAGAGATAGGGAGCATTATAAGATGTAAAATGAATAATTCTGATTATATTAAATTAAAAAGGTTTTCTACAAACAAAAGTAACCAAGATTAGAAGAGAAACAAAAAACTGGGGAAATTTTTTTAACAAATTTTGCTGATAAAGATCTAATTTCTCAAATTCATAGAAAACTAAGTCAAATTTAACAAGAATATAAGCCATTCTCCAAGCTGAAAAATGGTCAAAGGATATAAACAGAATGTGAAGAAATTTTCAAATAAGAAATAAAAACTATTAATAATCACATAAAAACATTCTAAATCACTCTTGTGTAGAGAAGTGCAAATTAAAATAACACTGAGATACCATCTCATACCTATCAGATTGGCCAATATGATGATAAAAGAAAGTAATAAATGTTGGAGGGGATGTGGTAAAATTAGATACTAATGCATTCTTGGTGGAGTTATGAATTGATCAAACATTCTGGAAAGGAGTTTGGAATTATGCCCAAAGAGCTATAAAACTGTGAATACTCTTTGATCCTGTAATGCCACTACTGGGTCTAGATCCCAAAGATTATTATAAAAGGAGAAAGAGCCTATTTGTAAAAAAATATTTGTAGCAGCATTTTTTGTAGTGGCAAAGAATTGGAAATCGAGGGGTGTCTATCAACTGAAGAATGGCTGAACAAATTGTGGTATATATTAGTGATTGGAATACTATTGTGATATAAGAAAAAGTAAGCGATATGATTTCAGAAAAAGCTGGAAAGATCTTCATTCAATGATGCAGAATGAACTAAGTAGAACTGGGAGAGCATTGTACACAGTCATAGCAATACTGTGCAAGGATCAACAGTGAAAACTTGGCAACTCACAGCAATGCAATGATCTGAGACAATCCTGAAATACTTATGACAGGGAATGCTATTCACCTCCAGAGAAAGGACCATTGACTTGGTTGGATACAGATCAAAGCATACTATCTTTCACATCAGTGTATTTATGGTTTTATTTTGTAGTTTAGGTTTTATGTGAGTGTTCTCATACAACAATGATCAATATGGAAGTGTGTTTTGCAAGATAACAAATTAAAAAAAAATAACTGCCAATGATGAGTTCAAGTAACCTGGTCCAAAAGAACACCTCTTTGAGGCACTGAAAAAAAACCCTAACTCATAAAATTGATGAATAATGGTAAGATTTCTTATACAATGTGTAGAGAATGAGAAAGTTACTCCAAGTAAATGTGGGTCTCTATTTTTTAAAGATGAATTTTTCAAAGTATATGTAATGTAATCAATCAGACTTCCATTTCTGGAATAATTCTGGAACCAATTATTAAAATGACAGTTGGAAGACTATGATCATTATGAACAATCAAGTTAATTTTGCTTCTATTTGTTACATGGTTATCAGATTATTAGATTGAGGAATCCTAAATTTAAACTTTACCTTGATATCTGGAAAATACTCTCATGGAGTGATGGAAAATAGGCAATAGTATGGTTAAGAGGATTCCATTTGATAGAGTGATCAAAGACCAATGATTAGTAGATTAATGTGAACCAGAATGTAGTACTCTGATGTAGTGCTTTGACCCTGATCCGATGTAAATATGCTTTCTTTTTCATTCATTCATTTAATAAACTTTTATTAAGTATCTGTTATGTACTGGATACTGAGCTAAGCCCTGGGAATACAAAGAAAAGCAAAAGATAGCCCCTTCCATCACTAATTAATTGGACTTAATAGTTTCATTCTCTAAAAAGCAAAAGAATAATTTCAGTTCAACAAAACTTTAACAGAAGCTGATTTTAAGCAAAGTTTTACACCAGTAAAGGAAAACAGAAGTAATGGAGTTCACGGTCTAATGGGGAGATGACATGCAAATAACTGTGCACAAACAAGCAATATAAAGAATAAAATGGAGATAAATTTTAGAAGGAAAACACTAAAATTAAGGGAGATGGGGAAAGGCTTCCTGCAAAAGGTAGGATTTTAGCTGGTACTGGAAAGAAGTCAGGGAAGCCTGTCTAATAACGAAGAATCGTTTAGATTTAATATGATACCTATGGGTTCCAGTTGAGATGACATGACTCAAACATATTAGAAAACCACAGTGTCACTTCAATACAGGAGATTTTAAAATTTCTATTAGGGGATGCCCTTGAAAAGCATTTTTTTAAATGAACATTGGACAGGAAAGACCTTTTACTCTAGTCCTGTCTATGTGACACTGAGCATGTCTTCTCCATTTCACAGTCCTCAGTTTCCTTCTATACTCATTCCAGTGGCTGCATGAGATAATCTCCTAATTCCCTTCCATTTGTAATGTTCTTAATTGCTAATATGCATTCTCTTTCTGCTTCCTTTCAGGGTCAGTGATGGTTGCTATCAGCACATAATTGTGTGGGCTAATGAAAAAATGAAAATCAAGGTGGAAGGCATCAGGAAAAGGAAATGAAGAAATGACAACTTTGAAGGCAGCAGGAACTTGGAGATGTCTCCTTGGAGAGGCAGAAAAAACCAACAAGACACATGCTGCTTTATCAGCCTTGCACAGGAAGCTGAGTCCTTAGACTTTTGATTCACTTGGGTTTTGTTCAAAATGTTGTTTTGTTAAGAACAAAAAGGTCCTGGAAGTCTAATAATCATTGGAAGTACACCCTCCTTCAACCCACACCCCAGCAAGTTATCAATTGCCAAGAGTAAAAGGAACAAGAAATGTAAGAGATTTCAGCCAAGCTGGAAGCTTGGAACCCATGGTTTTGAGTGGGAAGTAAATTTGGCAAAAACCACTCCTTTGCCCTGAGGATTGAAATATGTTTGTGTGCTGCCAAGACAGGAGAAATACATTTTATGAGATAGAAGTATTCAATTTGCAGGGGGCCTGAGGAGCCATTAACTGTGGTAGGCAAGAAAAATATGACAATGGAGAAAGCCACGCTGGGGTCCTTTGCAACATACATAGCATAGCTGGGCTAAGGATGAGTCCCTAATGAAGGTCAAGGAGCCTGCAAACAGGGATGGCTCTTGGGAAAGAAAAAGTAGAGTTGGCAATGTTTCTTTTTGTCTCTTCCTTTTCTACCCTCCAAGAATCTCAAATGAGAATTTCATTTGCCTCTTTTCTAAAGTAGGATACAGACACATTACCTACATCGAGGCAGAATGATGAGCCTCTATCCATAGAAAAGCTAACCTGACTATGAATAAGGACTAAATCTATCAATAACTGACAAAGGACTGCACTAAGGGGTTTGTGTGTGTGTTTTTATTAATAAATCCATTTATCCTTTTCATCTACCATGATTTGATCATTTACTTATTACTGCCTAGGAGACTCTGGGAAATAAGTCACCTTTTGAACCTCAATTTCCTCCTCTGTATGAAGTATGAGGTAGTAGTCAGATAGATATTCTCACTTGAAAGAGTGAGACAGGGAGTTAAATTAATTTGTGAAGCCTCCCTGATATATATGAAAGCTTTTGAAGGAAACAGGAATGTCAATGGACATAGGGGCCTGTGAATGTGCCCCTGCTAATAGTAGTCTAAAAGAATCATGTCTACTTTGTTTTCTGAGGCATTTTACTAGCACCCTATTTAAATGTAGGGGTTGAAGAGACAGATTGAAACCACACATCCATACAAAACTCCAATTTTAAACTTTCAAAAGATGACTATCAGATATGAAAACATAAGACATTTTTACTAGTCAAACAGAGTAAAGAAACAAAAACAACTAAATTGAATTTATTTTTGCTGACATAAAATTATGTAACTTTGCAAAAGGCTCTTTTAAGTATACCTCTCCTTTCCCTTAAAATATAGAACCTCTTTTTAGCTACATTTTTTGGTGAAAAAAACATCTTTCCAACTAGATCCTACTTAATAGCTTTGAAATTGATAATGAAGTGCCAGCAATATCATTTAAGGACTGGTAACCAGGGGAGTATTCTTTGAAAATTTAAGTTTTCTAATTTTTTTGCCTTCTTTGCCCCCTATCAAGTAGAGCACAATATTCCATGTATTCTGGGCTAAAACACAGAAAACAAAATGGTAAATGGAATTAAGGGAGAAAAGAAAAAAATGCCTTGTTGGTTTTTCCCTAATATAACTGTAGATGGCTACAATTCTCAGACAGGAGTGAAGGGACTTTGAAGGATAATCTGTGTATGTTCAGAGGCAAATAGAAGAGGACCAAAAGTCCACCTTGGTCCTAAAAGAATGAATCTCCACCAAGGAAATGTGTCATTAGAGTAATAAAGGAAGCAAAGTAAAAGTCTAAAAGAGGGTCATAGAAGATACCAATTGAGAGAAACCAAGTTCCTAAACATTGATCCTTCTTCCTTGCACACAAAAGTATTCTGAGATTGGGTTGGGGAGAGAGATAGAAACCAATAAAGAGAAATGAGAGAGAGAGAGAGAGAGAGAGAGAGAGAGAGAGAGAGAGAGAGACAGAGAGAGACAGAGACAGAGAGACAGAGAGAGAGACAGAGAGAGAAAGAGACAGAGAGAGAGACAGAGAGAGAAAGAGAGACAGAGACAGAGAGAGAAAGAGAGAGACAGAGAGAGAGACAGAGACAAAGACAGAGACAGAGACAGAGAGAGATGGAGAGAGACAGAGAGAGAGAGAAAAGAACATTTCCAGGGTTCCCTTTGTGCCAGGCACGATGATAAGTGCTGGGTATACTCAAGTATAAGCATGCAAGATAGTCCTTCAAGTTTATACTATAATAGGAGAAAGGAGAGAATGACCTAAACTTAGAGATAATAAGGAGACAGCCATGAAATGGCACAGAGACCTGGATCTTGGTAAGATAGGCAAAAACTCTTCTCTCAAGGTGAAGGGTCCCATGTTTTCAGCAGAAGAAGATGAGATTATTACTGGAGAATAGATGGCATGGTACATAGCAGTGGTGCAGGCTCTATCAACCAAGTCTCCTTGGAGTCTGAAAAACCAGTGGGTACTAGATCCTAGGCTGCCCCAAAATAGCAAAGGGCTGTTTTTACAATAATGTATGCCTGGGCACATCCAGACTCTTCTCAAAGGTCTATGCCTACCATACAGGAAAATTCTGAAGAATAGTGACTTCTGGAAGCACAGAGCCTCTGGTGTTATTTTTATCATGTATCTCTCCCTAAAAACAAGTGAAAGAACCTAATGCTATTTTAAAACTAATTGTGAGTTAACCAACCTCCTTTTGGATCTTTCCATTTGGATGTCTTATTGGCATCTCAAATCTAACTGTTCCAAATCTAATTATAATAAGTTATCTTTCCCCTTAAATCTGCCTCTTATCACTTCCCTGTTTATTTATTGAACTGCTTCATCCAGGTTTCCATGCTTTAAACCTTGAAGTTACCTTTGACCTTCTCTTCTTCATTATTTCTAATATCCAAATGCTTGCCCAATCTTATCAATTCTGCCTTCATCCCAATAATGGCTCTCATAAAACCTCCTCCTGAATGGTTACAATATCTTATCTTTACCTTGTCATTCTTTTATCTATCAACTACATTCAGAATAATCTTCCTTTTTCATTGTAGTACTTTTACATGGTACTTCACTGGTCTGATTCATGGGCAAAAAGCTTCCTAGACAGGATGCTGTTTGAAATAATGTCACTTTGTGTTTGTGGGTACAGGATTTCTTTCCTTTGGTACAGGTCCTTGTGAGACACGCAAAGGTTGGAAGAGCCACCAGAGGTTGGGTGGTCAAACTCAGGAAGGAATCAGCCCTGAGGAGTGATACAGTGAAGCAATAAATCAATCATCCTTGCAGTCGATAAAAACTACAAACGAGGAGAGTTGTACATTGGCTACTTGGTGGGTCTGGAAACAAATTAGTTATTGGAATAACGTTTCAATAACCACTTTAAGTTTGAGCTCACTCACCCAAGACATATATGTGTAGAGGGAAGATTGTGCCCCAGTGAAAGACATTTTCTTTGGTATTCTAGTTCTTAGGAATCTTGTTAGTAAATACTCCTTTGTAAAAATTAATAGTATTTTGTTCATTGCTTTTGAGGAGAAATCAGCTGGCAGATGATAATGAGGTTCTAATCATAGGCGATTGATTTGGAAAAGGGGAATATATTAGAATAGGGACTTGAGTTCATTGTATTAGGATGACACTCCAATCCTTCAAAAGTAAACCTAAGGGGAAGATATACTATGGAGAACTTACATGCTACACATCTGAGTTGCCAAAATAAAGCCAGAGTTTCTCAATACTTAGGTATATTTAGAATAATTATGGAATGAAAGAGGAGTAGAATTGAGGTGACATAGGGTTTGTAGCTGGGGAAATTAGGAAAAATTCTACATGGAAAGCAGCTCCTAGGCTGAGTCTTGATGAAAGAAACCAGGGATGATGAGCAGATGTGAAGAGGCATTCTCTAACCACTGGAGAAAACCACTAAAACAATGAGAAAAAAATGGATCAACATAGTCTATGCTGTAGCCAAATTAGACTATTCTTGATTTCTTGATTCTCCAAACTCTGTACATATTTATACTCTAGTCCTCTTTCACTGTTATCTATACCCTCCCTCATTCTTTTTTCATTCTTTCTTTTTTCTTTGCTTTATTCTTTCTTTTTCTTCCTTTTTTCCTCCTCATTTTCCCCTTTCTTCTTTCTAAATTCCCTTCCCATCTTGCAATTGGAAACTCCTCTATGAAATCTTTTTTAATTGACCAGTCATAAATGTTTTCTCCTTATATTTTATAAACCATTTACATAAACATTATTGTCAATCTTCACAATAAATCCATGAAGTTACTGGAGTAGGTCTGGTCAGATTAGATAGATCTCAACATGTTACAACCCTTTTCTTTAAATGGGAGGTGGTCAATCTAAAAGAATAAAGACAGACATTGAGTATATCAAACTGCCAATAGTTCATTTGTTCCCTATTGTTTTCAATTTCCTTGGCTCCCTTGACCAGTTTTGTCTTGTCCTCTTGTCCTGAATATATAGAATCATAGAATCTCAGGATTAGAAGGAACCTGTATATCAACAAAAATCTCCTCAATAGCCTCCCTGAATAGATAGTCCCCTAGAATATGACTAGCTATCTTTCTACTCAGAGATCTAGAGTTACTTTTGAAGGGTTGAAGTAGTCAGCAAGTGCTAAAAAACTTTCAGTTGAGGGAGATCCTTACTTACTAAAGCAACTTGTTTTGCCTTTGGGAACCTCTAATTATTAGAATATTTTGTTTTATTTGCTTTGCTTCATTTTGAAAAGATGGCATTGGAACCATTACACTCCATTTTATCCTTGATACCTTAACTTAGTAAGAATATTTCTCAATCAACCAATCACTCTATAGGCCTTATACTAAGTGTTAAAAGGACTTCAAAGTAGAATAATCTTGCACAAGAATCACATTCTTAGATACGTTGAGAAAATCTGGCAAAACCTCAGGGATCACTTATAAATTATCAAATGAGTTGAGAATAGATTCATTTCATAAATTGCAGGGAACATGTAATTCTAGCTTGGCCCCTCTGAGACGGAATAGCCAGCAAAGTTGAAGGAAGGAATAGTCAGCATTGGCCTTAGATACATTTTTATGCCCCACCAGAAGAGGACCTTTCTACATTCAATGAGTAGGTCCTGCATCTCCCATCTCCAAATTAATATCCTAGCCATGTCTCTGGATTCATTGACATCATTGTCTGTATCCAGGACCAAGGACAAGATGGACACTGATTCACTGTGCTTGAGGGAAAAGCTTGAACCCTCCATGGTTGGGAGAAAGGGACTGCCAACAACCAGGAGCTATAATGTACCCTTCCAGAAGTTGTGTCATGGGGGGATGTTTTGTATTAATTCTTCTTATTGTATAATCTTAATAAACATCCTTTTCAAAAAACTACTTCTGGCTAGTCAACTAAGTGATTTTCAGTTGATAGTATTTGAGAGGAGCATACTAGTAGGGGCTTGAGCTAATGACAGAGAATCACCCCTTCCCCCAACTTATCAGGGGTACCCCTAGACAATGAAGGGGCTCTGTGGCTAGCCAGATTCTAGAGACTTAACTCAGTAGGAACAGGAGTTGAGATATGAATCCTCAGAGAATATTTGGACCACATTTTTGTTGTCTAAAATCTGTTTCCCTGTAACATACTCAATGCTCCTAATTCTACATTCTCAGGGTTTATTTCTCCAACTTATCCACATGTGGAATGATTTTAAGTTCCCTTATCATGCTGATCATACTTTTCTAAATATCCTCCAGTTCATTATTATTATTATCAAAATACATTATAGAAAACTATCATATATCATGATATGATGACATATTATATAGTATTATTAACAATTATTAAATGGCATTTAATAAAAATTTAGTAAAAATAATAGTGTTTGTGTAGCTCTTTAAGACTTCAAAAGGGCTTACAAATATCTTGTTTTATCCTCCCATCAACCCCACCTTGGTAGGTAGACACTACAATTATTATCCCCCCTTTTTACAGTTTTACAGTTGAGGAAACTAAGGTTAAGTGACTTGCCCAGGGTCACATAGCTAATAAATGTCGGAGGACAGATTTGAACTTGTCTTCCTAACTCCAAGTCTTGCACTCTATCCCTCTGTACCACCTCACTTCTACTGTCTTTTCTAAAATGTTGCCCCTAGAATGGAATAAGGCAGGAGAGACATTATTCTGACCAGGATAAAACAACATAACATTATCATCTATTGTCTAACATGGAGCTTAAAGTCTCACAAAAATCCCAAACTAAGTTTCTGTTTTTTGTGTTGCATGATTGACTAGGAAGGCCAATATACTCCCTAGGCAACCATTTTTATTTCCTTCTCTAATTTGGCGATTCCTATAACTGATTCCATTGTATGTTGAGACACATAGCCAATCTTTTATATCTTCCATGGTTCTGTCTTTTTCTCATATGCTTGGCCTTCCTAGTCACCTATAAAATTCAGTCATCCAAGAATTCATTCCATCGTGTTAGCTAATAATTTTTTGTCTTCCCTTTAATTGAAAAGGATATTATAGCCCAGAGGAAAAAGTGTTGGACTTGGGCATCAGATGACCTTGGTTCAAATCCCATCTCTGCTCCTTGCTGCCTGTGTTTAAGGATGAGTTCCTTTTATCTCTCTTTGGCCTAAATTTTGTGAAAAGATTGAACTCTAGTCTCCAAGGTTCTCTTCTAGCTCTAAAGATTAATAATCACCATTTCACCAATCTATGATCACCAAAATTCAGGGGGTGACATAAATGGTCCAAAGTAACCTAACTACTAAGTGATGAAGCTGTGATTAGAACATTGGCTCTGTCTCTTTGCCTAGGGCTCTTTCCAGAGTACCCCTCTTTAGGAAAGCTATAATTAAGTGCTACATTGACTATTATCAAATGTCCTAATGTATGGTACCCACCATAAGTGCTCTAGGCCATCAGAGATTGCTAATGAGTTTTTACCTTGCATTTAGCAAAAACCTTGTCTGGACCATTTAAGCCTTAAATTGCCTGGTGCATTGGACACATAGACCTTGGTCTCAGAGGAATCCAAAAGAAAAAAGGGAAGGGGAGGGCATCTAGTGTGAGTGGAGGGAGGAGTTTTAGGGAAAGCTGTCATTGAAAATGCCTGGTTAATTGGACTGATAGGGGAAAAGAGAGACTTCTTCCGTGTTTGATAAATTAATCAAGGAGTCCTGCTGTAAATTACCCACTCAAATCATTAATCAGACATCCGGAAAATGCAAGTGGAGAGCACTGTTTTAAAGTTGATTTTTTTAATAGATGGGCCAGTCCTTTGATCAGATGTCAGGGGAGCAGAAGAAAGTCTCTGGGAATCTGATAAGACCCCAGCTGTTGCCGAGTGCCAAGAGAACCCCTGTGCTGGGCTTGGAACAAGCCTCTCTCCTTTTTCCTTAGCATAAACTTAGCATAAGCACACTGAGAGGATCAAATTGACATTTGTGGGAGCCAGATTCCTAGGGAATGAAGAAAGCTTTTAATCTAGGACTCCATGTAAGGGGATACTTTTCAATTAGCAGTCTATATTAATTATCAAGGCTTTTGCATCTAAAAGGAAAGCTATCAATAGGGAGAAAGAGGTTGGAAATGGTGATTGGGGGCCCAAGGCATGTATCTTTAAAAATGGGTCTTAAACTGTTGTTGATCTTCCCTGTCCCTGGCCTCAACTGCCTAATCGGGTCTATACTCCATAGCTGCTAATAGCCCCTGAAACTCGCTTCAAAAGAACAATTCACAGCTTAGAGAAGGGAAAAGAGATTTATCTTTGAGAGGCTTATAGCATGAGCATCATTAGCTCCATTTTCAAGCTGGACAAATTGAGATTGAGAGGGGAAATGCTCATGATTATAAGGCAGTGCAGTCACAGAGTAAAGATAATAATCCAGGTCTTCCAAGAATGCCATTGTCTTTTGCATTATACAGTTAAAAGCAAGGAATATGAAAAAAGTATGCATTAATGAAGGAATGGAATTTCATTTCATCCCTGAGGTGCATACCTCTAATTTACCTTCAGTTCCTAGGACCAGTCCCTCAGATTAGATGGCTCTTTCTAGAACTTCTGTTTAAGGAGAGTACCCAAGAGAGCCAACCTTGTCTGCTCAGTTTTTCCCAGGCTGGATTTCCCCATCAACACCCCCTGCACTTTGACCTTTCTTCCCTACCCTCTAATTTCTTTCAGTTTCCTTTTATATGTTGTCTTTCCCCATTAGAATGCAAGCTCAATTGGTTATAGGTAATGTATTAATAACAAGTAATAGATAATAGTAATGGCAATAACATAATTATTTTAGTGCTTTAACACATTCAAAGTATTTTACATATATATCTCATTTGGGATGGCTCTACTCACATGAATATCTACTCCTAAGTCCCAAAGATTATTAGAAACAAAAAGCTTGGCTAATCAGTGGAGAGTTCAGGGAGGTGATTCAGGGATGGTTGGGAGGATTTGACCAAAGGGAAGGAGAAGGCATTTTCCTTTAGGAGCACAGGTTCAAAGATGACCCAGAGGAAACACCAAGGTAGGGGGAAAACATGTGAGAACATGACTTTGGAGGGAGAGGTCAGGTATGAAGGACCTTGGAAACCAAGCAAAGGAATCAGGCTTAAAATCATGGAAAAAAGAAAGTCATTGATAAAGTCTGAGGAAGGGAGGGAGTGATAGCAGCATTGTTGTTTATTCCACTTTCCACTTGGGTTTTCTGGTTTGTGCTAATTTTGCATCTAGTGTTATCTTGTCTGATTAAAGAAAAGCAAGTGAGACAGTGGAGAGAACTCCAATTTTCAGACTGTAGTTTAAAACTTTCTATTCCTCTTGGGATTGGTCAAAATATTAAAGTCTTTCCTTATGTAACATGCTGTCAGATGCCTCTTTCAATCCTTATTGGCACTGTCAGGCTTGAGTCCCAGAGAAAGCCTTGTTCTCTATCCTCCCACCCCTAGGACCTTGGGAACCCTGAAGAATTTGGGGGGGGGGTATTTTTCTAATGATTTATCTCAAGATAATGTGCCCCTCTCTCCTATAGTGAAGATCAATTAGCCAGCCAGCAAGGTATTTACTAGGAAGAGTTGGCACAAAACGTCTCCCAAACCAGGAACACACTCTCCTACAAGTATATACAGAATCCAAAAGAGTGGGTTCAAACTTGGAGAGCATGGGGTAGAGGTGGGAGTTCCTGGAATTCCTTATTTTAGAAGTATTTGTCTCCTCTTCAAGGGGCACACATGAAGTTCTTAAGCAGGTTTGAAGACTTTAAGCAGACTTTACTCAGTGTGTATCCTTGGTTTCTAGTCCCTGCTATTCCTGGAGTGCTCCTTGGACTTCAATGGGAAATCCAAATCCTCTCACCCTCTGAACTGCACCAGATTGTCTTCTGGTCAGATGGACTTCTTCTTAGGGTCTGGCTGGAGCTGTTCTCTCTCCTATAAGATGCTGGATGCTCAAGTCAGATGGGGCAGTTGATTATCTCAACTGACCTCTTCACATAGGCGTATTTTCTGCCTTAATCCGATACTCTTAGAAGAATGGAAGAGAAGCTGTTATAAACATATGTAATGTAGAAGATGGCAGGATGGAATTCCTGCAAAATACAGGGTCAAGCCTCACCCAGAATTCCAGGGGACCCCCCCCGGAGAACTTTGGGTGAGAGGCAGTTGGAGAGGGAGTTAAATAGTTGTTTCCTGAGTGTTAAGGGGGAACAGATCTTACTGCTTGCTGCTCTTGACTTGGGGATTCACCTGGGAGGCCAGAGTGGCAAAAGCCATTGTGGTTTCTACTCAGGAGTTAGCCTGTCTAGTAGGATTAGACCTTTCCAGCATCAATATAATAATTATTTAGTTGTATAGAGATTAGAAATAATTACTATTAGCACTGAGAGCAAGTTAGCTAAGGTCTGCCACTCCCTCCTGGGGGGGAGGGACAGCTTCAACTTGACAGTTCAGGGCTTCCCATTTCTTATCCAAATCCTAATTACCTCCTCTTGCCTTTCCCCTTCCTTTTCTTTCTTTTTCAATATAAGCTTTATCTTCAATATTTGTTCCTGGGAATTACTTGAGGATATTCACTGCTCACTGTTGCCATTAAGCTTGAATCCTGTCAGTTGCCAACTTAAGAAGTCAAGTCCCATCTCAGTCCCCAACATTAGGATAACTAGCTACTACTCAGTCCTCAATCAGACCTGTAGGGAATATAAGTTAAAGAAAGGGAACATCATTAAAGATTAGCCTCTATTGTAGCTTGCTTGAAGATCCTCAGCCCTAACTCCATCATCAACTGAAGCCCATCTGCTTGGGGGAGGGGTTTGAGAGCAAGGAGTACCTAATCCCCTCCCTATTCACTCAAGCCTGTCTGTGTGGTAGGAGAGTGTCTTGCAGACATCTGGCTCTGGCCAAACTATCATCTTCCCTAATATTTCTGTTATTACAAACATAACACATAGGGAGAAGAACATAAAAATGAAAGTTAGGAACTTGAAAAATAAAGATGATTCTCTAAGACTTAAAAAGATGCCCAATTTCCTCAGTAGGGGTATTCCTTCCAAATGGTACAGAGTACGACCTCCTTATACTTCAGTAGACATCTTCCTGTGGTATTGGGACCCCAAATATCCTTTAGTAGCTAATGGTGAAACTCTCTAAGTTAAGTTAGATTGGTCCCTGGTAATTTAAGAATTAAATTTTAATGGTTTGACTAAAATATATGAAGATTATAAATAATAGTGGTGGTTGCTGATTCAAAGTATTATTCTCAAAGTCAAAATGACTTTAAAGCTTTTATTTACAAAGAGGTGGAAAGAGTGAAAGTAGAGAAATACAAAAGGGTAGAGTAGAGAAGACAGCCTATCTAACTAAATATTCCTCCAGTGCTCTACTCAGCCAGGACTTGTTAACCTTCAACAGAAATTAAACTCTCTCCAGAAGACAGGAAGGGAAAGCCAGCTATCCAATCATCCAAGTTCCCTCCAAGAGGCAGGTCAAGAGGATGACTGGAGCTGAAGGTGATTCCTGAGGCTGACTTTCTTCCTTGAGCTGACCTTCTTCTTGAAGCTGACTTCCTTCTTGAAGTCCAAATCCTTCTTAAAGCCAACTTCCTTGTTGGAGTTGACTCTCCCAGAAATTCAGGGCCTTTTATAGTGGCTTCTTGTCTCTTCACCTTTTCATAGGGGTCAATCACAGCTTCCAAATTGTCTAGCACTGCCCAGGGGGCAGTGCCGGTGGGATCCACTTCTCACCTTCTAGAGGGGGGAATACTCATCAAAAGGGTTCACAGATTCCTGGCTGATTGAGTTTCTGAGAGTGTGAATTCTCTATGTGGTTTGGGAGCTCCTCCACCTAGTAGAAGCTTTTGTTGATTCAATCAAAAGAGAGACAAAGGAGAGTTAATCCTGTCTTCACAATCTAGTTAGGTACTAAGTAGGGGAACTTAAGTTATTGTTAACCAAAGTGTTAGCTCCAATTAGGCAAAGAATAAAGGATTCCCTTTCACAAACTAAACTCAGAATAGACAAAGAGAATAAAGAAATCCCTTTCATAGTAACAACTACAAATTCCATCATCACTAAGCCCTTCCTAGTAGTTTTTTCCAGTTTATTAGGACCTATTAGGTTAGGGCTCTGCTGACCCAGGCACCTCAGTGGCATGATCAAACATGGGAGAGAAAGCAACAATCATGATAATGTTAAGATGCTCTTCTCATAATGTCCTTCATAAGTCTAGTGCTTGCCAGTCGAAGGACCAAGAAAGAGTGGAATTCTTAGCTACTTGTGAAGAGGAAATTATTTCTTTAAAAAAATAAAAACAGTACAAACTGTGCTGGGTGTGTATCAGAGAGGATGTTCTGAGTGTCCCCTCTAAATCCTTTGTCTCCTATCTTTCCTTGGTATTCCCGTTCAGGGGAGACAGCCAGCATTAAAGGGCCCTGAGGCAGTGTCATAGGGCAGGAACAACGCAAGGTGAAATGGCGTTTATATTCTTTCATTAACTCTCCCAGGTCTGTCATTAAAAATGGCCAACTTAGCAGTTTATCACTTCAAATGAAAGCCCATAGCCAATCTCAGAAGCCTGGTTTCCTACCCTCTTTCTTTTCTTTCTCCTTGGTGTCTTTAAGTTGATGAATAAGACAAGGTCAGGAATTTTCAGCATTATTGACAAGAGCTCTATTTACCTTTAACTCAATACTTTAAGGCACTGTGATTCTGTCAGTATGGGCAGTCTCCCCCTCCCAAACACACAGACTTTAGTAGACAGTCTTTATGAGTTACTTTGGCAAAAAAAAAATCTGCTTGGCAATTCTCTGTCAATAAGTCTTTACACTCTTGGTTAGGTTGAGTCCTTGGAGAACAGACAGGCAGTAGATCACTAGGACCAAACCTGCAGTCTTTCTGGCTTCATAGAACTGTCCAGTGCTTACATCCCACTGGGATAAACCATCAGAGTCTAGAATTACTTATACTTTAAAACAAGGAATTTATTTGCCCCTATAGGGTTATAGAAAGGATCTGTAATTTCAATGTGGGGCAGTCAGGTGTAGACTGATTAACAGATTGATTTATTACTAGGAATTTTTGTACTGCAGCGAAATATCACAAACTACGGGATAAATAGCTGGAAGTACCCCTAGTTCAAGGAGAAGGGCAAAAGAGTTTATCACAGGTCAAGCCATCAGGTAGCTTCCTATTTTAGCTAATTGTTCCTTCAAAGGAACTGGGTGCCAAACTCTGCTCTTTGTTTTTCCTTGAAGGATTGCAAGTATTGTCAGTATTCTCTAAATGTGATTGAGGCAAATCTCTAGTTGCCCTGGCACTGTTAATGGGTAAGTCCTCAGGAGTTACTTAAGGCACACTGAGGTTGTGACTTGCCCAGTTACATAGCTAATGAAAATTTGAACTGAGATTCTCCTATTTGACACTCTACCCATTATCCCAAACTGCCTCTGTTATTTATCTTTAAAAGAACTAAAATAATGTTTTTCAAATTTTCAAATATTCTATAGAAGCTAATTATGATGATGAAAATGGTGATGACAATGGTGGAATAAATAGAACCCCAACCTTTATAAGCTCCCTTTAGACTACATTCTGATGCCAAGAGGGTTTAAACCCAGATTGTTTGGCAAAATAGACAAAAAATGACCAAGAGGGTTTAAACCCAGATTGTTTGGTAAAATAGATAAACGATTTTTGTCTATTTTACCAAACAATCTGGGTTTAAACCCTCTTGGAATTCTTAAACCCAAATATACTGTGGGTTGAGAGCCTTGGAAAAAATTTTCACTTGGAATTCTTCCACACCTCTGTTTCTAAATGGGATTTTATCACAAGACATCAGCCATTCAGGCATGAATCCTTCAATATGGCACTCTAGCTGATGATAGATACCTGTCTAAAGACATTTAATGAAAGAGATCTTTCACAGGGCTAAAAAGGCAGGCAAGTTATCCTCTAGTCCATGGAGGCTTCAAGGAAAAGAAAAGACTGTTGGCTTTTGGAATCTATCAAAAGGACCGTCTTTGTTAATGATAGCTCCAGAACCCAGGTCTTCTTCTGTCTTTTAAGTTTGTAAACCCAAAAGAATTACCCCAATTCAATAGAAGTAAGAAGAACTCAATGACTTTAGCAAACACTAGATTGCTTCTTGGGGAGAGATCCCATATCATGGAGCTAAAAAAGAGAAATTATGACTCAGTACCACCTCTAGGCTCGGGAAATCTCCTGTTCCGGGCCCTAGACCAGGACTCAGGCCTCATGGGGGGTCTATCATTTGGAAGATCTTGCTCATCATAGGCACAAAAATGATTAAGAGAAAATTGAAATATGGAGAATAAATTAAAATAATTTTGAATGAACTACATGGTAAAGGCAATGTTATCATATTGGTTTCAGACATATTATATGGTATATGGGAGCATCTAAATACATTTAAATTTATGTCCTGAATTAGATGGTATAGTCCCAGATTCTGATAGTTCCAGATCCCTCTACATTGAAGATTTTTTCTCTAAGAGTCCTGGAAAATGTTATATGTTTGTAGAGTATCCTAATTACTCCAAATTTTTATAGCATCCCTTAAGTGTTTAGAGACTTCTTACTGTCAGCTATCCTGACTCATTTGAAAATGCAACCTATAACATTGACTCAGTATAATGTTATATGTGAGAAATTTAATAATAACAAATATGTACTGATGTATACAACAATGACATACAAGCAAAACACATAAATTATTATTTAATATTACTTTAAAAGAGAAATGCAATACAATTATTAAGACTCTCCTAAGAGTCAATATAGTTGACCAGAAGTAAATACAAAAAGGCCATTGCTGAATTACAGGCTTTTCTTTTGACAACTAACATACATTTCAGGTTTACAACACAACCAAATTATGTTGCAGTTTGAGAATATTAGTATTTTGATATCAATGTTGCTAATATAATTTAAATGATGAACATATAACTGCTTTTGATGTTTTATATTTGCTTCTTAGGTTTTATAACATATCCCATGCTTGGCAGCTTAAAATTTTGGGTACTCTATCTAAATTATTAATAATTCACAAAATAAGCCAATATCTGTTCAAATAAATTTAATATGTAATAAACATGAATGTCATGACTGCAATTGTAATTAAATTAAATTTTATAATTATCTGATCTAAATAAAAATGATATGATATCAATTATACATGTGAAATCATTCAAAATATATTTTCATTTTGGCCATATTTTTTAAAAAAGCAATAAAAATAAAGAAAGTGAGAAAATTATACTTCACCTTGCTCTTAGAGTTCATCAGTTCTTTCTTTGGAGATAAAGAACAATTTTTTATCATGAGACTTTTGAAATTGTCTTAGATCAATGTACTAATCAGAGTAGCCAGTCTTTCACAGTCAGTCATCATTATACCATTGCTGTTGCTCTGCACAATGACGTTTGGGTTTTTCTCATTTCACTTCGTATAAGTTCCTACAAATCTTGCATTTTTAATTAATAATTTTCCTCATCACTTTTTATAACACAGTAATAAACCATCATAATCATTTGCCACAAATTGTTCAGGAATTCCCCACCTGATGAGCATGCCCTCAATTTCCAGTTCTTTGCCACCATACACACAAAATAATCTGCTTAAAATAGTCTTATAGTAGAGATTCTTTCCCTTTTTTTTATCACTTTGGGATACAGACCTGGTATTGGTATTGCTAGGTCAAAGGATATGCACAGTTTTATAGCCCCTTGGACATAATTCTAAATTGTTTTCCAGAATGATTGACTATTTTATAACTCCACCAACCAATTATTTCCCTATTTTCCTCTCCTCCAGCATTTGTCATTTCTGAGCAGTGTGAGGTGATAACTCTGAATTGTTTAATTTGCATTTCTCTAATCAATAGTAAGTTAGAGCATTTTTATATGACTATAAATAGCTTTGATTTCTTCTTCTGAAAACTGCCTATTGTAAGAATGAAATTTGGGAGATGTCATCTTTAAGTATATATATATATATATATATGTATTTTCTATGGACACGTGGAAATTATCAAACCACATTTCCCGTGGTCCAACGGGTTTCTGGTTCCGGTTCTTTGGGCATGGGGACGCCTACATCTCCACGCAGAGAGAACAGTTTAAATCTCCTGGGTTAGGGGGGAGTGGCCCTCTTGGCCAGCAGACTCAGGAAGGAGGGGAGGTAACAATAATGGCTAGGGGGCAGTTTTGAATTCTTACAAGCGCGTGGTCTAATGACTTTATCTATCAGCATGGCTTTAATTAAAATACTAATTTATATGTTTATATCAGCCTTTATTATTTTTCATCTTTATAATTTTGGCAACCACACGGTCAAAATTCGAACTTTCAATCTTCCAGATAGCCTAACGATAGCCATGCCTGTTTTTTGGCCATCTGGCTCAGCTCTTTGGAGCACTTTTTTTAAAAAGGAAAGTGGCTTTCCTTGCCATGCTTTTGCTTAAAGCAACAACACGTTTTTGCCTCAGGCGGGACTCAGCCAGCCAGTCCAGCCCAAACCACCTTGGGAGGTCAGGCTAGCCGATTCTGGCTTTTGGTTTTAAAACTAAAATGCTGGAGCCCAGCCAGTGTGCCTCTGCCGCTGATCTCCATTCCTGCCGTGCCGCCAGCCTGCAAGTGTCCCAGACCACATCTCTGATCCTGCTGCTGGTGCTGCTAGTGCTGCTAAGTCCTAGAACCCTGAGCCCCAACAGTGATGACCTGCTGCTTTTGCAGAGATTTTGCTCCTTAGGATTTGGTATTGTCCCCACTACCCCCTCTCTTGCTTTGGTAATGGCCTGCATTCTAGCCCTCCACGTGTTTCTCTAAAGACTTAATTTAGGCAACCCCCACAAGCTCTTCACGTGGGTATTTTCTACAAAACTGCCCCAAGTTTTTCTCTAGCCCTGAGCCCATGACCCGACACCACGTGGACCTAGCATTTACCCTTAATTGGGCCACATGGCCTATTCACCCCCATACCTGCTCAGAACTTTGAACTGAGAGCAAAGACTGATTATTAAAAAACTCCTTAAACTCAGCAGAACTCAATCAAAAGAACCTTAAATTGAACCAGGGGTAGATTTTTAAACCTCGGAACTGAATGAGTTTTATTTCTATTTTTTAAAAGACTGTATCTTACTATATTTTGCTAATTACTTTTGTAAATTAATCCTGCTTATTTCATTGATTTTCCTGTTGCACTGAATCATTTTAAGTTAATGAATTTTGTGGCTGCTAGATTAATTCTGTTTATGATTTTATTGTAACTCCCAAATAATGAGAAAAATCTATTAGAACTGGTAAGAGGTTTTGACCAGCTTGTTACTCTAATACTCACATTATATTTCCTACACATTTTTAAAGTTGTAACTTGCCTTATATATACTGTATTTATAGAGCACATGTCTTTTAAAATTTCTTCTGTCTTGGTAATTGCAAAGAACCTTGAAAATTTCCATGCTTTGAGAATTACCTTGTAATTTTACAAGAGGTCTTACTTTAAATCCTTAAGAATTGTTGTCTTAAAGGATAAGCTTTTATATGTTTTATTATGAGAGAAATTATTGCCTTAAATGGGTAGAAGCATTTCCTACCCAGGATTTTTAAAAGAGGAAGCCAAGGAGCTTCTGTATATTCTTATCTGAGGATGATTATACCAGAAGGTTTCTTTTTTTTAAATATCAGATTTTGCTATGGAAGCAATAACAGGGTTTGTTGAGAAACTCTTAGCCAAGATTTAAAAGTTGTAATAAGTATATAATTTTAAACATCATTGTTTCTTGTTTTAAAATGTGCTATTGGAAATAATGGTACTCTATTTGAATGTGCATTGTGAATCTGCTATTTGTAAGATCAATTTACACTCACAGAATGAAAATCTCATTTTTGGATAACATAACCCTTCTAATTCTAAGTTATATATATATTTGATTTTTAAAACATTTTTTAATTAGAGCAATTGATTTTTCCCTTTTTCTCATCTTGTACTGGAAGTACATATATAATCATTATTTATCCTTTTTCTGATTCTACAGCAAATACCCGAGCCTATAGGACTATGATTAAATGCCTTTCTGTCTGATTCTATGAAAAGGGAACATGAGAGCTGTTAATAGTGCTAAAGAAAGCACATGGTCAGAGACTTGACTGACTGATAATCTGCATGAATTGCAGAGTTCTATGCCAATACTTTAGGGCTTGAAATTGGGGTTTGAGTCCTGGAGTCCCAGTCTTTTCTAAAACTTTAGAGGATGTGGGTCCCCTCGACTTAGATTCCTAGAAAGCACCTAAGATTGGTTATTTATTTGGCTCAGTTCCCTGAAAAGCTGATGATAAGCCAGATCAGAGAGAGATATTTTCCTTAAGTCCTGGCCCTGAATGGGTAATTAGGCCTTCATTCAAAGGTCTAAGTTTATTTTCCCTACAATTTTTGAACATTTTACATTTCATTCACAAGTTAATTTTTTCTTCTTTTTTCTTGAATTTAATTCTTTGTATTTTTGCCAATTTCATACAACCCCTGGGTCCCAACCACTCATCCTTAGCTGACCTGAGGTACCCTTTAAAAAAAAAAAAAGGTGTGTTTAAGGTTAAGTTTTTTAAAATCCGATAATATCAAAATATATGTATATTTAACTCTTTTAGGAGTAATTTCAGGGGGAATTGTATAAATCTTAGAAGAAAATGTATGTTTTGTAATCTATAATGTAAAGTTTAAATTCTTTTGAGAATAATTTCAGGATAAGGATCCTACCATCTCCCCAGAATCCAGACGATGAACCTGTTTGGTGAAGACACCATGAAGATGTCTGAAAAGCCTTCACTGTACCATGAAGACCAAATTTTGAACTTTGGGGTGCAGTTGATTGAACTATGGGGAGTTGAAATTGAGTTGTATATATTGTTCTAATTGTACACTGTTATACCAAGAGGGGACTGCCCCCAAATTGGTTTTTTGTCAATGTGGCTAATTTTACCCATTCGTTCATCCATTTCTTTTATCCCCCAAATTCCTAAATTTTAGAAGTTGTCTATTTTTACAGGTCCTTTTTTTGCCGGCCCTCAGGGGGAATTGTAAGAATGAAATTTGGGAGATGCCATCTTTAAGTATATGTATGAATTTTCTATGGACATGTGGAAATTATCAAACTACATTTCCTGTGGTCCAACAGGTTTCTGGTTCCGGTTCTTTGGGCGTGGGGACACCTACGTCTCCACACAGAGAACAGTTTAAATCTCCTGGTTTAGGGGGGAGTGGACCTCTTGGCCAGCAGACTCAGGAAGGAGGGGAGGTAACAATAATGGCTAGGCAGCAGTTTTGAATTCTTACAAGTGCGTGGTCTAATGACTTTATCAGTATGGCTTTAATTAAAATACTAATTTATATATTTATATCAGCCTTTATTATTTTTAATCTTTATACTATTCATATCCTTTGACCATTTATCAATGGGGGAATGACTTTTATTTTTATTTGACTCGGTTCTATACTCAGTATATTTTTGAAAATGAGGTCTTTATCCGAGAAATTTACTATAAAATGTTCTTATCTTATTTCATTATCTATGGTATGTCTTAGCAAAATGTAATTTCCCTGATTATCTCTTTTAATTAGGTCTATTATTGCTTTTGCTTTGTCTAGGATCATGACTGTTATCCTGACTATATTATCTGAACTGAAGAATATTAAATTCTACTCTAGCCCTTTATTTTAACTCTGTATGTTTTGATGTTCCAAATGTGTTACTTATAAACAATATATTATTAGATTCTTGTTTCTAATCCTTTCTGTTCGCTGCTTCTGTTTTATGAGTAAGCTCATTTCATTCACAGGTATGATTACTTTAATTTTACTTTTGCTTTTAACTTTATTGACTCTCTCCTGATTACTCTTTCATTTTCTGTTTGAATGTCAGATTTTCTATTCAGTTTCTGGTCTTTTCATCTGGGATGCTTAAAAGGTCTCCCTTTCATTGAGTATCTAATTTCTCTCAAAATATTACACCAAATTTTTTGTGTGGAAGTAATTCTTGGTTATAATCCAAACTCCTTTGTTTTCTGGAATGATCTATTTGAAGCCCTCTTTTCCTTTAATGTATAAACTATTAAATCTTCTGTGAACCTGACTGTCACTCTTTGATATTTGGAATGTTTCTTTCTAGCTGCTTAAAGTATTTTCTCTTTGATTTAGGAGTTTTGAAATTTGGCTACAATAATCCTAGAAGTTTTCATTTCGGGATCTCTTTCAGGAGTTAATAGTAGATTCTTTCAATTTCTATTTTACTTTCTGGATTTATGCTATCAGGGCAGTTTTCCTTAATAACTTCTTGAAAGATGATGTCTACATTCTTTCTTTGATTATGGCTTTTTGGTAATCCAATAATTCTTAAATTTTCTCTCCTCAATATATTTGCAAGGTCAATTATTTTTCCAATGAAATATTTCACATTGTCTTCTATTTTTTTCATTCTTTTGACTTTGGTAATTTCTTGATGTCTCATGGAGTCTTTAGCTTCCAATTCTAATATTTAAGAAATTATTTTCTTCAATGAGTATTTGTACCTCTTTTTCCATTTGGCCAGATTCTATTGTGTTTTAAGGAGTTATTTTTAGTGAATTTTTGTGCCTCTTTTGCCTGTTAATTTTCTCTTTGAAATTTTCTTGCATTATTTTCATATCTTTTCCCAATTTTCCCTCCACTATTCTTATCTCTTTCTTTACCTTTTCTAGGAATTCTTGTTTGGCTTAGATCCAGTTAGCATTTTTCTTTGAAGTCTCTTTTATAGCACTTTGCACAGTTATCTTCTGAGTTTATGTCTTGGATTTCCCTGACATAGCTGTGGCTTTTTAAGGTCAAATTGTTATTTTCCTTGTTTTCTCACTTTCACTTTTCTATCCTACTTTTTTACTCTGAATTTGATGTTAAAGTTGGTTTCTATTCACCCAGGGATGGGGAGACCCTGTCTCGAGTTTCTGTGTGGCTCCAAGTTTTCTGTGCTTCCAAGGTGGGGTATTACTAGGAGACATATGATCACTATGCTCCTGGTCTACACTCTTGTCTTTGCTAAGGAAGGATCCATGGTGCCTTGCCACTGTACATGATAGCTCTCTTCTTTGCATTGGAAATGTGAACAGCACCCCTGCTCCTTTATAACCAACTACTACTCTCCACTTTAGAACTGGGAGCCAGAACATTCTGTGGGAAATAGAGTTGCCAATTAGTGCCAAGTATATCCAGTGCCAGCAAAGAGTCCTCTGTAATCTCCTTCTAATCAATTGTCTAACCCCCCTCACCACTTTTGGGGTTGAGAGCTACCAAATCTGCTGCTGTTGCTGTTATTCTAGGGTCACTGCCTTCATAGTGGAGTCCAAATAGATCTTCACTAGAAGACAACCACTGGGTGTTATAGACTTCTCCTGCTAACCTCTTAAATTTTCTTAGGCCAGAAAAAATATTTGTCCCCACTTTCTCTTATCTCTATAATTCCAGAATTTGATTTGAGGCATTTTTTTTGTTTGACCTGATTAATTTTTTTAACATTTATTAATATTCATTTTTAACATGGTTACATGATTCATGCTCCTCCTTTCCCCTTCAACCCCCCCCGACCCCCCCTACCCATGACCGATGCGCATTTCCACTAGTTTTGTCATGTGTCCTTGATCAAGACCAATTTCCAAAGAGTTGGTAGTTGCATTGGTGTGGTAGTTTCGAGTCCACACCCCCAATCATGTCCACCCCGACCCATGCGTTCAAGCAGTTGTTTTTCTTATATGTTTCCTCTCCTGCAGTCCTTCCTCTGAATGTGGGTAGCATCTTTACCATAAATCCCTCAGAATTGTCCTGGGTCATTGTATTGCTGCTGGTACAGAGGTCCATTACATTCGATTTTACCACAGAATGTCAGTCTCTGTGTATAGGGTTCTTCTGGCTCTGCTCCTTTCGCTCTGCATCAGTTCCCGGAGGTCTCTCCAGTTCGCCTGGAACTTCTCCAGTTTATTATTCCTTT
>NC_058130.1:687486182-687585616 GCF_016433145.1 Gracilinanus agilis | reverse complement strand
TTGCAAGATTCTACCTTTTAAACTGTTATTTTCTTGCCAGATCTCTTCCATTTTCCTCAAAATCTCAGTTTTGAACTCTTCCATAGCTTGTGAGGAGTTTTCCTTATTTGAGGAGGGTCTGGATGCTTGTTTGTTCTCCTCCTCTGTTTGCTCGGTTGTCTGGATTTTCTCTGTGTAAAAGCTGTCGAGTGTTAAAGGCTTCTTTTTCTTGTTATTATTATTCTTTCTCTTCTGAACTTCCTGTGACTGAGTAGCCATCATTAGCCCAGCAGCTTCTCAGATTTATCCTCGCGCTCAGTGTCTGTTCGTGGTCTATTGGTTCCTGAGGTCTGAGTTCTGGTTTTTTCCAAGGTCAAGCCCCCTGGTGGACCCCCTTGCTTGATCCTCTGCAGGAGGTTCCTTTACAAGTCTCAGGGCGCTGCTTCCACAGTCGTATACCCGTCTGCACTGGTTCCCCACTCAGGTTTTCAGAGCTTTAGTTCCTGGTTGTGTCTGCCTCCACCCACGCCTGCGCCCAGCGTCCACTCTCTGCTCCCGCGCTCAGATTTCGCGTGCGTTTTTTGACTTAATGGGGTCCTAAGTCTTGCTGCTCTCAGGAACAGGTCCCGGAGCTGCTGATGACTCGATGGGTGCCCCAAACTTGCTCTATTTCTTTTTAGCTGGGTTCGGAGCTATAGATGAGTGTGGAGGGGGTGGGGGTGGGGCAGTTGCTCAGCCCGCGATTGAGTGAGAGCCCTTTATAGCCTGGAAATGTCTCGATTCCACGTACCTTCCACGCTGTGCCCTGTTGTGGGGTTCCTCCGTTCGTCTGGACTTGTTTTTATGTCCCCTTGAGGAGTTTTGTGTGTTTTGGTCAGGAGAGGTTATGAGCTGCTTCTTACTCTGCCGCCATCTTAACCCGGAAAAAACGATTTGAGGCATTTTTTAATGTTTGGGGGAAAATGTTGGAAGAGTACAGTGGAATGGCTGCCCCTGATCCACCATCTTGGCTCCTGAGATTAGTATTTTAATTTTAAGAAAGATAGATTTTTGTATCTGAGATTTTTTAAAAGAGGCACTATGAAATTTAAAGAAAAAAAGTTGACATTCTGTTTTCTGAGTTATTTGTATTGCCAACACAAGTAAAATGAAGAAGAAATGGGGGATAGACACTCCAAAGAATTTTCATGTACGTTGAACGATAAACAAATCTCTACCCATTGTTCTAAATTTTCATCTGTTAACCAATATACTTAGCATGGGTTGTTGAACTCATAATATATATTTCAAATCAAATTATTTATATAGATAGGGACTTTTTGCATAATAAATTTTCCCCAGTCCCCACAAATCAAAGGGTCAGCCCTTTTGGGGCTCATGTATTTTTATGGCTTTTATAAAAGCACTATCTTCCCAACCATTCCAAATTGTAGGAAATTCAAGTGTTAACATACTCGTTTTATAGAGGAGGGAAGCAAGGCTCATCAGATACATTAAGTTACTTGCCCAAGGTTAGACAGCAAAGAGCATTCTTATGGTTAAAGCTGGTGCACTTTCCATTACACGATGTCACAATACTTACATTTTGTTTCTTTAGTTCACTCTTGAGCCCAATTTTCCCTACCTACCCCTAAGCATAGAATGTCAATTGACAAAGTTTCAGTTAGACACTCTAAGGACCAGAAAGGGTAGGAGTCAAGAGATTCTGGGGGCCCTTAAATGCTTAACTGCTTCTGAAAAGACTTAATTTACATTTCCTTTTGAGAGCTTCATTAGTCACCTTCCTGACCCTTTGTTCTAACCTACTCTTTGCTTACTTCTTACTGGTTGGCCCTGACATCCCTCTAAATTTTGACTCTTAATAATCTCAGGCCCTTGCTCCCTCCTTCTAATATAATTTTCTGGCTGCTTGAAGGTGGTGTTGGCTATCAGACTTGTCTTTCCCTGTTTTCTGTGCATTCCAGCTTCTTCTGGGATACAGCATAACTGAAAGGGCTAAGATATATCTGTTTAAATACACTACCAATCCTCTACTTTCAAGCTTCCAAACTCCATCTCCTCCATCTCTTGTGTATGCCTTTGAATCTTACGCTCCTTCCCCAAGTTATCTTATGTCCTCTTTGGCATAAACTTGCTCAATAGTCAAATGGATCTATGATCTCATCTACTTGGAAGCTATCTTAGCACTGGATTGAGCCTGCTCATCCTGTGGATCTCTTGTCACTGTTTTTTCTATAAATGTGTCAGAGAAGGTCCCTCCAGTATGTTAGAGACCTTCTTTCAATTTTCTTGACATTATGAGTGTATTAACACATTACTTGATCTGTTCACCTATCAGTCCTTGCCCTTTCGCTCTTGATATATCTCATTGCTGAAATATCTACTCCCATATTTCTTCAAAGTTCCTCATTGCTTGTACATTGCAGTTTGCTTTCATGCACTGTATGTCTTTCCATTGCTTTGTGTGTGATATTCATTTTTATTATTTGTTGTAGACTATTCCATGTCTCATCACCATATAGCAAATGTAGAATGTGGATATTTAAAGAAATAAATTTTGTTTCTGTGCTAAGTTCAGGGGTGTTTTAAAAGATTTTTAATTTCCTCAAGGCAATTCGGACTAGTCTTTTCCTGCTTAATTATGGTTACAATTCATTGTCCATCTGTACTGTCTACCCCATCTGTTACTATCTAACATAAGGAAGAAAAGCTTTATCAACTGTCCATCCAAGGGTATGCCATAATCTAGTCAATGTACAATATATCACTCATTTGGCCTTTCCTGTGTGGATTTCACTGGATAGAAATATCATTCAAGAAACAATATGCCAGGACAGTTCCGAGGGACCTATGACAAAGAACGCTATCTACCTCCAGAAAAAGAATTTTGGAGTTAGAATGCAGATCAAAGCATTCAATTTTTCACTTTAGTTTATCTGGGGTTTTATTTGGGGGTATTGGTTTTATATGATTATTCTCTTACAAAAATGAACAACACGGAAATATATTTTGTATGATAATATATATATAAACCAGACTGAATTTCTTGCCAGCTCCAGGAAGTAAAAAGAGAATGGAGGAAGGAAGACAATTTGGATTATATAACTATGGAAAACTTATGTGGAAACCCATAATATATAATTGGTAAAATAAAATATCACTACAAATTTTCAAAAAAGAAACAATATGGTGCTCCAGGGATTGATTCAATGTCATCCACAAACACAAGCCTCTGGGAGAATTTCATCATCCTTGGAGAATGCCTTTTCAACTTGGACTGTACTGGATCTCTTCCATCTGTGGCCAATAAACATGTTTTATAAATGTTCATCTCCTTGTTTTACATTTTACTTGAGGTTTATATAACACTCATTTTTAGAAAATATTTTATACACATCATCTCATTTGATCTTTACCACAACTTTGCAAAGTAGGTGCTTCTTTTTATCCTCCTTTTTACAGATGAAGAAACTGAGGTTTAGAAAAGAAATTATTTCTTCCTAATTCCAAGTCCTTTTTTTCTATTCATTCTTTCATCCAGCTGTTGAACAAGCATACATTACTCTACTAAGCAAAAGTAAAGGTAAATGTATTTATTACATATAACAAAAAATGGCTTGCCTCTGGATGGAAGTTGTGAAACAAGATAGAAGTTCAGAAACAAAAGACTCTCCATGAGCAGAATGACGTCAGACAACAATATGACACCAAAAAATCATGGAACAAATGGCTTGGTCTTGTGGATTTCTTTGTGGAAATGCAGAAGTTTATTATGTCAATTCTAGATCAGGTCATTGTGATGGGAAAGAGTCTCCTATTGGGCTCCATATTTAATAATCATCATAGGCAAGGCAAGGAAGTGGCAGACACTGTTCATTACAATATTACAAGTTATTAAAAATGACCACCTACTGAATTGGTAACAAGACATAACCTGGTAGATGGAATTATACATTAGAAGCTCACTGCCTTTCATGGAAGTACAGATGAACAATCACCATGTAATGGTTATAGTCTTAAAAATATCCTTGGCAACTTTAAGCAGTAAATGGTACTAAAATATGGAGTATTATCACTGACTCAATTGTTGCATACAATTTCTACTGAAGATGCTTTTCAGTAAGTTCACAAAAAGATGAGTTTACTCTCCAATATTTTCATTCAAATACAAAAATAAGTTATTTTATCTCTCTGTGGAAAAACCTAAAGAACATTACACATAAAAATAACAGCAGTATAGTTACTTGTATAAGAATCATTTCTACTTAATACTGATTGAAAAAGATGAGAATAATTATATGTATAATATATTTATATATAAAATCATGTGTATTTATATATATATATATATTTATGTGAGAATGGAGTCAAGGGATGGAATTCTTGGAGGGGGTATGGAATTTTAGAAGAGGAGCAGGACACTAAATGACAATTGGAAGAGCAAAGACTTCTGGGAAGTTGGGACCAAAGAAGGGGTTTTTGGGGTCAAGAGCTCTTGGAGGGGAGACGGAGGAATAGAGCTCTGTGCAACCAGAAGACATCCTTGATGTTCCTGACCTATTGAGAAGACCTGTTTTGATTGATTCAATAACATCTTGGTATCTTCTGAGTATAAGAAGTGTCCATCAGTGTTTGGGGATTCTGGACTCCTTGTGGAGCAGTTCCCTGAACCTCTCGTTCCTTTAACCTTGCCAACCTGTATCCCTCATCTAACATAACAAACTGAATAGATATATAGGCAAAAGGATTAATGGGAAGGGCAGGTGAAGCTCTGGATTGAGACAGACTCTGTCTCTCCAGGGCAAAGGACCTGGAAAGGGAATATCTTTAGGGTTATCTGCACCCACTATCCTCCACCATTACCCTGCACCCATTCCCTTAACCTTGTTATCTACAACAAATACTGGAAAAGGTCAGATCGTGTTCAGGTTCATTTGGGAGACATTTAGAAGAGGGAGTGCTGAAGCAAAATCAGGCTGTGTTCCATCTTTAGCCCTGACCACCTATGGTGAACTTCTGTGAGCCCTGGTTCATAACAACATTGAGCCAGGTCATCACATACCCCACCTTGTGGGGCAACCTTTCCTCCAGCCCCCCCCAGGGGTGGCACATCCTCCTAGCACCCTCCAATTTCCAAGGAGACCCCCATAAAGTCTCACAGTGTTAGGAGTTAACGGTGAATGAGGAGGGAATTGCTACACAGATTCTACCTTGTTTCCTTGCTATATCCCCCTCCTCATTAGCACCCCCTAATATATTTATAATTATAATTACATAATTATATGTACCAAATGTATAATATATAATTATATTATATGTATATATCAAATATAAATATATACAAAATGATAACAGCCTGGTGGCAGAATGGATAAAGTGCTGAGCCTAAAGTCACTAAGTTCAAATCTGGTCTTAGATATTTACTAGCTATGTGACCCTTGACAGGTCACTCAACTCTATTTGCCTCTTTGTCTCTAAAATGAGCTGAAAAAGGAAATTACAGACCACTCCAATATCTTTGTAAAGAAAACTACAAATGGGGTCACAAAGAGTCAGATAGGTGTGAAACAACCAAACAACACCAAAATAAGAACAACTCAAAGTTCAACCAGGTTTTTGAGGACCAAAGGTCATCATATATTTCTGGAAGGGGTGCATGTGTGTATATGTATGTTAGAAAAATAAGGGAATTTCAGGAAAGGCAATGCATGATTGAGTTGGGGATGATTTCATACTTCTTGAAACTATTGTGGTAGTTATTAAGTCCTACCTAGTAGGAACTGGGAATTATTGGTAAACTAGAATTAACACCTTTGATTTGGGAACGCCCTTCAGCGTGATATTATTGTGCCTGGAAATGGTGGTTGAAAGGCTTATTGTCTACCCTTACTTGAAAGAATCATGGTAATCAGCTTGATTAGGAGAATAGTGTTCAGAGTAGATCTCCTTTGTATTCCAATGCCACAAGAAGGCTAGATAAACTAGAACAAATCAGAATTACCAATTCCTCAGCTTTTAAAAAAGCTTCACTGCTGGTAATGGTATTAAAGCAGGCCAGAAGACTTGTGCACATGAAATAATCTAAAGATAAGAATACCCTCATTAGACATCAGAAATATATTATAACTAAACTAGAAATAGATGTTAGGTAGAGGAAAAGCTTCATAGGGCTTTTTTAGCCATAGCGTCTTCAGCTCCAAGTCATACAACAATGTATTATAAATTAACAAAGTAAAATTCTAAGAAATAATTTCATTACCATACAGATTAAATTACATAAAAGCCAAACCTGAGGAGAAAAGTTGAAATGAGTGAGGCCATTGAATATCTTGATTTAACAGACTTATAGCATTTCTAATAACCAAATGGATGACCCCCCCCCCAAAAAAAAACCCTATGCTGCTCTATCAAATAATTTTAAAGCAGAGACGGGCATATTTAGATTGGAATTTCAGTCTTTTTTGAGTTGGTGGTGTAAATCCAAATAGTAAACAAACTATAGCAAAACTGAGCAATTTGAGGCAGAAAAAATAAATAAATTTCACTAGTACACAACAGCATCTAAAGTAGTTGTTGCTATGGTAAGAACCTTAGGAGGGAAGGTAGAGCTATTGTAGAAAACATAAATGCCATATCACACAATTAGTGGTAACAAAAGAGAAGAGGTTCAGCCTCCAACTGCTCTCTATTGGACTTCTAGCAAGAGATGGAAGACTCTTCCATGCCTTTCTCTTCCTCCTTTTTCTCCTCTTCCCCAATTGCACACATAATGGTTACATATACATCATAGGAAGTGTACATGCTCGCCTAAGCCTGGATCTCGAGTACCTACCCATCTCTTTTACACTGTATTTCTTTCTCTAATCATGAACAATAGTCCTAAAATGAATGTGACCAGGCTTGATGAATGCTCCATGACCTGGAGGTGTCTGGAATAATTGAGAGTGCTGGGCAGTTCCATCCTGCTTTGGAGGAGATGACCACTGGCAGGAGGTTGAACCATGCATGCTTGACTGGACAAATGATAAGGACCTTGCATTTATTGCTCAGATACCATATTTGTGAGATGAAAGTGGAATCTCTGTTCAGGAATCTGACAAATTGTTTCAAGTTTTAAGTATCAGCATCCCATGAGAGTATATTAGGAGTGATTGATTACTATCTTTTATATTTTAAGTATTTCTTTTGTGTCAGAGGAAAATTAACTACTATTTTGACATCAGTTGACAATGAGTAACTTTCTAGAGGGAATCTTGCTAATTGATTTTTAGGGGAGATCATAGACACGGGCCCCACCTAAGCTTTGTTTAAAAGACTTTCCCTGGGACTCCAAGGCGGGGGAATAATGATACAGAGTAAGAGAATAGCCTGAGCCTCTCTCTTTGAGGGATATGAACCAGATCTGTGTGAACCCCAAGATCTGGGGACCTCTGATGGAAGGAGGGCTCTTATTCACACACACACACACACACACACACACACACACACACACACATACACACACCCCTCAGGTCACAGGTATTACATACAAAAGATGAGATTTTATCCCAGTATTTTCATTCAATTTTTTAAAAAGTTATACCTACCTCTGTGATAGACCACAGAATATTAAATATAAAAGAAAAAACATCAGCAAGATAGCAGACCATTTTTAACTGACTGCCAAAGAAAAAAAAGATGAGAAGAATGAGATGAATAATAAAGACATTCTTGAGAATTCAACAAAAAACTTCTTAAAAGGAGCATGATTACAGACAAGTGCTGTCCACAATTGCCTAGACATAACATTGATTCATCCACAAAAACTTAAGAACAATATTTTTAATAGATATCATCATACTAAATAATCATAATTTCTAGATTATGTGAAAATAATAGGATAAATGATAACAATGATAATAATGCCCATAGCAGCAGTAACAACAAAGATGCCATGAGGGAAATCATAAATGTACTGAATATGGAGTCAAAAGGCATAGATTTGCTATTGGTGCAGTTAATTTGCATAGGTGTGACCTTGGTTAAGTCACTTTCATCTGAGCTTTAGTTTTTTCAACTGTAAAATGAAGGAGTTGAGGGGGCAGCTGGGTGGCTCAGTGGATTGAGAGCCAGTCCTGGAGGTGGGAGGTCCTAGGTTCAACCTGACCTCAGACACTTCCCAGCTGTGTGACCCTGGGCAAGTCACTTGACCACCATTGCCTACCCTTCCCAATCTTCTACCTTGGAGCCAATACACAGTATTGATTCTAAGATGGAAGGTAAGGGTTTTAAAGAAAAATGAAGGAATTGAATTAAAGGATCTTTAAAGTCCCTGGAATCTCTAAATCTATAATGATGGTTTAATTATACCTTACATTTGCAGAGTACTTACAATTTTTTTCATAGACCTTTCATAACTATTACTTCATTTTATTTTATCCTCATAGCATCTCTCAGGTTATAAATCCTACTTTTATGAAAGAAGAAATAGATATTTTTCTAATATCATATAGCTATTTAGTAGAAACCCAAGTGTCGTAGTACAAATCTACAAACTGTCAGACCATGGCTATTTCGGACATTGTTCTGGTTTCTCAGCTCTATAGAAAAAACACCCAATAATCAAGATTGGCACTGCACAGGCTGATCAGATTAAAATGGAATCAGAATTTCTTGTTTAAACCAACACTAATTAAACATATAATCTAGGGTAAGTCATTTTAATTCTCTGGTAATCAGTTTTCTCATCTGTGAAAAGGAATTGGAGTAGATGATCTCTAAGATCTCTTTTAGCTTTAACATAATATTTTCTTTGTCCTAGTATTTTTTGTTCTATAGTCATTTCTAGCTCTCATACTGTGTTCTGCTTTCTAACATTCTATCTTCTAAATTAACTTCCAACTCTAATAGTAATAGTAATAATAATAGCTAACACTTATATAGCACTTACTATCAGTCTGGCTCTGTACTCAGTGCTTTTGACATATATTATTTCATTTGAAACTTCCAATAACCTTGGGAGTAGTTGATTTTTTAGCCTTATTTGACAGATGAGGAAATTGAGGCAAGTAGAAGTTAAATGACTTGCCTAGGGTCTCACAGCTAGCAAATGTCTGAAATTGGACTTTAACTCAGATCTTTTTAACTCCAGGCCTTTGGCTCTATTCACTATGCTACCTAGATGCTTTGATATATGATTTTTGCAGATTGGATTCTACCATTTGTTTCAGTAAAGAGTTTCAGAAAATTTTCCTAAGCACTTGCATTTCTTTGAGAAATTCAATCCAGTTCAACTAAACTCAACCCACCACAGGAAAGGGCTGCTCTTAATCTTTGCTTTTGTACCCAAAGTACCTTGCCATTTATTAAGTACTTACTTACTATGTGCAAGGTACTATGGATTCAAAAAAAATTAAGAATAAACTCAGCTTATAGGGAGATGAGATTTATATATATAATAGTAACAAAAACAATAACCAAAAAATCTAGTATTTATTCATTGTTTTTTGGTTTACAATGTGTAAAGGGCTTTATGTGTTAACAGATTTGACCCTATTGACAACTCTATAAACTTTATAGAGGAGAAAAAAATACAAAATCCTCCCTAGGAGAAAGACCCTAAACCCAAGAGTCTTGAGAACAACCATGTCCCTCTGACTGATCCCCTTCAAGTTGAGTCTCTGAAACCAACACTGAAAAGAGAAATCATTATAGAGGATCTCACTTTCATCACCATCACCAATTTGGCAGATAAGTATGAGTGATGGGAATGGCAATCCCTAACTACTTCCTTCTACCCCAGGCCACCTCGCCTACTTTCAGCCCAGCTCTCATGACCATCATCCAGGAAGATCCTGGATTTAGAGCTAGAAAGAACCCTCGATGCCATATAGTCCAAACCCATTATTTTAAAGATGAGGAAACTGCTCAGAGCTGATGTGCCTAACCCAGTGGTCTCACTATTATCAACAAAGAAGGAGATGAGATTCTCTGCTCAGAGGGAAAAGGGTGCAGTGATGTAGAAACTTAATGAAAGAATAGATAACCACTATGGAAAATATAATGGAGTCAATTAGGAGCAACTTAAGAGAACTGGCATATAACAGTGAACTCCCAGTTCAAATTAGATAACATAAACAATACTACAATATAGTTAATCTAATCAATAAATTGTTTTAACTTCTTCCAAAGACAGCATGTTCAGTTGCCCTCGGTGGTATCAACCAGTAGTTTGAACATCTGTTTGATCCACCCACATTTAAACTAACAGCCTCAATTTCCATCTCTCATATCAACCCAGCTTTATGCCTTAGTCTGACTAGTGATTGCTCTCTCTCTCTCTCCCTCTTTCTTTCTCTTTCTTTCTCTCTTTCTTCCTTCCTTCCTCTTTCTCTCTCTTTCTCTCTCTCTCTTCCTCTCTCTCTCCCTCTCTCCCTCTCTCTCTCTCTTTCTTCTTTTCTCTCTCTCTCTCTCTCTCTCTCTCTCTCTCTCTCTCTCTCTGTCTGTCTGTCTTTCTCTCTCTCTATCTCTGTCTGTCTTTTTCTCTCTGCCTCTGTCTCCATCTGTCTGCCTCTTTCTGTCTATATCTCTTTCTTCCTCTCCTTACCATGTGACTGTTTCTCAGTTTCTAACAGCTCAAAGGATGAATGTCTTGCCTTGCTTCATTTTCTTTCTAGGTTTCTCTTCCTTATTTTAATATTAAACACAGCAACTCCATATGTCAGTCTTTCTCTTTCCACAAAATCAAATTAAACTTTCATGAAGGAATGAGCTTCATTTTCTGTAAGTCTTTCCCTCCAACTCCCCATAGAAACTCATAGTGTCTCAATTAAATTAACCCCCTTCTATCAGCAGCAAATAAACATAGCTCAGTGACTGAGGAGGTTGTTTATAAGCTGGTCTTAGACAGTGATCATGCTAGAAGGCTTTCTAGCCGGGGGTGGCGTTTGCAAAGTAAGTATTTACTTCTCTCCACTGGAGGCTTTTCCCTGAACCATTTCAATTGAGCAGAGGAAATATTCCTTCTGAAAATATGCTCCGTCTACATCAGACCTACTTTCCTTCTTTTCAGTGTTGTCTTTGGGGAGCAAATTAGCTTGTTATGGATTCCAAACATAGAAGCTAAATTTTCCCCTCAGTTGCTCAGACAGAAGTTCCATTGAAATCATCAGAGAGAGAACACAATTGCAAAGAGGTCTTACTGAGACACAATAAAGAGGATGGACGGAGAGGTCCACAATTCTCTCTGTCTCTGTCTCTATATCTCTGTATCTCATTAAAATAAGTAATAGTGTGATAGCAAGAATTTATACTTATATAACTCTTATTAATCTTTAAGGGTGCTTTCAAATTGAATTCTGGTGTCAGAGAATGTCTTTGAGCTAAAAAGCACCGTACAGATCATTCCTCATTTTGCAGAAGAAATTAGTGTAGGCATTCTTCACAATTGACAGATTATTTGACACTGAGATGCAGGGAGGTATGAGCCTTCTCACTGTTTCTGGCCATTCCCCTTTCCAATTGATCCTCCAACACAACTGCCAAAATGTCCTAAAGTATAGTTATCAGTCCCCCTCCTGTCCAAGAATCATCAGAGACTCCCTGTTGCTTCAAGAATAAAATGTAAACTCCTCAGTCCTTCATATATCTGGCTCTAGATGACCTTTCAAGATGTTGTATTCTAGCCTGTTTCACAACCACTATATTCCAACCAAACTAGCTTACTATTTCCCTATCTCCTGCCTCTGTGCCTCTGCATAGAATGCTCACAAGACCTAGACTAAATTAAATTGTCTAATCCATTGAGGGATTTGAAAGTTGGCCTATAAACCCAAGCCTCAATTCTCTGTGTCTGTCCCACTAATAATTACCCTTTAGCTTGAAAAATTCAAATGTATTATCTTCTGTTGATAGAGAACCCACTGCAGAGTAATTGGTGTCTTCTCACTAGCACAGAGAGATGTAGGCTGGTATTGAACTTGGGCAGGATGTGCCTGTCCCTTCAACCCTTCAAAGGAGGAATTATAGTAATGCTCNACATCTATGATCCTATGAAAAATGATGTATTATCAACTACAGTTTTCAATGAAGATAGTTCTGCCTTGTACAAAAATAAAGATCCACTGACTCAGTCTAGTCATCTTGAATGATGAGGATCACTTTTTCCAAAGACCTTGTATACCGATTGAAGCTTATGGGAAGAATAAGAAATTACCTCTGTTCCCAATAAAAATGGCTTTGAGGTAACCGTGTAGTTTAATAGCTTACAATAATTCCAAAGATGGCAGAACAGGCAGATTTCTAACAAAAATGTTAAGTGATTTGACCAAGGTCACACAACTACTAAATAGACAAATTTTGAGGATTTTATATTTTTATTATTTTTTACATTGTAATTTATATTTTATAAAATACAAATATATATTATACAAATACATAAATATATAGTATAAATGATGAATTATATAAATAAATAGAAATATTAAAAGTATGAAAAATAAAACTATTTTATTTATATTACAAAATATATTTATATCATATTTTTATGAATCCAGAGTGCAACTTGGGGAGGAATGAATCTTGATTGACCTGGATATTTTTTTATAAATGGAAGTTATGAGAGGAACCATACAACTGGAAGGATAAATCCTAGGAGTGGAGGATGCTTTCAGTGTCAGAATTCCAGAATTGGAATGAATTTCCAGGGTGAAGAGATTTCTAAGTAAAGTAAAGTAGGTCCAGAGTGTAGTCTATAGAGGAATGAAGGTAGGATGGGTATCACTCAACTGGAAGGGAATAACTAAGCCTTGCAGTGAATGACAATAGGACATGAATTGGCTCAGTGGAAATTACAGGAAAGGAAGTATCAGCACAATAGAAGACGAAACTTCTGAACAATTAGAATTGCCCCATAATGGGATAAGCTGAATCATGAGGTAGTGAGTTCTCTATCACTGAAAGTGTCAGATGCTAGATGACTGCTCACCAAGGGTGCTCTAGAGGGGAAAAGTGGTATTTGCATGGAATAGAAGTTTTTTAGATGACCTCTAAATAACCTCAAACCTCAATGACTTTTTTAAAGCCTCACCTTCCATCTTATAATCAATACTGTGTATTGGTTCTAAGGCAGAAGAGCGTTAAGGGGTAGGGAACAGGGATTAAGTGACTTGCCCAGAGTCACACAGCTAGGAAATATCTGCAGTCAGATTTGAACCCAGGACCTCCCATCTCTGAGCCTGGCTCTCAATCTACTGAGCAACCCAACTCTCCCCAATAATGATTTTTAAACTATTACTTCACACTGTTGAAAGAATCAAAAGGGTTGATCTAGATAAAAGAGCTTTGCAAATGTTAGAGGTTCATTGACTCATAGTATCATGGATCAAGAGTTAGAAGGGAACTTAGAAGTTAGCTTATCTAGTACAATGTCTTCATTTTACAGAAAAGGAAACTGAGGCCCAGAGACATTATCTTAAATTGAATTAATATTAAATGACATTACCAAAATCACATAGGTAGCAAGTAGCAAAGTCACATTTGAACTCAGCGTCGTTCTTACTGTGCCACAACGCTATGGATCCATGCAAAACAGGATCACCATCACTTCTCTTTATTTCTTCATTAAAATAATCAGGTTTTTTTATAAGAAGCTTAAGCACCTGAGGAGAACTATTAGAGTCTGCTCCAAGTCTATTCTTCTACCAGCTAAACAACTCCAGATATCTCAGCCAATCCTTATGTGGCTTGGTTTCCAGTCTTCTCACCATCCTGGTCACCTTCCACAACATACTCCAGTTTGCCAGTCTCTCTCATAAATCAAAATTCCCTGATATAAGTATAATATCCTAGATGTGTTCTGTCCAAGGCAAGGTAGCCTAAGATCTTGTAAGTTTATTTAGTTTTCTTTGTGTTCCCATTGCTTAGCAAAATTCTTGGCACAGTGTATCAATTAATAAATGATTGTTGACCAACTCCTTGATTGTGTTGTGCTGTTGGCTCATATAGAGCATGCAATTCTTTAAAACCATCCTCCTAAGAATATCTAAGTTTTGGGAACCTATTGTGATCTCTCCCAAATTTAATTAACTCTAATTGATTATAGCTACATGACTTAATTTTTCTCCTCTGCATGGCCTTCCTACATCACAGAGAACCCAAGTAGCAACTCACTTAACACTCATTAGACATCAATGACTTCTAATCATTGTGAGTCATCAAAACTTGTTTATAGAAGACTAAAAATTATGTTTGATTCTAAGTCTAGAGTCTATCTTTTTAGGAAAGGGGAGAAAAAAGAAATCTTCTGAATATTATTTACTGGTTTCTTTGAAGAAAAAAAATATGTTTTGGAGAGAATTTATGTCCTATCTCTCATCCTCTTAAACTGGCTAGTGGCTTTTTTCCTTGGGGGCTAGGGATGAAGGAGAAATACAAGAAGATGAGTTGGTGTCCCCATTCTCCCTCATTTTCCAAGTATAATCAAGTTAATGACTTTGTGATTTGGCATGAAATCTTTTTCTTTTTTCTTTTTTTCTTTTTTAAATATTTATTTTTTAGAAAAGTTAACATGGTTACATGATTCATGCTCTTACTTTCCCCTTCACCCCCTGACCTTCCCCCATAGCCAACGCACATTTCCACTGGTTTTATCATGTGCCGTTGATCAAAACCTATTTCCAAATTGTTGATAGTTGCATTGGTGTGGTAGTTTCGAGTCTACATCCCCAATCATGTCCACCCCAACCCATGCTTTCAAGCAGTTGCCCCTCTTCTGTGTTTCCACTCCCACAGTTCTTCCTCCGAATGTGGGTAGCGTTCTTTTCCATAAATCCCTAAGAATTGTCCTGGATCACTGCATTACTGCCAGAACAGAAGTCCACCACATTCTATTTTACCACAATGTATCAGTCTCTGTGTATTATGTTCTTCTGGCTCTGCTCCTTTCGCTCTGCATCAATTCCTGGAGGTCTTTCCAGTTCACATGGAACTCCTCCAGTTTATTATTCCTTTTAGCACAATAGTATTCCATCACCCGCATATACCACAGTTTGTTCAGCCATTCCCCAATTGAAGGACATACCCTCCTTTTCCAGTTTTTTGCCACCACAAAAAGCAAGGCTAAAAATATTTTCACACAAGTCTCTTTATCTATGATCTCTTTGGGGTACAACCTCAACAATGATATGGCTGGATCAAAGGACAGGCATTCTTTTATAGCCCTTTGAGCATAGTTCCAAATTGCCAGCCAGAATGGTTGGATCAGTTCACAACTCCATCAGCAATGCATTAATGTCCCAATTTTGCCACATCCCCTCCAGCATTCATTACTCTCCCCTTCTTTCATTTTAGCCAATCTGCTAGGTGTGAGGTGATACCTCAGAGTTGTTTTGATTTGCATTTCTCTAATTATTAGAGATTTAGAGCACTTTCTCATGTGCTTATTGATACTTTTGATTTCTTTACCTGAAAATTGCCTATTCATGTCCCTTGCCCATTTATCAATTGGGGAATGGTTTGATTTTTTATACAATTGGTTTAACTCCTTGTATATTTGAGTAATTAGACCTCTATCAGAGTTTTTTGTTATAAATATTTTTTCCCAATTTGTTGTTTCCCTTCTGAGTTTGGCTGCACTGTTTTTGTTTGTACAAAAGCTTTTTAGTTTAATATAATCAAAATCATTTATTTTACATTTTGTAATTTTCTCTAACTCTTTTCTATATAACCTTTCTCCCCTTGAATTTGTGGGGTTAGCTACTCCCTCCACACCATAGCAAAACTGGCTTCCCTCATCAACAGACCTAATATGTAACCAAGTTGGACCATTCTTTCCTAATCTTGAAATGTCTACAAAATGTGGTAAGATGTGTCTCCTTAGAAACATGTGGAGGCTAGGGTCTATCCTGAGCAAAATTTACCAACTGAATAAACTTATTAGGCTCTTTCAAGTCACTGATCCCTCTGAGAGCCTGTTTGGGTTGCTGAAGGCCCCCAGGTAGTATCTGCAGGACTGAGAATTGTAGTGAGATTTTGTTACTAGGTTAGATATTAAAAGACAGTTAATATTTTAGGTCATTGCATAAGAAACTACCCCAATATATAATTTTGGTCAATTAAAGTATGTAAATATAGAGATATTTATGTATAAATTATACTTATTATTTTTCAATACATATAATTTGCACCTTAGAAGTGTTTGTTCTGCTGGATGTAGAAGATGTGAGAAGTCACTCAGTGGGAAGAAAACCAAAAGGATAATAATTGGGTATATTCAGTAGACTTAATGACCAACTGCCTTTAAAACACACACACACACACACACACACACACACACACACACACACACACATAGAGCTCTTTAGATTATAAGTAAATATTCTTTATATATATTTTTACATTTAGCTTGATTGTTACTGGACTCATTTTGAACCAATAGGATTTGGGAATCTTATCTACCACTTATAATCAAATGATTTGTGTATTGGAAAACACAATTATGTATTGGAAAAGTCTTAGTAACAGAAGATTTGAGATCGGGACCTGTGTCTACCATTCATTAAATTATGTGACTGTGGAAAAATAGCTTCCCTTCTCTGAGTCTTAGTCTCTTCATCTATAAAATGGGGATAATGAATTATACCTGCCTTGTCTCCTTCAGTGGATTGTTATGAAGATTATCTGAGCTAACAGATATGATACTCCACTATACGGAGTCCAAAGTGCTCAAAGTGGAAAAGGGAAATAGAGAACATTTGTTTTGACCTGTACCTCAACTGAAACCCTCTCTATAATATCCTAGATAAGTAAGCTCTCCATTGTTGGGAGCTTCACTTCCTTCCAGAAAAGCTATAGCTACTTTTAGAATGTTCTAATTGTTAGGATGTTTTCTCCTATTTTGCCAAAAGGCAGTAGTGCTAATTAATCAACAGGTAAACATTTATTAAGTGCCTACTATATGCCAGGCACTGATGCTAGGTTCTAGGGATACCAAAAAAAAAGAGCAAAAGGTGGTTCCTAATGAGGGAGATAGCATGCAAATAAATATATACAAAGCAAGCTATAGAAAGGAGACATAGGGCATAATTAACAGAAAGAAGGCATTAAAATTAAGGATTAAGGTTTCCTGTGGAAGGTGGCATTTTAGTTGGGACTTAAAGGAAAGCTGGGAAGATCAGTAGTCAATGGGGTGAAGGAAGAGTGGAGGAGGAGAAGGGAGAACATTCTAATCATGAGAAATAGCCAGACAAAATTGCCAGAGCAAAGAGATGGATTGTCCCATTCATGGAATAGCCAGGATGCCAATGTCACTGAATCAAAGAATGTGTGTTAGGAATTAAGATGTAAGTATACTACAGAGGTAGAAAGGTCTGAGATATGCAGGGCTTTGAATGCCAAATAAGTTATTTTTCATTTGATCATAGAGGCAATAGGAAGCCACTGGAGTTTGATGAGGAGGATATGGTGCTTTCTAAAGCACATGATCAGATCTGTGCTTTAGGAAAATCACTTTATTGACTGATTGGAGAATAGATTGGAGCAGAGAGAGACTCAAGGCAGGCAGACCCACCAGCAGGCTTTTGCAATAATACACAAGTGAGGTGATTAGTTTGGTTGTTGTTGACCCTAGGCTTATGGGGACCCTCATTAGAGTCAGGCAGAGCCTACATGCCATCTCTAAGCTTAGGACTCAGGCTCCCCTTAGGGTACCAAGTGTTGATTTCACTTCCCATCAGGCAGAAACCCTTCATCCTTAGCAGCTCATTCCAGCCCTGGAATTAACATTGGAATTACCCTTCACCCTTATTGCTCCTCCTTCTGATTAGATAGCTTCTTCTAGGATCTCCACTTGAGGACAGTTCCCAAGTCAGTCATCTCCTCATTTCTCACCAGGGTGCTCTCTGGACATCTCTATCAGGATGTCCTTCAATTCCTTCTCCACTTACCCTTTGTTTGCCTTCTCCTGTGAGGACATGTGTTTGAGAGCAGGGAAAGTCTCTCTTTTGTTCTTCTATTTGTATTCCTAACACTTATCACAGTTCCTGGTACCTAGTAAAGTGCTTTTTTAAAGTTTGTTGTCTGACTGTCTGCCCTCTAGTATCCTATTCTTTGTTCATCAAAGTCTTCTTGTTTATAAATCTCTTCCTTTTCACACTCTTCCTGTCCTATGTTACTCACTGAGATCTAGTTTTCTCTTGAGGACCCAAATCTCTTGATACTCTCTCCAAGATGAACTTCTCCTCCTCTCCCTATTCCTTCTGCCCAACACCGGGGTCCGGGAGAAGAGGTTGGCACAGACTTTGTGTCTCACTGTCATTTTCAGAATCTCCCTCTGCCACCATGTGTCTTCTTTTTAAAAATTCATTCTGTGCTATCCAGAATGTTGTTACTGTCATTCTATTATCTATGACAAGCTCATTCTGCCTTCTCCTATTGCCTGATAATCAAGTGGTTCTCAAAGCTGAAAGGTCCTGAGAGTGATTAAGCACTTCAGGAAATCAGTAAAATCTAGTTGAACTTCTTTATATATTTACATATAAAACATAACTCATTGCAAACAGATGTTCATGCCCACAAAACACACATACATACATGCATACACATAAAACATACATGCCACCCCTTTTTTGAGGGGAAACAAAGCTTTATTAGGGGGTAATATCAAAGGGAGGACTTGCATGACAAATGCATACACATAAAACACTATAGATTCACAAAATGGGGAAAATAAACAATTTAAACACATTCTCTGGGGGCACTCTCTCAGCCTGAACTGGCATTCACAGCTTGGTATTTCCAGGGGCAGTCTTCATTCTTCTCAAAATTCTAGAGTTAATCCTAAGGGTCTAGGTTTCTATGATTCACCCTACAGGTTTTCTTCCCATTGAAAATTGGTCAGACTTACTTAGCTTTTATTAAGCTATAAATATATAAATATTTATTTACTTATTTATTTATATAAAATATATAAATATACTAATATTTATTAATAAATATTATTTATTAATTAAGAAAATTGAGCTAAGGTACAAAGGTATTTACTAAGAAGGTAAATAAAAATAGTAGTTACAAAGCATCCTCCCTATCCCACCTGCAAATCCTCTCACACAAATAGATATGGGATCTTTGGGTTTTTTGCATTTTATCACATACACACACACACACACACACACACACATATATATATGTATATATATATATTTACATAAATACACCTATATGTCTAGTATAAATTATATATGTACCTATATGTGTATGCATGTATGCATAAAACCACATGTGACAAAGGAGTAACTCACACCTTATGGGTTGCTACAAATGTGAGCTGTCACATATATTTCCAGCTAAGATCATTGTATTATCAGTTGTATTTAATCACTTTATTTTGTTACAAGATAACTCTTATGGAATGAGAATAATCTGTAAATATAAAATAAAAATAAAACATCAAAAGATTTTTAAAAAAGGAATTAAATGGGAAACTAATATACAAATAAAAGTGAAACGAATACTTCAAAAACATATATGTGTACACATAAAATCGATTCCTCTTTTCTTGTTCTCCAAACCCTTCCTATTAATATACCCCAAGACCAAGAGGAAAATAGAACTTCTTAGAGGGGGAATCGAATTTTTTTTTATGTGACAACAAAATAGAGATGGAAAGAGGAGAGAAGCAGGTAATTACATTTTAATCTCTTCTATTTCTAACCTGCTAAGGCACTGTGGGTCACTTGGTAACCCACAGCCCACCAGTATGCTCTGGATTAACAAGAAAATTCAGGCCAGACCCAATTTTAGGGAAGGAGGAATCATTTACCTGATTTAACTGACAAGTTGAAAATATGTCAGTGGATAGAGAGACAAGTGGGGTTATGATTTAGTAAATCCCCAGTGAAACCTCCCTTGTATGAAAGCATGAATCTCTCTCTGAAACATTGTCTAAAGTGAAGATTGATATGCTCAGAATGAAAGCAGATGTGTCAGTCTTAAAAGCAAGCTGAGGGAAAAGGAGGTGGGGGCTGGGGAAAGCCACAGACAGATGAATATTCGATTTGTCTGTGCCCTTAAGAGGTTCAGAGATTGAGCAGGGTTCAAAGATGCTTCTTAGAGTTCAGATCCCAATTTTAATTGCTTACTTTGAATTTCACTAAAACCTCTTGAGTCTCAAGTCTTCTTGGGAACTTTTTCTTTAGGAGAAGTAAAAGTACCATAGAGATTTCAGTGGAATGACCCATTGAAGTACAAGAGAAAGAATGTTTTAACTGGGGTGGAAAGGTGAATTTCCATCCCATATGAGGTAGAAACTATATCATTTAATTCATTCAGTCACTCACTCATTCAACAAACAGACTTAACCACTGTATGCAAAGCACTGTGCCACAGGATTCAAGATACAGAGAATATATATCATCTTCCTGTCCTCTTGATGTTTATTATATAATTAAGAAAATTGAGATAATTTGGTGGAGGGAAAAAAGAGAGTCTAAACCAATTGTTTGGTGATGAGAAGGGGAAGCATCTGGATGACTGATTGTTTTGACACAGTTGCTTGAGTGTTTTTATGAGAAGCTAAACTGAAAAAAATCCATCAATCATCCAGGCATTTTCAAATATCCTTCTGGACTTTAGATAAGGGAAAAAAAACGGAGTTGGACCTAGGCACTAATCATGGTTTTTTCACTTAATAGCTATGTGACAAGACTTTGGGGTCATATTAATCAATTAATCAGTAGACATTTATTAAGCACCTACTATGTACCAAGCACTCTGCTAAGCCCTGGTCATGTATTACCAGCAACATAGCAGACTAGACATTTTTCTGTTACTGCCTCTTCAAACCTTTCCAAAACAGAAATTGCATACCAAAGATTGAACCACAACAACTTCAGCTGTTTCCAAGATCTAGTACACCTGGAAACCATGGACTGACACCTCATCTCCTCCTCAGCCACCCACCATGGGTTGTATTACCCAACAAAGGACTCAACCTACATGCTTGCCACAAAACCCAACCATTCCCTTGATTCCTCCTCTCTCTTTCCAGTGCTGTCAATATTTAGATTCAAAGCTAAGGGAGTTGCTGGGGTCTAGATGACAATGCCAGGGAAGCACTCTGCTATGAAAGATTTTTGCAAAAAAAATGGGAGGAAGAGAGGGAATAGGGCAAAACACTTATGGGCTTGAAATAGAGCTTAATGTCTTCCCTAAACTAACCTTCTCCCTTCCAGAGCCAAACTCTAAAATACTGAAATCACCTCCCTTGCAATAATTCCACCATTGCAAGCAGTCCTCTGATGTACTGGAGCCAGAGAACTGAGAAACTGAGGAAATGGGATAGGGCACTATATGTATGTTTTGGTGGGAGGATGTGTGATGTTCCACTAAGCCCAAGAGAAAGAGCCAAGGATTCATCTGGGATCAGTTCTGTGTTTTTCCACCCCCAACCCAGACACTTGAGGCAGAGATCTAGACTGCAAAACTGTGAATTAATTCTCCAGAGCATGGACTATTTTCACTTCTTATTTGTAATTTTCATTACATTTTATATAGTAAGTGATAAATATTTATTGAAAGAATTATCACCGTCACTAATATTCCTCCTGAAAAAGTTGTGGCAATCTTTTCCCCAGTGGTTCCCAGGCTCTCCCTCCTCATCTCTGCCTCCTGCCTTCTTTAACTTCCTTAAAGTCCTAATTAAAATCTACCTTCTATAGGAAGCCTTCCCCAACTCCTCTTAATTCTAATGCCTTCTCTTTCTTAATTATTTCCTATTTATTCCGTTTATGGCTTATTTGCATGTATTTTTGTCTTCTCCATTAGACTGAGTTCCTTGAAGGCAAAGACAGTCTTTTGCCTTTTTTTGTGTGTCCCCAGTGCTTAGCACATGGCCTACCTCACAATAGGAACTTCATCAATATTGATTGTCAAATCTGGCATCAAATACTTTCTAGCTATATGACCCTGCACCAGTCACTTAACCCCCATTGCCCAGCCCTTACTGCTCTTCTATCTTGGAACCAATACATAGTATTGATTCTAAAATGGAAGAAAAGGGCTTTTAAATTTTTAAATAAATAAATATTGATTGATTGATTTACAAAGTAGGAATTCAAGGTTCAGAGAGGGCAGATGACTTAAAATCACATAGCCACTAAGTAGCTGATCTAGCACCTGAATGTGTCTCCTGAATCGAAGTCCTCTTCTCTCTGACTTTCAAACTACATCATGATTCCTCTTTAGGACGTCTCTTCTCATTCTCAGTGGCTAGGTAGTCTGCCTTGAGCCTCAGTCCCCAATTGCTGGATTTTCTCCTCTCAAATTGAAATCTTCTTAATAGCTGATTCCCCTAAACCTACTGAGATTCTCTAATATCAGTCTCTTAGAAATTAATACTCTGTTGACCACTTTTCCCTCCTTGGAAAGCCACCTTGAAATTTGGATTCTCTTTAGAATTTGCTATTTGCACTCATGGACTCTCTGTCCTGAGAGTTCCAAAACTCATAGCTCATTTTCGCATATACTTCCCATTTTCATAGATTGTCAGAGTTGTAAAGAATCGTAAATACCATCTAGGAAGATACCATATTTTGCAGATGAGATTATTGAGGCCTGGGGAGGTAAAATGGTCAGTGGTAACACAATTGGTCACTAGGAAAGCTAAGGCTCAAATCCATTTTTCCTGTTCACATCCAGGGCATTTTTAGCTGCTTTTTCCCTTCATGTATATCCCTTTCCCCACCTCTACATTTCTGCATCCTCTTAGATAATAGATCCTTGATCATGATCTCAAGTAGGTTTGGATTTTTTTTTACTTAATGGTTTGGGGAATTGGTCCAGTGATTTCATTGTTATAAGGACCATCAAGTGAGGAAACTCTACCATTGTAGATTGGTATTTGCTTTGTAACAGTCTTAGAGTCTCCAGGACATTGAGAAGTTTGGACATATAGCCAGCATATGTCAGAGATGGAACTTGAAACTGAGTCTTTATCCATATTGTCACCCTGCTTCCAGGCTTAGAATGCTGGATTTTGCTTATCTTCTGATGTTCTCTTTCTCAGGTTGGCCTATTACATCAATGTATGAATTTATTTGTGTCAGGTCAGAACCCCTGATTCACCAGTTTCCAAAGGCCTGATAGCTGCCCATCCCCATATCCAAAGTCCCTTCCTATCCATCAGCACCACTGGACTCTGTCTGCTCAATTGAACTAAAAAAGACAAAAGAAACTAGTCTTCTTTTCCCCAACCTCTGGATGACTTGCAAATCTTTATCCTTTAAAGTTCTCCCAAATTTGCATTTTATGGAAGTTTCTGCTAAGCCCCTAAGGATTCCTCTCCCAGTCTATGGCATTTGGGAATAAGGGGAGAAGTCACTAACTAGATTTGATGCCAGTGGTGTGTGCCCTGCTGGGTTCTGACGGAATTGAGAATGACAAGAATACTGAAGCTTTCACAAAGGAGTTTAGAGGGGGAACCTGACAGGGCCTTAAGTGTTGGTATCAATATCCTGGTACTGTCTCTGAGAATATCCAAAATGCTAAGTCCTCAGAAAATCCTGACAAAGCTACTTGTCTAAGAGGCAATTATAGGTGTGAAGACTTCATGTGTGCAAAAGATTAATTCAGTCAGATGAGCTCCGGAGGATGGATCAGATAAGAGATGAAAACCTGAATGAAGTACTAACAGGAAGAGAATTATGTTTTAGAGTTAGGCAAAAGAATCAAAAAGCTCATGATAATTGTGTAGCACTTTGTTCCTGCTCCCAAAACTCTTTCTCTATTTTTCCCCTCAATCACCTTTCCTTACTCTTTGTCTTTCCTCATTCTCTCTTCTTTTCTCTCTCTCTCTCTCTCTCTCTCCTGTCTCTTCTCTATTAACTTTCATGTCCCCCTTTCCTCTTCTCTTTCTAATTTTTCCCTTTAGTCTTTTCTTTCTCTTCCCCAGTCACTGCTCATTTTCTCTCTTCCCTCTAATTTTTCTCACCTTTTTCACCAGTTATTGTTTATTCTCCAATTTCTTTTTTCTTGTTCTATTCTCTCCAATTTTATCTCTCTTCTAATTCCTCATTTTCTACAATATCTCCAGGCTTTCCTTTTTTTCCAACTTCTATCTTCCCTCTTCCTAGGCTTTTCTCTCTTTTCTATTTCTTGCTTTTTTAACTTTCTCTCCTCAATTAGTTTTCTGTCATCCCTCAATTTTCCCCTTTTTTCTTTCTCCCCCAAATCACTTTCTCCTTTCTTATCCTGCTCAAAATCTCTTCTTGTCTCTTCTTTTTCCACAATATCTTGTACTTCTCTCCAATCTCTTCTTTTTATCCTTCCTATGTTTTCCAGGTGCCGAATTCTCTCCTTCACTTACCCTTATATCCCCTGCCTTTACTCTTTTTCTAATAACCAGTATTTTTTTTATTTTTACCAATATTCTATTTCTTTACTCTATATTTTTCCCACATCTTCATTTCCTCCAATCATTAAAGAGATAAAATCCAAGTAAAAACCAAGTTAAACCCATAGTCTTAAATGTTCATATGCAAATGCATAAATAATGGGTAATAACCATGAAAACTACAGATTCAAATGTAATATTAGAAATTTGAACTCATATGTGTCATAAAGAATTAATGAGAATAAGATTCATAAGTAGAATTTGGTTCTAGAAAGATATTNTCTCTCTCTCTCTCTCTCTCTCTCCTGTCTCTTCTCTATTAACTTTCATGTCCCCCTTTCCTCTTCTCTTTCTAATTTTTCCCTTTAGTCTTTTCTTTCTCTTCCCCAGTCACTGCTCATTTTCTCTCTTCCCTCTAATTTTTCTCACCCTTTTCACCAGTTATTGTTTATTCTCCAATTTCTTTTTTCTTGTTCTATTCTCTCCAATTTTATCTCTCTTCTAATTCCTCATTTTCTACAATATCTCCAGGCTTTCCTTTTTTTCCAACTTCTATCTTCCCTCTTCCTAGGCTTTTCTCTCTTTTCTATTTCTTGCTTTTTTAACTTTCTCTCCTCAATTAGTTTTCTGTCATCCCTCAATTTTCCCCTTTTTTCTTTCTCCCCCAAATCACTTTCTCCTTTCTTATCCTGCTCAAAATCTCTTCTTGTCTCTTCTTTTTCCACAATATCTTGTACTTCTCTCCAATCTCTTCTTTTTATCCTTCCTATGTTTTCCAGGTGCCGAATTCTCTCCTTCACTTACCCTTATATCCCCTGCCTTTACTCTTTTTCTAATAACCAGTATTTTTTTTATTTTTACCAATATTCTATTTCTTTACTCTATATTTTTCCCACATCTTCATTTCCTCCAATCATTAAAGAGATAAAATCCAAGTAAAAACCAAGTTAAACCCATAGTCTTAAATGTTCATATACAAATGCATAAATAATGGGTAATAACCATGAAAACTACAGATTCAAATGTAATATTAGAAATTTGAACTCATATGTGTCATAAAGAATTAATGGGAATAAGATTCATAAGTAGAATTTGGTTCTAGAAAGATATTAATTATTCAAAAAGGAAATTATAGGAAGAAGCCAAAGTAGCATCATATATTGAAAAGATATACTCCTTCAAGAAATCCAGGAATCAGAAAGGAAGTATTGGGTGAGGATAAGTAGAGGTACAAACAGTGGAAATAATATTGGAGATCATATAGACAAAGGAAGAACAAAGAGATGAGGAATTTGAGGAACTGTCACAGACCTACTGTGGAAATATGATGGTGGTAATTGTTATTCTTTGTACTTGAACAAGCTATAAAAGACATCACATGTGACATCTTTCAACTCACACATAAATTGGATTTAAGTGAAGCAGAATTGCCTCAATGTCTCTTTCAGACATTTGAGTCCAGTGGCAAAACAAAAGTCAAGATAAATGGTGATGGCTCAGATGGTGGATGACCTTGGATTCTTTGATGCATTGAAGGAGATATGATATAGATTAGGGACTTTACTTATCTAAGCATCCTAGGGCTCTCATCTTTTGCCAAAAGCAGAGTAGTTGATAATAGCTTAGCTCTAATGATTATTTCAATATGTTGAGTAAACTAGAGATATATCATTATAGACCTAATTTTCGCTAACAAGAATAGGTTCCTAAAATGGAAATCATATAAACCTTGGTAGGAAGTAAACACTGTGTTTTACAATTTGTGGCAGGAGAAATAACAAAACCTGAAAGAGTCTGACGTGAACCCAAATTTTGAGATGGCAGATTCAAAGGCGTGAAGAAAAGATAGCATTAAAGATAGTCTTAAAAATTATAGGTAAAGTCAGCTCAGAAGGCAGGAAAGCTAGAAAAATTATATTCAAAAGGCAAAAGTAAAAATAATTCTGATGAGAAGGAAAAAGAGGAATTGTCTAAAGGTCCAAAGTAGCTTCACAAAGAACTCATCAACCAACACACAAGAGCTTTCTTTTTCTTTTCTTTTCCTTTTTTAAAGACATGTATTGAAGACGGAAGTAAGATCAAGTAGTAAAGGGTGGATACAAAATGTGGCATGATCTTGTACTGTAAGAATATTATGAGGAGTTATACTGGATGTTAATAATGAAAAGAAGCTCACAAAATGAAATAGATGAGGTCTAAGGAAAATTATAAAGGCTTTTTAAAAACATATTGGAGAAAAGTGGAGGATCAAAGGGGTAGGTGTACTGTTCAGGATCATTAGTATTACAATAATAAAACTAAATAGCATTAATTTCACTCTTTATTTTTCTTGGTCAAGAACAAGCTATGGGCTGAAAAGGATAGTACAAGGATGATTGATTACTAGGTAACTCAAATCCTGAAATAAATGTGGAGACGGTAGTCTGTCCTTTATGAATTCTGGCCAACAAACCTAGGTGAACAGCTCCCCAGATTACTGAAAAAAAACTTTTGAGATAGATATATGATGCAGTAGATAGACCATGAGATTTTTAGACAATAAGTCTAGTTTAAATCTAGCTTCAGATACTAGCTGGGTGACCCTCTGCCTGTCTCAGTTTCCTCATCTATAACATATAAATAATTTTAATAATCAACAGAATTTATAAATGTTTTAAGAATTGCAATGTCACAAGTGCATTAACACAAACACCTTCCTTTCTTCTTTCCTCCATTCTTTCTTGCTTCTTCCCTTCCTTCTTTACAACAACAAACTTGTGAGTTAAAGGCCATTGTTATCTCCAGTTTACAGTTGAGGAAACTGAGGCTGGGTGGCTAAGTGATTTGCTCAGGGTTAAGCAGCTAGTAAATCTCTGAAGTGGGATTTGAACGCAGGTCTTCTTGACTCCAAGTTCTGTTCTCTTACCCAATAATAGCAACTCCAAGCTTTGTTGTGTGGATAAACAATGATCTACAAACTTTAAAGCATTTAGAGAATGCTAGTTATCATAAATGCTAACTATATGATTGCTAAGCCAATGTCAGTGATATTTGAAAGATTGGAGTTATTGCAAGAGGTGCCCAAGAATGGAGTAGGACAAATGCCCTATTTCTTTTCAAAGAAAGAGTTACATTGACACACTATAAATTAAGGAGTTTCATTTTGATTCCTGATGAAAATTCTAGATAGTCTTACTGAAGAGAAGGTCAGAAAAACATCTAGAAAAGTAAAAGTTGAGCACAAAGCACTTGTGTTACTTTATCAAACACATATCATATATTCAGTTCATTTATTAATCAATTTCTTAATTGTTTGGCATCCATTGCTTCACATTCTAATTTTTTGCTATCGCAAAAAGAGGTACTCTAATAGTTTTTGTACATTTGGAACTATTTCCTTTTTCCTTTATCTCTTTTGGGGCATTGCTCATATAAAAACAATGGTATGAAGACAAAGAACTTTAAAAGCAGTAAAAACCTAGATCAATATGATGTCCATCTATGGTTACAGAGGACCAATTATGAAGCCTTCTTCACCCCTCCTGGCATAGAAAGGATGGATTTAAGGTGCAGAATAAGACTGTATATTTTAATAGAGTTAATGATGGATTTTTTTCTGCTTTATTATGCATATTTATTACAAGGAATTGGTTTTTATTCTCTTTTTTTTCAATGGGATTGGGGTGGGTGGGAAAGAAAATAGGATTCTGTTAATTAAAGACAATTTAAAAATAGAGTGGTTAGGGAGGCTACCAATGTGGAATCCTGCATGAACTTTCAGATGAGGTTACTGAATTGTTGGTTGTTGCTTAATTGTTTTATTCTGCTACAAGAGATCTCTCAGGGGATGGAAATGATCTGAAAGTATATAAATCATTTCTAGATCATCTTCATACCCTGTTTGTAATGAAAAAACAAAACAAATTATAAAAACAACCACAAAAATGATCATGCCAAACTAACTTCATTTCCTATTTTGACAGGTGTAGCATATTGGTAAATCAAGGAATATTTTCACTAGAATTTATGTAGATTTCAGGAAAGCATTTGACAAAGTCATTTGTTACTTTAGTAAAAAAATTGTGGAAATTTATAGGCTAGATTATAGTATCATCAGATGCATTCAGAACTAGTTGAATGGTTAGAATAAAAAAGTAATTAATGGCTTGATATAAGTTTGGAAGGCAGTTAATAGTAGCCTCCTCAAGAGATTTGGTATAGTAAAAAGAGCAGTGGCTCTGCCAGTCAACCAGCATTTATTAAATGTTTTATGTTCCAAGTACTAGGGATGCAAAGAAATGTGAAAACAGTCCCTGTTCTCAGAGATCTCATTGCCTAGTAGGAGAGACAATATGTGAACAACTATGTACCAACAAGATATATGCAGGAAAAATTGGAAATAATCTCAGAAGGAAGGCACTAAGATTGAGGCTATCGGGGAAGGTTTCTTGTAGAAGGTAAAATTTTAGCTGGGACTTGAAGGAAATCAGAGAGCCCAAGAGGCAAGGATAAGGAGGGAGAAAAGTTCTAGGAATGGGAATAAAGCAGTGAAAGGACTGAAGCAGGATATGGAGTGTCTTATGCAAGAAAACAGAGAAGTCAATATCATTGGATTTGAAGGGAATACGGAGGTGAGTAAGGGATAAAAAGCCTGGAAAAGTAATAAATGGGCAGAGGCAGACTTTGAAAGTATTTGGACACCAGTCAGGGGATTTTATATTTGAGCCCAGAGGTGAAAGGGAATCGCTGGAGTTTATTGAATGAAAGGGATGATATGATCAAACCTGCACTTTAAGAAGAATATCCCTTTGGCAGCTGAATGGAAGGAAAGAATGGAAGATGAGGGAGGGAGATTGTAATAGCCTTGGCATGTATCATTGATAACCTCAATTAGTTATATCAGTGTCAGAAGAGAGAACAGAGTATAGACTAGAGGCATTATGAATGCAGAAGTAATGGGATTAGACTAGATATGGGGAAGGGGGGCGGCAGTAACAAAGTGAAGAATCGAAGGTGACTTCTGAGTTTTGAACCTGTGTGACTGAGAAGATGATGATACTCAGAACACTTATAGAAAAATTAGGAAGAAGAGAGAGTTTGGGAGAAGATAGGTCAAGTTTGGATATAAAACGTTAAATATGATTACTTAACATCCAGTTTGAAATACCCAATAAGCAGTTGGAGGTAGGGAGTGGTATATCTGAAAATCAGCAGCAATAGAGATAATTATTTAAGTGACAGCAGCTGATGAGATCAACAAGTAAAATAGGATAGAGAAGAGAAGAAGAAACAAGATAGAATCTTGTCGGATACTCACTGTTTGTGAGCATGACCTTGATGGAGATCCACCAAAGGATGCTGAGGAGGATCAGACAGGTAAGAGGAGGTCAAGGAGAAAATAGTGTCATAAAAGTCTAGAGAGAAGAGAATATCAAGGAGAAGAATATAATCAAGTCAGAAACTACAAGGGAAATCAAGAAGGGTGAGGATTGACAAAAAACATTCAGATATGTAGTAAGAGGACCTAAAATCAACTTCTACCTCTAACTTTACAACTCACTACCTCTGTGACCGTGGGCAAGACATGTACTTTCCTGGGTCTCACTTTTCTCCTCAAACAAATGAAGGGGTTGAACTACAGTGATCATGAGGTCTCTTCTAGCTACAAAGTTGTGATCTGTGCTACTTAACATTTTTATTAGTAATTTGGATTTGGTATAGATGTCAAGCTTAAACAGGGAGCAAATATTGTGAAAGAGGAGCCTACTACCATCTATACCAATTGCCGTGGACAAATAGTAAGCCCAGGATCTTCAAGAACATCAATGCCCTCTGTAGCCCACCCCTATATCATTGGCCTTGGCTCCAACTCTGTCCCCATGACCATAATCCAAAAAATGTAGTCTTCGTAGGAATTTGATGTGACAAGTGCTATGGAAGGTGTAGTTTCCTGAGCAAACAAAGTCTAAAAGAAGAACCTCACCAAGAAGAAGACCTCACCAAAATACATCCCCAGATCCCATGGAAGCTCATAATCCATTAAAGGAAAGACACACAAAATAGCAATGCAAAGTAGGACCTAGTTCAATAGCATCATGTATACAACATAAAATTGCTGTCAGAGTCAGAGAAGTGGGAAATCACTTGTCATGCACAAACATGATCTTGGTGAAATGTGATGATTTTATTTCCTTGGTAACTTACACATGCAATAACCTCCATTTCTATCGCAAACCATCTTAGTCATTTTTTTCTTACTTTAGCTTGAAAACTCTATAATGAAGGTCGTTGAATGTTGTAAGTTCCCTCAGCACTCTGCATATGTGATCCATCACCTCTGGTAGTAGGTGGATCATATTCTAAATATTTGGTCTTCCAGAAGTGTTACCAATCAATCATTGCTTTAATCAAAGTTCTTAAGTCGAAATTATTTATTTTTACAATGCTGTTTCTACAGTAAAAATAGTTCTTCCAGTCCTGCACGTCTGGATCATTTCAAAGTGGGGTTCAAGGGATGCCAAATCCTTCTACTCCTTCATCATTTGTAGAGATTTCTACTTGAACTTCCAATTGTGTAAGGTAAATCCCCTCATTCCTCCTCTTTTCTATTCTAGTGTATCTTTCCTTGTCATTCCCCTCTTTAAGATAATCAATACATAACACAAACTACTCTCAGGACCTCCATCTTATTTTACTCCCTCTCTGACTCCTTCTGACATCATAGTTCTTAGATGATTGTAACTTCACTCCACGCCTATTAGGCTGCAATCAGTTCATTCTTAGAAATGTTTTTCCCTACTTATTGCTCATATATATTTACCTCTTTTGTATTCCTTTTTACTACTGTATTTTCATTTTGAAATTTCTACTAAGTTCATGTTTCAATCAGGCATATTTCAACATCCTCTATTTCTTTAAAGGTCCACCTTTTACCCTGGATGTTTATTTGGTTTTTGCTGGATAAATTATTCTTGACTATAAGTCTATATCTTTTTGCTTTTTGAAATATTTTATTCCATGCCTCCACTCTTATAGTTATAGCCACTAAATCTTTAGTGATCTGGACTGTCATTCTTTGATATGACTCTTCCTGACTGCTTCCAGGATTTTTTTTCTTTGACTTAGGAACTCTAGATTTTTTTTACCGTGATGCTCTAGGAGCTTTCATTTTGAAATTTCTCTAAGAAAATGACCAGATAATTCTTCCTATTTTCCCTTTTCCCATTGGCTTTAGCAGATTTTGGCAGTTTTATTTCATGCTTTATTTAAAGATATTTAAGTTCACTTGTCATAACTTTCAAGTAGCCAGCCCAGTAATTCTTAAATCATCTCTCTTTTGTTTTTTCCATGTTGTTTTTTAAAAATATATCATGGAGGAAAATATTCTAAATTTAAAAAAAAAGTCACACAGGCAAAAAGTGCCCAACCTGGAATTCAGACCTATAACTCCTGACCAAAGCCAAGTTCCTTTTTTTTCTTTCTTTTTATTATGAACTCACTCATTTATAATCATAACAAAATTCATTAAATATAAAAAGAGCTATTAAAAAAGAAAGCTAATGAATGAGTAGTCTCCCTAATGCATGCATTTTCTGGTCTTTTTTCAGAGAAAAAATGTAACCTATATCAGGCTGATCTTAGACCTCATTTAGTCCAGAAGTTCTTAAACTTCTTTGGCTATTTAGTGAAGAATATGGGCCCTTCTCAGAAAGATGGAGCTTTTAAATTTCATAATTGAAGAAAATACTGTTCCTTTTCAAGAGCAGTGAAAATAAAGATGTATTTTTCTCATAAAAAATATCATGGGGTTTTTTCCCAATTTTTTACTTGTTTTAGTATTTGTTAACTCATGAAGACATTAATTTCTGTTTGGTCCCCTTTATCTATATTTATTTTATTTTTGTTTGTTTAGTCATTCTTCCATTAATTCATTCTTGGTAACTGAAATGCTGGACTAGTTCTAAGAGTTTTCATGACTGAATTTTTGACCCTAGCCCTTTTGGAATAAGCACCCTGTACTGCTTTCCTAGGTAGGAGATTAAGAATACTAATCTGCTTTCGGTGACAACTGCTCTCAAGTTTCTGAGTGCTAAATCCTTTCATCTAGCCCAAATACTAGTTCTGGCCTAGGGCTGAGATCAAATTCTGGGTTATGCACTCATTTTAGAGTAGGCACTGAGTCTGGACTCCTGGTCCCTTGAAAGGCTTCTCACACACAGTTTGATTAGACCTAGTGATGAGTTCTTGATCACCTCTGCCTGTCCCTGCTCTGTTTGCCTAGCTCAGAGCTCTGGGTTCTAAGCCCATAATCTTTATTGGCCCTGTTGGCCAGAGCCAATGAATGAATTGGCAATTCACTCTGGGATGACTTAGCTATGAGTTCTAGCCACTTTAAGGGCAACCCCTTCATGTTAACTTTCAGCCCAGGGATAAATCTGCTGTGATTATACTCATGGAACTGGTGTACCTTAGAGATCCTAGCTCATTCCTGTTCCAAAGTTCCTACCTGGTCACTTGTGAGTTGAATATGTGATCTTGGGTTGAAAAGATGAGCGACCATAATTTCTTCCTTAATTTCTTGATAACTAAGAATGGAGTTCTTCTCATATAGTTTTTGGAGGACTTATTGTTTAAAATTCTCCCAAATTTGCATTTTATGCAAGCTGTACTATTTCTTCCTACTCTGATGTTGACTGGTTTCCATTTGAATGTAGTTTCCAACATCTCAAAGATCACTGCATGTTATAGCTAAAACTCAAATCCAGAAATATTGGTTTCCAGACCAGTGGCCCTTCCATTACATCAAGCTTCCTCCTGATGATGCTGATAACATTTATATATTTATAAATTTATCTTATTTTATCATTGCAACAATTGTTATTATTACATATATTTTACAAATGAGGAAACTGAGTCAGATAGAGGATAAGTGACTTGCTCAGAATTATATAACTAGTAAGTATAATGGCAGATTTTTTTATTTAGGTCCTGCTAACTCTTGATAAATCTTTCTATTTACTGTGCCACTTAGCTACCTTTATTGATAAATTAACCTTTCTCTAAGTTTACTATTTCTATTATTCTACCATTACTAAGGTTTTGAGGGTCAAAGCCTGACTAAATCATTTGTGTATTCCAAGAAATCTTTGAAATTTGCATACTAATTGATCAGAAGTTGGAGAGACTATCTGCTTGTTACTATACATAGGAGGCTTTTAGCTTTCTCTGTAGCACATGCCACTTGACATAATAAAATAAAGACCTGCAGTGCATATCTGGAATTTTAAAATATGCATCATTACAAGCTATCCTTTGTCTCCGGCTCTCTTCCTTCCTTCCTGGTGTGGTACTCTAGGTGGCTGCCTAGCGTGTGTAGTGCTAATCCTGACATATAGAGGACTGACATTTCAGGAAGAGAAAATTACTTAGACCATAACCTGACAATGAGGTGACATTGACATTTAAAATAATTGACTTTTACATTAAAAAAATCCATCTGGCCAAGTTATGGTCCCGATTTTTGGAGTATCTTTTGAGAGACGAGACTGTAAGAGGATTTAGTTTGTCAAGTTTGGGGCCAATCTTGTCTCTTGAGGGGACAGAATAAGAGAAACTCTGTTCTTTCCCTGTGGCAGAGGGATGAAAAACAGTCTTTGTGTGAAATCCAGATATGGTGAAGGTCAGGCAGATCATAGAGGGGAAAAAATGCTGGATTTGGAATCAGACCACCTGGGTTCAAATCCCACATCCTTTCTCTGTTATAGATGTGACCTTGAGAAGAGCATTCGACTTTCAGTTTAAGTGTTCTCATGTATAAAATGAGGGGGTAATAGTAGGTCTTCTTTAAGGTTCCTCCAAGCTCTTGCCATTGAGTGGGGTGTGGGTTTTATTGGCTAATACTCTATATTATAAAGTCTCTTGCAAATTTAATATCTTATGTTCTGTGGCAAGCCTTTCCAGATCTAACATTCTGTGTTCTAGTCCTGACACTATATTTTAAGATCTTTTACCTCTTTGACCATGTAGGTAAATATGTAAATGATCTTAAAAGGTAAAAGACTCACAATGCCCTTCTGCCTGCAAAGAGCTATGAAGCCACTTGTTTTAAGGCAAAGCCAGTCACAGCTACACTGTCAGGTGGAAGAGGGTTGGCTAGTACTCCCTCCACTCTGTTTCATCTGTAAGGATATTTTTCCTTGCATTACATCTTAATCTACTTCTCTGCAAATTCCATTTATTGCTAATTGTGCCTTCTTTTGCCAAGGAAATAAGGCTAATCTCTTGACCACATGAAGGCTTCCACTCACTCTATCATACCTTTTCTCATTAATCTTCAATCTACCTCTGTCAACTGGCCACTTCCCCATTGTCTACAAACACATCTCACCCATTTTGAAAAGGTTTTCCCTTGATATATTTATTCCCCCTAGTTATTGTCCTATGTCTCTCCTCTTTATGGAGAATGCTTCTATAATCAGTTTCTCCACTTCCTTTATTCTCACTCTCTTCTTTTTTTTTAAATCCTTACCTTCTCTCTTGGAATCAATATTGTGTATTGGCCAAGGCAGAAGAGTGGTAAGGACTAGGCAATGGGAGTCAAGTGACTTGCTCAGGGTCACACAGCTGGGAAGTGTCTGAGGCTGGATTTGAACCTAGGACCTCCCATCTCTAGGCCTGGCTCTCAATCCACTGAGCTACCCAGCTGCCCCCCGCACTCTCTTCTTAACTCCTTAGTCTGAACTTCATCAGTCAACTGAAACTGCTCTCCCCAAAGTTGCTAATATTCTCTTAATGGACACATTGAATGACCTTTTCTGAATCATTATCCTTCTCTTTCGTCTTTGACGCTGCTGATCACCCTCTTCTTGATGTTCTCTGATCTTTGGTTTTGTTTTTTTTTTATAACACTCTCTACTGGTTCTTCTTCTACTGTCTAACTGGTCTTTCTCAGCTTCCTTTGCTGAATCTTCATTTAGGTCGTTCCTACTAACCATGGGTGTCCCCCCAAGGATCTGTCCTGGTCCCTCTTCTCTATTCTATTTAATTTGGCAAGCTCATCAGCTCCCACAGATTGGATTTAATTATCATATCAATGATGATGGTTCTCAAATTTAACTATCCTGTCAAGGTTTGCATCTCCAAATGCCCAATGGACATCTCGTACTGGATGTCCATAGATTCCTCAAACTAAACCTCTAAAACTGAACTCATTTTCTTTCCTCCCCAGGTTCTCCCCTATCCAGAACTTTCTTATTACTGCTGAGGGCACCACCATCCCCCCCAGTCAATCAGTTATCAACTAAACTCCTTATTCTCTTTCATCCCTTCATATCTAATTAATTGACAAGTCCAAGTTTATTTTTACCTTCATAATATCTCTCATGTACATACCCTTCTCTTCTCTGACACTGCCACCATCCCAGGCACTTATCATTTAATTCCTAGACCAGTGATGGGCAAACTTTTTAAAGAGGGGGCCAAAGGAAAGGAAATGCTCATCTGTCAGTCTGCTTCTAAGGCAACTCTTTCAAAGTTTCATTGTATTGTATCCTACACATTGTATTCATCAGATTACAAATAATGTCCAGGTCCAGATAGAACATTTCAGGGGGCCACATCTGGCCCATGAGCCATAATTTGCCCATCACTGTCCTAGACTATTTCAATAGGTTTCTGGTTAGTACCTCTGGCTCAAATCTTCTGGCAGCACTCCATTCCATTCTCTACTTAGGTTTTCCCAAAACATAGATATATCTACTAATCAATAAAGTCTAATGGCTTGCTATCACTTCCAGGATCAACATTTTGGCATTCAAAATCCTTCATAATCTAGTCCTATCCTTATCTTTCCAGTATTCCTCTATTCTACTCCTCTCAATATATTGTATGATCTGGGAATAATTGGTCTCCTTGCTGTTCCTTGAATAATACACTCCATCTCCTGACATCTAGCATTTTCAATGGTTGTCCTCCAAGATTGGATTTTTTTGTCATTTTTATCTCCTGGTCTCTCTGGATTCCTTAAAATTTCAGCTAACACCTTAACTTCTACCAGAATCATTCCTTAATCCCCTTTAATCCTAGTGCTTCCTCTCCAGGGGATATCTCAAATTTATTCTGTATATATCTTGTTTGTACTTTAGTGTTTATCTGGTGTCTCTCACATTAGAATGAGCAAGGTTTAGATTATTTCTGGTCTTTTAAATTTTTTTCTGAACTCAGCATAGTGAGTAGGTCATAGTAGGGCCCCAATAAATGCTTGTATCTTGGCTTTTCTACTTGCCCAAGATCACACATTATAAGTGGTAGTATCAGGAAAATAGCCCAAGGTCTCTGACTCTTCACTATATCACACTACCTCCCAGCAGGTGGGTCTGCTTTAGAAAATAGGGCTTGAGTCCATGCCATATAGTAGTCGGTCATTTAAAGGAACTGAGAATGTTTAGCTTGGAGGAAAAAAATCAAAACAAAACTCAAGAAGGCTCAATAACTGTTTGGAAGGACTTGACACACTTTCATGGACAAAGAGCTTTAATTCACTATCTTTGGCTCCAGAGATCAAAACTAGTAACAATGGATGGAAAAAATTAGCTTTGATAATTGAGCTTTCTAATAATTACAGCTAATAATTACTAATCAAAAAGCAGAATGAAACCCCTTAAGGAGATAGTATGTTCCCACTTATTGGAAGTCTTCAAACTAGAGTTGCAGGACCATTTGTCAGGTGTGGTTTTTACTGGAATGTTTTGTGGTTAGGCATTATTACTGATGGTCATTGAGGTCCCTTCCAACTTTAAAATTCAAGATAAAGCTCCTATGTTTTCATCTCATATTTTTATCTCTATATAAAACATTCACATAAAAAAATTTTAGGCATAAAAATGACCTTGTGTTTTAGTGGCATCTCATAATGAAACATCAGGCGATGACTTAAATGTAGGATATGTTGAGTACTATAGAGAAATTTTTGGTCAAGAAAATGTGCCATTTGACCAAAAAAGCCCTGAAAGTGTTATATGAGATAATTTCACCCATAGAGCACCAGGATATGGGGATTTTATTTTTAATGCAAAATATTAAATGTCTTGTCACATACTTTCACACAATGATTGTGTCTTGAAACTTCAGAAAATACTGCTCCCTCAAAAAAAGAAAAATATTTAATCTCAAAATCATCTAATAAGCTAAGTTTGGAATAAAAGATGAACATAGTAGGACCCAGAAGCTAACAACTAACAAAAGAGAAGTCTTGTATCAGAAGGAATAATAGTGAAAGGATACTTGTTCCTATTCATTCTAGAACTTCAGCTCCTCTTATGGACTTCTGGACAAGCAGAAGTCATATACTTTTTATATTTGAGTTCAACTCCCTCTCTACCACTGTTTGGATCTACATTTTCATTTTCCAAAATAAGATATACATCCCAAAATGAGAATAGGAGAAGGATGTGGGGGGACCATTTTTCCCTTTAAATTTCTCCACTCTGTGACCTGAGGGTTATATGGGGATGTCATTCCTTGAGATATGATGACAATATTTTATTTTTGTTAGCCATATTCTATGATAAACCTGTATTGTGTTTGGGGTTGATTGCCCAAAGCCAGTAGAGATGAGAAAGAATCTTCCCTGTAATTCACAGAAAGGTAACCCTCTTTGATTCAAACACACTGCCACAATAGCTTTTATTTTTAGTCCTATACTATGTTTTTAGTTACCTATCATAGGAAGCAGCTGGAATTTTAATTATAATAACAATAATTTCTATAGAAAAATGAGTCATTAAAGTTTTATAAACCAGTCCCCACCATGGGGCAGAGAATACACATAAAGGCTTTATAGTACAATGGAAGGGGCTCTGAAATTGGAGTCTCAAAAGACCCAAGTTGAAATTTAAGTTCTCCTCACGAGTGACCTTGAATCAGTTATTTAATCTCTCTGGGTCTCAGTTTTCTTATCAATTTAACAAGGCATATCTAGATCATATGATTCCTAATGTCCCTTCCAATTTTAGCTGGGTTCTTTTGATGCTTCAAGAAAATGAAATTTATTGTCCTTATTTTACAGGTGAGGAAACCAAGGCTCATATGAGTTAAATTAATTGCACACAATCATACACCTAGTAAATTTGAGTTAGTGCTTAATCTTGTCTAACCCAGTACTCTTCCTGTAGTTCAATCATTGTCCCAACAGTGGTTGCAAGTATACTGTAAATTTTGAATGCTCCCAACATTCTGATACATATTAATCAAAGATTTAGAATTGGAAGGGATTGTAGAAGTCATCTAGTCCAACTCCTTCTTTTAATTAATGAGGAAACTAAAATCCAAACAAGTTAACTGTCTTAACTGTAGTCATGAAGGTAATAAGCAGCAGAGTTGAGACTTGAACTCAAGTCCTCTCCAAAATTCACCATGTTTTCTTCTATGGACATATCGCAGCTTCTCAATGTTGCCAATAAATATTCATTCTAGAACTGATCATTTTCAGTGGTTGGAGTCTATATGTGAATTTTTTGTGTGTATATGTAGTTTGTTGAATGAATGCTACTAAATGGATTGATAATCTTATTTTCATAATTCTACCCTAGACCTTTTAGAGGATTTCAGAAAAATAATGGTCTCTGGCCCCACTCCTAGAAAAGAAACTAATGGAGTCACCTAGAGATAGGTTCAATTTCCACTTCCACCATCAGCTAGTTTTGTGATGTTGGGGGAAGTCTCTTTTCCTTTTGAGCCTCGGTTTATTAAACCATAACATTTCCACTATCTGGCTTACTGGACTGTTGCCCTTCTGCTTTTCTCTCCCTGAGCTTTCCTCCTATCCCTTCTCTCCCTCCCCTTTAACTTCCTTCCTTTCTTTCTTCTCTCTGCCCTTCTCTCACCTTCTCTTTTTTTCTTCCTTCCTCCTTTCCATTTTTCCCCTTCTTTCTTTTCCCTTTCCCTCCCCTCTCCTCTACTTCTTTTCTCTTCCCTTCCCTTCCCCTTGCTTCCATTTTCCTCCCCTTCTCTTCCCTTCCTTCCTTTTTCCTTCCTCTCCTACTTTTCTTTCCTTCTGTTTCCTCCCATCGATTCCCTTCCCTCCCTTTAGTCTTATTTAACTCAGCTCCCCTGTCTGAGTCAAGATCCCTGCGGGAGTTTTCAGGTCAGAAGCACCATTTTAATCTTGGTGTCACTTTGCACCATTGGCATTTTCCCCCTAAAATTAAAAGCAAACCAAACCCATCTGTCTTCCTGTTCTGATAGGACCAGAAGGCATGTCGAGCATTTGAGGGGAGAGTGTTAACAACAAAAAAGGAGATGTGACAGGCAAATGACAAAGTGCCTCTCATCCAAGAGCCAGTTATCTCCTGCAGTTCATTGACATGAGAAATACAGGTCAGCTTCTCCAACAATTATGGGATGGTCCCCCTGCTGCCTCGCTTTCCAGATGACTCAGGTTACTTTAGGTTGGGAAGGAGGAGGAGGATAATAAAGAAAGAAAAATATAGAAATACATAATTCTTCCGGCTAGGATTTGGGTTCTCAAGATTTAAACAAATCCTTGGCTAACCAGGGTGGGGGGAGTTGCTGATAAGTCCACATGTGTAGCATGCTCACCATAACAGAAGGAAGAATTTGGAAAGTTCATTGAAAGGAAAAAAAAATTACAAAGCCATCTACGACAAATATATTATAAGAAATCTCAGTCACAGGAAAACGGAACCAGAACTGGAAAAGGCTTTAGAGGTTATTTAGTCTAACTTCTTTTTAGAGATGGGGAAATTAAGGTTCACAGAAGGGAAGCTGGAATTCATATGTGGGTCTTCTGATTTCCAAATCCAATTCTCTTTCTATATTATCACACGTTCTCTATCTTTCTAAGATTAGTGTTCTTTCCACCAGGCTTATGGGTTTAATCATGGGAGTTTGCTTATGGATTTCCCCTTCCTAGGTCTTATTCCTTCCACATTTACCACCCCTCATTCACCCACTTATTGAGACTTTTCTTCCGTAGAACCCCAATCCAAAGAACAGCTTCTTCAAGTAGGAGCCAGGAAGGAGGGAAAGGTCAGTGCTGCTGACCCTGTATTCAAACAATGTCTAAAACCTCATCTTGACCCTGATGTCTCTGATCCTATGACATACTTAGATATCTGCCAGAATTGTGAATGGGAATTTTCTGACCCATCAAATTACTCTATTAAATCTGGGCAAAGGAAAGGAAGAATGGCAGCATTCATGATAAAGAAATATCCTTGGACTGGGGGGCTAAGAATATAAGAGGATTAACAATGTAGTAGCCTTGGTGCTGGAGTTTTTAGCTTTTTGTGTGTGTATCAGGGACCCCTTTGTCATTCTGGTGAAGCCTATGTAACCTTTTTCAGAAAAAGGGTTTCAAGGACCAAAATACAAAAGGTTACAAAGGAAACCAATTATATTAAAATACAGCTATCAATATTCTTTTAAGTTCATGGACATCAGATATTGAACCCCTTTAAGATTAACAAAGAGACAGAAAGACAGCAAAGGGAAAATCATTGGAAAACCAGGAATATTTACTATTGTAGTTATTGCCTTTATTTTTATTTTTTATAAATAAAAGTTATATTGGTTTTTTAAACCCACATCTTCGGTCTTAGAATTAATACTGTGTCTTGGTTCCAAGGCAGAAGAGCATTAAAGGGTAGGAAATGGAGATTAGATGACTTGCCCAGGATCACACAGCCAGGAAATTTCTGAGGTCAGATTTGAACCCAGGACCTCCCATCTCTAGGCCTGGCTGTCAGTTCACTGAGCCACAGAGCTGCTCCTGTATTATTGTTTTTGTTATTGTAGTTATTATTGGATAAAATTCCTCCTGGGAATACTCATTCTGATGTTGAGGTAACCCCCAGATTCTTGAAGACTATGCCAACCAAAGAAAAATTTGAAGATAGAAAAAGTGATGGAACAAATGTGGATCTGTCTTTGAAGGCCAGCCCAGCTGAATTCAAAGAATCTCATCACCAATCTTGTTGCCAGGTGATGATATTTTTTCAGCTTCAGCTTCATGGAAGTCTCAAAGACTTCCTTCAAATATAGAGGAGGATTTCCAACCCATGTTAATGGAAAAAATAACCATACTGACAAAATAAAAAATCTCTGAAGACATTATAATCAGTATTATTATAAATATTATATATATATAACTGCTAATTTAAAAATAATTAAACTAATAATTACATTGATAATGATAACAACAAAAACAACTGCTAACTGTGGGATATTGAGGAACCACTTAATATCTTAGTGCTCCAGGAATCTTTCTAAGACAATAAATAACAGGCAAGTTGTTTATCTGTATTGGTGGAGTAAATTTTATACTGAGAGTTCCCTGTATTCATGAAATTATAAATTTGGTCCAAAAAATAATAATAATAATAATATCAATAGGATAGAAAATATATACCTCCCTTATTCATGGTTGATGAACTGCTTGACTCACACTAGCTTTTTGAAGTTTGACATACTCATAATTATATCTCCATAATACAGATCTTTAAATTGATTCTCAAAGAAATAAAATAATTTATCCAGTATCTCTTATAGACTTATGCATCTATATAGTCTTATGTGTCTGTTTCAGAATATGAATGCAAGTTTTATGATCCATAGTACAATGCTCTTTCAGTTACAACAGACTGTCTTTAAGTTTACTTAATTCTTCCTAAAACTATATGCTGGGGGCAAGTCAGTGGCTCAGTGGATTTAGAGACAGGAGGTCCTGGGTTCAAATCTAGCCCCAGGCACTTCCTAGCTATGTGACCCTGGGCAAATCACTTAATCCTTATCTCCTAGCCTTTAATGCTCTTCTGCCTCAGAACCAATTCACAATATTGATTCTAAAAGAGAAAGTAAAGTTTGCTTTTTAAAAAAAGAATAGTATCTATTTAAGGAACACAGGAGAGATTCTTGTATGTATGTTTGTGTTATATGTTGCTCCTATAGGACATATATGTCCACATGGGTCTGTCTAGACATGACTCATAGGAAGACATGAATAAAAGTCTTCCACAAGGGAGACTCAGCTTTTTGCCAAGAGGAGGAAAGGAGATTAGCACTCCCTTCCCTTTAGTGAAAAGGTGCCAGGCTAGAATTATCTCTATCTATCCATTGTCCTAAATATTGTTCATGTAGAACAGTGATTCCCAAAGTGGGCACCACCGCCCCCTGGTGGGTGCTGCAGTGATCCTGGGAGGCAGTGATGGCCACAATTGCATTTATCTTTCCTATTAATTGCTATTAAAATTTTAAAAATTAATTTCCAGGGGGCTAAGTAATATTTTTTCTGGAAAGGGGGTGGTAGAATAAAAAAATTTGGGAACCACTGATGTAGAACAAATAGTAATGAGGTTCAAGACCAACTCCTGATGACTATCTCTACATGGGAGGAAGAACCCCCAACCTACTATGTCCAAGGTTTCATTCCCTTACCACCAAATACTAATTCCATAATGAATATCCAAAGAGTGACTACCAAATAAGTCCATTTATTTAAGTTTGTACAGATTTTATATATATGTGTGTGTGTGTGTGTGTGCATAAATATATTTATATAATTCAAGTTATACAGATGAGAATATCCCTGAAAATACAGAATAAATTAGTTTTTTCATCGGAAATATGATATTTAAGATCAACCAAGATCTCATTCATGGGGAAATTCTCCAAAGTCTATGGTTTAACAAATTAAGGATAGCGACATTATTCAGGCACTACCTTCTCTATATGTTGACTTCTCCCTAGTGTCTTTCTCTCCTTTCAGGAACTTGAAGAAAATCTGCAACTGAATATCTCCTCTCTAGACACTGGAACCCAGAAAACCAGGATCTCTCTACTTTCAAACTCTCTGACACTCACCAGAAGTGAGGAGTATTGAATAATCAATCTCCATCAATAAGGAGAGTCATGCAAATAAGCTTTGAGGTGGGCAGAGTTACCATTAACTACAATTAATTGTTTACATAATTATGTCCATAATTATGTAACTAATTAAATCATATTAATCCCTTTATATGGAAGTAGAGTTATAGAAAGATTAGTGCTTAATTTGTCCAAGGTGATATCTAAGAAGAGAATTGGGCCCTCAAGGTCTGGTGAGAGGCAAAACTGTGAATGTGGTGGTATCTTTTTTTGGTGTCTAATCTAGGAGAATCAAAGAACCATGAACTTGGCCTCATGTGGGACCTGGATCTGAATCTTGCCTTTGACATTTACTATCAATGTGGCAATGGACAGATCACTCTCAGACTAAGCTTCTCTTCTTTTAAAAAGTATTAATAAAGCATAAAGAAATAACCTCATTGGATTGTTGAGCAGGTCATATAAGGTAAGAATTGTAAAATATTATATAGTCTTCCAAAAGTCTTAGTAAAGTTTTAAGTTTTAATAGATTAAAACTGCACTAAAATGTTTTGGATGCCTTGTATCAGTGTCACTCTTACTCCTTTTCTTCCTCCTCCTCTTACAGACATGCATGGGGGATAGTTTGGGTTTGATTTCAGACCTTCAATTGAGCAAAAATCACAAAGTGAGTCATAGGAAGTTTTTGGTTTCCCAAAACATATACAAATAATGTTTATTCTGTACTATAATCTATTAAATATGTAATAGTATTATGTCTTTTAAAATGTTAATACCTTAATTTAAAAAATTATTACTAAAAAATTCTAACCCTCATCTGAGTCTTCAGTGAATTTTAATCTTTTTGCTAGTGCTAGTGGAGGATCTTGCCTTGATGTTGATGGCTGAAGACTGACGGCTGTGGTGTCTGAAGGCTGGATGGTTATCAGAATTACTTAAAATAAAACAACAGTAAAGTTTGCCACAAAAATTGACTCTTCCTTTCATGAAATTTCTCTGTGGCATGAGATGCTAGTAGAACTTCTTCCAAAATCAGTCAGTCTTCTCAAACTCTGACTCTGCTTTATCCATGAAGTTTATATAATAATCTTCAATATTATTGTGTCAAAGAATAGGGAGGCCTAAGAAGAGGGAGAGAAATGGTGGAATGGCCAATTGGTGGAGCAGTCAGAACTTATATACAATTATTTATTGATTAAGTTTTCCATCTTTCATGGGCATGGTTCATGGTTCATGGGCCCCTTGAAAATTACAAAAGAAACATCAAAGATCATTGATCACAAATCACTACAACAGATGTAGTAATAAGAATGAAAAATTATAAATACTGTGAACATTACCAAAAGGTGACACAAACAGGTTGTGAGCACATGCTGTTGAGAAAATGGCACTGATAGATTTGCTTGAGGCAAGAATGCCACAAACCTTCAATTTGTAAAAACAATAATAATGACATCTGTAAAATGAAGCACAAAAAAATAAGGTGTGCCTGTAGTACTTCTACTATGGTCATTGCCAATCAACTGGCCCTTAGCTGACATAGCATGGCATCCTGAGAAAGAAATGGGAAGCAGGATGAGTAAAGCAACCACCACCACTTACTTTAAACCCAAAAAGAGATAAAACTGGACCCGAAAGCCTTGGGGAAAGCAGCATCTCTAAGACTACCAGTCTTACTTTCAGCCTAGACCCTATAGCCAGTATTGAAGGGAATAATCTCTGTGGCCAACAAGGCCACTTTCCTTGTCACTGCCAATATTCGTTATGACCAACAGCTACAGATGGACAGGTAAGCCCAGGAGGCAGGACCTCCACTCCCAGGCCATTAACCTTACTTCCTTGGCTTCCTTGAAACTCTCATCTCAAGAAATAACTACACAAAGATTCAGTCTTATGTCAGCTTCTGCAGGTCACAACTATAGAAAAACCAGAAAAGAAAGTTTTTGGGACCAAAGTCACATGGTTCAAATGTCACTACAAAATATTATGATTTTAACTTGATTACTTACTAAGTGTGTGGCACTAGGTAATTCACTTCTCCTCTTTGAAATTCAGTTTCTTTTTTCTGTATAATGGATATTGACTTCAAGTATCCCTTCTAGCCCTAAATTCTTTCATTATTATAACAATTAGCTATTTGGTTTCAAAATTATAGATTAACGATGTAAAGGAATTTAAAGGTGATCTAGTCCGTATCTCAGCACATTTCTTCTCTTACGAATCTCTGCCTTGTAGATGCCTAATCTATTCACTCCCCCATGCTTCAGAGAGTGACCTCCCTTGGTGGACACCTTTAGTTTGACCCCTAGCCATCATGAACATTCCACTGTCAAGCTTCTATTTAATGAATTCCCCTTCTCTTGCCACTCATCCGCTTCATGGCCAACCTAATCCATCTGCATCACTGTACCTAGACGCTAGTTTCCCAGACATACAGTAAAGTGAGACCTGAGCATGAATCCTACATTCAATACTTACTACCTGAATGACTCTTTAAAAAGTCCTTTAACCTCTTTGGGCTCCGGTTTTCTCATTTATAAAATGAAAAATTTAGATTTGGTGATCTCTTAAAGTTTCTTCTTGGTCTCTATCTCATTCTATGCTCATCTTTAAATCTCATGTTCCTAGAACAGGGTTTCCTACATAATAAATATTGAAAAAATTTTTTCTAAAATTTAACACTATTAGTAGAAACAGACAAGGAGTTATGATGACAAATCAAAAGGGAAAGTTACAAAGATTTATGGAATATTCCTGATCAATCCTGGTGCCCAGAGTTTACTCCTGAGCAACATACTAGGCCCAGGTTTTTGGTCTAAATCAACTATAACTTCAGAAAATCTTGTCTTCAGATTCAGCAGACCCATTTCTGATTAGGTAAGACTTGAAATGAGTCAAACAATTCAACTGCAGTCTTACATTGGGAACATGAAAGAGACAAAGTGTAGATAAGGCATGGGGCTCATGAAGCTTACATTCTAGTTAGTATGTAGAAAATATACAGAGATAAACATAGTACACAATATTACCTGGTAAGTACACTAAAAGTATGCAAAAAATGTGCTTTTGTGTGAGGTCTTCAGGAAATCATTAGACCTAGGTTCAAGAAAGTTTCGATTGAGTTGAGCTTTTAAAAGAGAGTTCAGGAGGGAATTCAAGGAACAAAGAACCCTGTAAGCAAAGGATGAGCAATAGGAAATCAATTTTAGGGATAGTTTGGCTTGAGTATAGAGTATTTGGAAAGATATAATATGAGATGAGGCTGAAATTATTAGATGACACCGAACTGGCATGGGCCTTGGAGGCCACAGCAAAAAGTTTACACTTAGACAAAAGGAAGTTACTGAAGATTTTTGGGCAGACCTGATAATTCCTATATTGTCCGGTTTTATTGCTGAATCTGGGCTCTTTTCATCCTCCTTTTTAAAAGAATTAAATGTAAAGGCCACTTGACATGATCAGCAGGTACATTCTATTCTGAGCCAAGAACTCATCATTCTGATATGTAGGCTTACAGCAGAAAACCAAATATCATTTTTTCATATCATCTACAAAGGCAACTATTCACATTTATTCTTTATGAATGAAAAATGAAAAACCATTTAGTAAGTGCTTATTACATGTTGGGCATTGCGCTAAGAATTGGAGCTAGAAAAACAATGAAGACAGTCTCAAACTTCAGGAGGCTTATATTCAATGTTTTTAAAACCCTTACCTTCCGTCTTGGAATCAATACTATGTATTGGCTCCTAGGTGGAAGATTGGTAAGGGTGGGCAATGGGGGTCAAGTGACTTGCCCAGGGTCACACAGCTGGGAAGTGTCAGAGGCTGGATTTGAACCCAGGACCTCCCATCACTAGGCCTGGCTCTCAATCCACTGAGCTATCCAGCTGCCCCCAAGAGGCTTATATTCTAATAGGGATGACAGCATGATTTGGAAAGAACCAGGAAGCAGTGTGAAAAAGTGAAGAAAGTTCATCTATCAGAGCCTACGATCCCAGAGGCAGAGGTAGAGTTCTGGTAAGAGGAAGAAAAAGACAGCTATCAGTGCAAGCCATATGGCACTGAAAAGTCCAGGGACTTTTCTTCTCCAAAATATCAATTTTTAGTTAGAAGCAGTGGTTAAAATTCCATTTTTGACACCAATTCTTTTCTACTCAGGAATTTAAGAGAGGCAAGAGGTTCAAAATGAGGCAGCAAATAATCCTGCTATCTCCATCTTGGTCAGAGTTTATCTTAAATACTATATTTAGTTTTGGTTACTATATAGGTGGCAGTTGGTCCACAAAATCCAAGTTAAGGAAAAGAAGTGAATAAGCTGGATTCCAGCTAAGAAGGACAATGAGTATGGTGGGAAGACCAGAGAACCTGCCATATAAAGAATGACTGGAGTGACTTGGAATGTTTCTTTCAGAGGTCATCCCAAGTGTTATCTTATATGAGTCTCTTCCTGATCAACATCCTCCCCAACTTCTAATGCTATATCCCCCAATTCTTGCATCTACTTATATATGTACATTTTGTACTAAAATACAAGCTTCTTGAAGGAGCTGATTCGTCTTTGCCTATGCCAGACAGTGCAGATCTTTGATGGAAAGAAGATAGCTTCTTTGTCTGTTGTAATAGTGTCAGGATCTAGAGAAGAAAAAGCTTGCTTCCCCCCTTCCCCATCTGACCACTTTCTCTCATAAGTGTTCTACCTATACATTACCTAACATAGTGCTTGAAACAAAATAGGCTTTTAACAAATATTTGTTGGTCATTTGGTTAATGTTTATCTTAGAAAATATAAGACTTCTTGGTGGAAATAATTATTGTCTTCACGTATTTAAAGGGGAATCATTTGGAAAAGAAATTAGAGCTGTTACACTTGGTTCTAGGGGTCAGAAAGGTAGAAATTGCTGAAAGATGGGTTTTAGTTCCATGTAAAGATAAAAGTTCATAATAATAAGTGTCTCAAATCAGAATGGTATGGTTCTCCTTAATAGTTAAGGAGGTCACTATTCTTGGAAGTTCTCAAGTTGACTCTAACTTTGTCATATTTCTGGCATATACACCCTTCTCTCCTCTGATATTGTCTCCTCACCAATATGAACCTTCATCACCTAACATCTAGAGTGTTGCAAGAGTCTTCTCCTTGGTCTCTCTGACTCATCTCTTCCCTACTCCAAACCATTCTCCATTTGGCTGACAAACTAATCTTTCTAAAGTATTCATCTGATCCCTGAATTCAATAAACTCCAGTGGGTAGTATGTCCAGGATCAAATGTAAAATCCTTTGCTTGGCAATCAAATAAATACCTTCATAGACTGACTATTTCCTAGCTTTTTAATCTTCTTGTACCTTACTCCCCTCTATGAACTCTAAGACTGTTCCACTGGCTTCTTGCTGTTCCTCATACCTGTTGTGAGGAAGATTCTATTTCCTGATTCTGGGGAATTTCACCAGCTATCCTTCATTCAAGGAATTTTCTTCTTCATCTCCATCTCCTGGCTTCCCTGACTTCCTTTGTGACCTAGCTAAAATCCTAACCTCTATAAGAAGCCCTTTCCAGTCCTTCTTAACATTAGAGCCTTTTCTCTGAAATTAACTCCAATTCATCCTTTCTACATAGTTTGTGCATTATTGTCCCCCCAATAGACCGTGAGTTCCTTGAAAGCAGAGACTGTTTTTGTTTTGTCTTTGTGTGTCCCCAGTACTCAAAATGGAATTTGGCACATAGTAGGTGCTTTAAAATGCTGATTGACTTGGCCTAGAGCTGGAGGACCACTAGGCAGGCTACTCGGGTGAATTCCCCATTAAGATATATCAAGCTTGAGTATCTCTGCGGTCTCCTTGAAGAATATTATATCTATACTTATCCTTTCCACATTTCTGTCCAGCACCAATCCTTGCCATATGGATCAGCAGAAGTGGGTAGTTAGTGGCATAGATGTTTGAAAACCTTCAGTAGGTCCATCAGGATGAACACCACAGCAAAACATCAGCCACATCTACCTAGAATTATCTCTGTAGCTCATCCTCCTAGCCACGTACCTCCCCACCAGGCAGGAGTCATTGATCACTACAATATATTTCTCACTCTTGAGGCTACTTATGTATTTTTTGTGTTCTCTTCTGGCTTCAACTGGGAGTTTTCATGGGTTGACACCTCACTTTGGAGGCCCCACACACTTTCAGAGACACAGATATTCCTTTGGACTTTCTCCTTTATCTTCATCATTCAGGTCCCATTCAACTTGCTATAGAGTCATTCTACAATTCAGCTACAACTGATAAACCTGTTAGGTGGCCAATCTTTTTAAAAACAAATTCTGTTTTTATCCTCACCACGCTCCCTACACTACATTAATATTGATTATTTGCATGTAGCAGTGTCCCCAGGAATAGAAGTAGACATGCCTCATTGCTCTGAACAATTTCTTCATCTCTATTGGGACAGCCACTAGGTAAATTAATCGGGCACTGACAAACTCTAGATAATGTTAATGCAACTACTATTGATAGAGTGAGATGACATGAGTAAGCTTAAATTTTGCTTCCAAACAGAGTCTTCCTGTCCCAAGGCCACTAGGATTTATGGAGCAACTAACTGTTACCTTTTAGGGTAGTCTATTCATTATGTAGCCAGGGTGCTTAGAATGGCAGTACAAACTTTTATGCTGGGAAGGGGAGAAAGGCAGTGGATTTAATTGGGGGCTTATCTTTATACCAAGACTTGTGCTCAGAGATGTCATGAGAAAGTTTTGCACCTGTGAAAAGCAACATTAAAATGTTCTCTGTTGAGGTGAGGAAAGGAGACAAGAAAAAAGACTTCAGGACAGTGGGGAAGTCATGGTGTAGAAACAGGGTAAGGCAGGGAAGTAGCTCACTCCAGTCCATCATCTAGTGGGTTCTGATTCAACCATTCATGATAAGTAGGTATAGTTTCATCTTTTTTTCCATTCAGTACACCTGAATGGACTGTTGAGTAATGTCAGCACTCTATAAATTTGGTGCCCTGGAAAAAGAGTCCTGATTGTCCCACCCTGGTTACATCTGTTTAAGAAATTATATCTGGTTCTTTTCTACTTGTTTTTGTTTGTTCGTTTTTAAAAGCAGAAAGATTTCTTACCAAGGAAAATGATGGACAGATACTCTCTAAGTCTATGGCTACATTGCCTGCTGGTGAGTGTGTCAGGATGGGAGGGAGATTAGGAGCTTGGCACCCCCAGGATGCTCTTCATTTCATCCAATGTTGCAGTGGGGTATAGTGGAAAGAGCATTGGATATGAAATAGGAAGACATAGGCTTGAGTTCTGGGTTTTACCCTTAACTAACTACAAAAAAATATCCACTAGGAATCTTGATATAGGAGAAAAAATGGGGGGATGGAAGAGAGCCCATGGAATTGGCTCAAACTTTGAATCCTTCACTCAAATCTCCATGGTAGGCACACTGAGGTACCTAGAAAAAGCTTTTTAGGCTAGGAACTCTAGGGAACTTTATAGATCATGTATTGTATGATGATAGGAATCAACTATCTGTATATTCTATGATCAAAGGTAACTGTATGGGAGACAAGCAAATGTACAAAAAAAGAACTGTTTTGGACTTCAGGCAACTAGCTAGGTGATTTTGAGTAAGTTACTTGAATTTTGCTGAGCCGGTTTTCTCCTCTATAAAATAAAGATATGAGCTGCTTTACCAAACTAAGAAGATGATTACAAAAAATGAAATTAATTCTTTTCAATTCAATTCAATGCAATGGAAAAGAAATCTACCAAGCACCTTCTAGGTTTTTATGACACTACTCCTTCTTTTTTCCCTCTTACCCATCTGCCTATTCTTTCTTGGCCTCCTTTACGTGATCTTCATCCAGACCACATACATTAACTCTCAGTGTTCTTCAATATGCTGTTCTTCATTCTCCATACTATTTCACTTGGTTATTGTAAAAATAAATGTAAATGAATTGATTATTGATTATAAACTGATTTCGATACTCTGCTTGCTGTGCCTACAAAGTATCCTCAGTTTGTATCAGTGAATTGAAACTCAGAAGTGAACTTCTCTTCAGGGCCAGGCCCAAAGATGCTATGGAGACTCTTGTTATAAAAAATAAAATATTTATTAAAAATATAAGGATAAAAAGGATTTCTAAATCTAAGGGATTCTAACTCCACCCAAATAAAACTCCCTGGTTTCACAAGGAATCACTTCTCCTGTTTTCACAGGTTACATTGATCCTTCCTGTTCTAACACAAATTTTTACTATTCTAAATAAACTAACACTATTATCCTTATAATTCTTAATTTTGCCTCCAAGTTATAAAAATAACAAAGGCTAGCTGGTTGAGTCTCAACAAAAACCAAGTTAGAACTCTGAGCCTTGGCAGACTCATAGTCCAAACCAAAGACCAGGTCTTTCTTTGATCTTCTCAGAGTTAAAAACAATCTATAAAAACAGCAATAGATAGTCAATAGTGTTTCCCAAGTTGGAAAAGGAAACAGCTCCTTCAGATTTTTCTCTCCTTTCCTTCTACCTCAGAGAGTGAGAGATAGAGCGAGAAAAGAAGTTACCTCCTCCAAGCCCTCAGAGAGAGAGTCTCTGTCAGTGACTCTGCCATCTGCCAGAGACCAACTACAGCCACACAGAAAAACCATTAGAATTGAAACTGACACTTCACACCTAGCAGATTGTCTAAAATGATAGCAGGGGAGAGTAATGAATGTTGGAGAGCATGTGGCAAAATTGGGACGTTAATGCATTGCTGGTGGAGTTGTGAACTAATCCAACCATTCTGGATGGCAATTTGGAACTAGGCTCAAAGAGCGATAAAAGACTGCCTGGCCTTTGATCCAACCATAAAATTGCTGGGTTTGTACCCCAAAGAGATCATAGATAAACAGACTTGTACAAAGATATTTATAGCTGTGCTTTTTGTGGTGGCAAAAAAACTGGAAAACGAGGGAATGCCCTTCAATTGGGGAATGGCTGAACAAATTGTGGTATATGCTGGTGATGGAATACTATTGTGCTCAAAGGAATAACAAACTGGAGGAATTCCATGTGAACTGGAAAGACCTCCAGGAATTGATGCAAAGTGAAAGGAGCAGAGCCAGAAGAACATTGTACACAGAGACTGATACACTGTGGAAAAATCGAATGTAATGGACTTCTGTACTGGCAGCAATACAATGACCCAGGACAATTCTGAGGAATTTATGAAAAAGAACGCTACCCACATTCAGAGGAAGAACTGCAGGAGTAGAAACATAGAAGTAAAACAACCACTTGAACACATGGGTTGATGTGGACATGGTTGGGGATGTAGACACTAAATGACCACACCAATGCAACTATCAATAATATGTAAATAAGTCTTGACTGATCACATATGTTAAAACCAGTGGAGATGTGTGTTGGATATGGGGGAGGGTTAAAAGGGGGGGGTGAAGGGGAAAGTAAAAACATGAATCATGTAAAAAAAATAAAAAAGAATAATAAAAAGAAACTTGACACTTTGCCTCAGCTCTGTTTGAAACTACAATTCTTTCTCAAGCCAGTTTCTCTACTTCTTATCTCTAAACTAATATAACAAGACTCAATTTCTAATATCATCCTTATATTATCCAATGTGTTTCTATGGGTTCAATTATAATTTCTCTATACACAATTCCAAGATTTATAAATACAGTCCTAACGCCTCTCCTGAGTTCTGATCTAATAGCACCAACATCTCACAATGAATATTCCATAGACATCTCATACTCAAAATATCCAAAAAAAATATCATTCCACACAAAATCTCCTTTCTTCACAACTTCTCTGTTACTATAAAAAAAATACCAAAATATATTCACTTACATGAATCTATTAACTCTTCACTTTTACTTCACCTAAATCATCTACTATCAAGTCTTCCTATATCAATCAAAACATCTCTTCTCTATATAGATATAAACTTAGATATAGATATCTATCCATATCTAGATATAGATATATGTTCTTTTCTTCATTCATGCAAATTTCACCATAATATAAGTTCTTATCACCTTATGTTTGGACAATTATAATAACAACCTTCAGTTTAGTCTCCCTTCCTCAAGCTTATCCCCACTGGAATCTTCCAATCAGTTGCTAAAATGATTTTCCTAAGTAGTAGGTCTATGTTGAACACACACACACATACACACACACATACACATTCACTCATACTCACACTCACACATTCACTCACACTCACACACTCAATGAATTCTTGTTTCTGTTATCTCCAGGATCATATGTAAAGTGCTCTGTTTGGCTTTCAAAGTCCTACACAAGTTTGGACTCTTCATACCTTCCCAGTCTTCTTATACTTAACTCCCATCTATGTACTCAACTATCCAGTTTCCCCTAGCTTTCTTACTGTTCCTCACCTGGGACACTGCATTTCCTGACTCTGACTTTTATTGGCCATCCTCCATTTCTAGGAGGCACTTGGATTCCTAGGCTTCCTTTAAGATGTAGATCAAATGCCAAATACTTCAGGAGGTTTTTCTCATATCCATCCTACCACACATTTATTTACTGCTCCCATTGCTAGTGTCTTCTCTCTGAAATTACCCTACAAATACATTGTATTTACCTTGAATGTATGTAGTTATTTGGATCTTGTCCCCATTGTAGGAGGCAGCTATGATTCAGTGGTTAAGAGTACTGAGCCTGGAGTCAAGAAGACCAGTATTCAAATCCAGCTTTAGATCCTTCCTAGCTGTCTTACCTTGCACAAGTTGCTTAACCTCTGATTGCCTGGTGAAAGGATGCACTAGATCCATGGGAGGAAGAAATGGCAAAAACCCTCTAGTATTTTTGCCAAAAAAAAAACCTGGAGACAGCTATGATCCACAGAGTCATGAAGGGTCACAACTGAACAATAAGTCCCCATTATAATAAACATTTTTAAAGGCAAGGAACAAACTTTTGTCTTTGTTTGTAGTCCCAGATCTTCACAAAGCAATTGGAACATAGTAAGCACTTAATAAATGTTTTTTTTTATTTATACATTCATGCACTTAGATCCAAGTTGGACTGGATAATCTCCAAGTTCCTTTCCAACTCTGAAATTCTGTGATTCTGTAACCAACAATATAATATTATGTCGGCCAAGTGCCAAATATATGGTACAGACAATGTCTAATTATACCTCATGGCAGCATGCTTTGACTACATGCCCAGAAATAGACTCTTCTTCAAGTTTTCTGAGAACCTGCCTAGCTAAGTACAGAGAAGTTCATCGCAGGAAGTTTGGGCGCAAGAAGATAATTTTGTTTTTGTTGTTGACATAGCTATTTGGGGTATATCCACTAAGGTATATATGGCAGAGAGATAAGTAGGAACTTTTGAATCTTGGGATAATTCATTTTGATAAGTAAAATGGTGGTAATGCAGAGGACAGCCCAGTCATAGGTTTATTAATGTCATAAGAAGGTGAGCCCTCCCCTCCCTGAGAAATTAGCCTGAACCCCCGTGAGGGTTAGAGTAGGAAGCAGATCCTTAAAAAGGGGTACCATAATCACAGGTTTCTGAAGATGGTCAAACACATAGCCATGAAATCACAGATCCCAAATATATTGAACTATGATTGCAAAGATGACAGTGATGATGATGATAGTGGTGGTAGTGGTGGTGGTGGTGGTGGTGGTGGTGGTGGTGGTGGTGGTGGTGGTGGTGGTATAATCCTGGGTTTGAGCCTTTGTCAATCACAAAGGCTTTCTCATTTGTGGAGAAGTTGCTGCTTTGAGGATATTTTCCCAAGTGAAAGATAGAATTGGCATGAGAACTTGAAAGAAGATAAACATTCTTCTGGCTTCCTGCTTCAGAAGGGGTTGCACATGATATACCAGAGTCTCTTAATGAAGAAATTTGAGGTGGAGGCAGGGGGAGACAAAGGGAAACAGTGACAGGCAGAATAAGGGAGTCAAAAGCTTTAGGAAGCAGCAAACATGTAGAGCAGTTATATCAAACACATGATCCATGAGGCCAATTCAATACCATATCAAATCAGACTAACATGTAATTGGGGAAAATGTTGAACAAAATAAGTAACAGTGCATTGAAACATGGATAATGTTAATTTTTGGTTTTCTAAGTCAATATGCAGCTGCAAAGATCCTTTTTTATTTCAGTTTTGTAACATTGATGAAGAAGATCCAGTACTTGAGCATGTACTTGTTTTCCAACTTGAAGCTAGTGCTCTCTCTCCCTCTCCCTCTCCCCCCCCCCCTCTCTCTCTTTGTGTGTGTGTTAATCCCAGTGGAAGAGCTCATTTGCTCTGTATACCATTTATCATCTTCTTGGTTAAATAAATTTGCTTGCTCTTCATTATTTGTAATGGTTTTTATTATGAAACCAGAATTTGAGGGGGAAAGGAGCAGATCTTCAGAGATGAGCTTATGTTACTTTTTCTCCTTTAATGGATAACTACTAAGAAGGCATCTTGAAATTAAGAAAAAATAATTTCTCTTAGATGATTAATATTTGAGGGAAAGGAGATATGGATAATTCTAGCCCAGAACTCCTTTCTCTGAGAAGTACAGAGTGGCCAGCTTCATTTTCCCTTTTTATTTTCCTTCCAGGCAGGAATTGACATGTCCCTTGGAGAGGGGTGGGTAAGATTTGAAAGATATCTATTTATGCTTCCCTTCAAGACCCACATTTAGAAAATCCATATGGACATACTCATAATTTACATGTAAAATACATACACCCTACAATTATATTATGACAATTGATTAATAATCTAAAAGCAAAAATAGCAGATTCCATTGGAGTTGGGACTTGAAGGATGAAAAGAATTTTTATAGCTGGAGAGAAGTAGAGGCAGAAGATAAGGATGAGCTTTTAGTCAGGAAGAAGAATATTTGTAAAGGATTGAAGGTGAGAAAAAAAAGGAAGAAATATTAAGAGACAGTGAACCTACTTGGATTGGGAAGTTCATCAAGGGGAGAATAAAAGCAAGAGTACCTCCTTCCCTGGAGCCCCCATTCTACTTTTACCCCAAAGAGCCAGGCCCGGACCACTTTCCACTTCTGCTCCTCTTCCATCTTTTGGCTCTTTCTAGGTAATAGTATTTATTCCCAGCAGCAGAGAAATTTTAAAATCAATTAATAAAATAAAGAAAGTCTCTCCTCCCTATCTATTCCAGAGGGCCCTAGTAAAGTCAGGCCGATCACTTAATTAGCACATTTGGGTCCTCAGAGGTGTGCCAATTAAAAACCCTTTCTACAGCCACACATATGGCCCCAGGGAACTAACTAGAAGGAATGACATCAGGGGGATTGGGGAAATAGACAGAAGGTGACAAAGCAAGGGACTAGTTGTGGGGGGGGGGAGAGTTCGAGGGTAGAGAAAGGGGACTCTGTGGCAATGAGATGCCTGTCAGGTTCTGTCTCATAGCTACATGGAGTTAGGGTAGAATATGACTCTAAAGTTCCTAGAAGCAAGGTTTTTTTTTCCCTTTATGTTGGATAGGCAATCCAGCCAGTCAATTTAGGTCTCATTATAGTTCTAGATTTGGGATTGAGAAGAGATAAACAGTAACAGTATTTGAGTTGTCTCTACCTAATTCAAGACTCTAGTAACTGAACCTGAAGTACTTAAGAAATTTTCTTAGAGTTACTTTTAGTGGCAGTAAATTCCTCATCAGTGGACTAAATTTCCCATTCAGAAGGAGATGGAATGGCTACTTGTTGGGGAATTGTAGAGGAGGTGTTAGGCAAAGTTTTAATTGGATGACTTCAGAAGTTGCTTTCAGATTTGAAATTCTGAGGTTTTGTGGAGGAAAAAAAGCTCACAATCCATTTATAGATGGAAAGAATCTTAAAAATCATTTAGTCTCACTCCTTCATTTGATAAAGTAACAAAAAATAGGCCTAGAACAATTAAACGAGTTATCCTAGATCACAAGATAAGAAGTTGTAGAACTAGAACTGTAAAAACCCTTTGGCTTCAAATCCAGTGTTCTATCCATTATACCATGCTGCATATCCTTTCTTTTTCATTTTACACAATTCCATTCTATATTATTTCTTCTCTTTTCTCTCTTTCCTTCCCTTCCATTCTCCTTCTCTTCTTGCCAATCATTTCATCTCTCTGGACCTCAGTTTCCTCAACTTTAAATTGAAGAGACTGTGATGGCAAAAAAACTGAAAATTGAGAGTATGCCCATCAAATGGGGAATGGCTAAACAAGTTGTGGTATATGATTGTGATAAAATATTACCAGGCTATAAGAAATGAAGAGCAGGTTAATACTAGAAAAACATGGAAGGACCTACATGAAATTATGAAGAGTAAAATGAAGAGAAGTGAAGATTATATACAGCAACAGAAATATTGTTTGAAGAATGACTTGTATAGGTCCACCTCCAGAGAAAGAATCAATAAATAGAAATTATTAAGACAGCGGGGAAGGAAGTTAACTGAGTATTTTAATGTAACAAATCCTTTTTTATTTTTTACATGAAGAGATTGGACTCTATGGCCTCTAAGGTCCCAGTTTCATAGCTCTGATACATTTTATTCTGTTTTGTCTCGTTATATTCTATTCTTTTTCATCCTATTTTCATCCATTTCTTTTCATTCTATTCTATAAAATCAAATTCAATGTATACACACCTGGGCGTGCATGTGCACACACACATATACAAATACCCCTTTTCCCTTCTTTCGACACTGACTCCCCTCCTTCCCTGCCCCACTCCTTATCATCTCTCATACTATCAATGCTCTCATCTGTACTATCTTCTGTCATTAATGGAGAACACTCACATTTTTGAAAAAACACCTGGAGCAGAATAAGGCTTAAGATAAAGAAAGAAAGCTGTAATAGAATTTCAGGTACTCTGACAGATAGTAAAGAAATCATTTCTCAGCAGAAGAGGATCATAGGATCACAGATTTAGAGCTGGGAAGGTCCTAAGAGTCAAGTCCAACCTTCTTCCTTTTACATATAAAGAAACTGAGGCCCTGAGAGACTATTAAGCCTGCTCAGGACATATAACTAGTATTTGAGAGAGGATTTAAGCTCAGGTATTCTTGACTCAGTGGCTAGGACTCTATCCTCTAAATCTAATAGCTTCCTCCAAAGGGCTTCCTAGAATGGGTCAAATTCTTCCATGTGGAATCATGGATGGACTCCAAAATCAGGAAAAAAGGGGCTGAAGATACAATTGAGAGTGTCTCAGACACTGAGCACTTCATGAGAGACAACAAAGGGGAAAAGATAGCCACTAGGATTAAAATCAGATGTTCCCAGCTGGAATCCTGGCTACTTCTTCACTGTGTAACATATGGTAAGTTATTTCCTCTTTGGGGGCCTCAGTTTCCCCAGATGTAAAATGAAAGCTTTTTATTAGATGATCTTTTAAGATATCTATGAGCTTTTTATTCCTGTGTCTTGGAAGTCTTCCTAAAGGCCAACCCTGTAAGAAATGATCCTGATAGTTTAACTTTGAAGATCACCCTTTCCTTTAGTGGGAGTTAATAGACATCTGCTCTCCTTTTCACTTTTCTGGCAATCCCCAGACCTTTGCCAAAGCTCCCAAGTCACATGAATTCAAGCTTTTGGATCATCAGAACAGCTCGTTCAATGATATAAAATCAGCCTAGCAAGCCTCTCATGTTTGACGTCAGTGTCTCTTGGTGTACTTCTGTCCCTTTATTCAGCTTCCTCCTTTTACCACTGTAGGGGAGCCATTTGGGGTGGAGAGGGGGAAGCAAACAGAATTCCAAGTTCCAGCACTCATTTACTCTTTTCAAGGTAATGTGCTATCTTGCCCAAGAGAGAAGACGAGGCAGGGGGTAGAATCCAGAATGGCCTGTAAAAGCAAATGACACTAATAGCAGGACTCAGCACATTACCTGGCATGTGTTGTTGTTGTCATGTCCAACTCTTTGTGAGCCCATTCGGATTTTTCTTGGCAGATAATGGCATGGTTTGCCATCTCTGTCTCTGGGTGATTTTATCTAAGAGGAAACTAAGACAAAAAGTTAAGTGACTCCCCCAAGGTGACGCAACAAGCATGTATCTGAGGCAAGATTTTAAATCTTCCTGACTCCAGGTCCAAAAACTCTGGTCACTTTGCTACCCACCTGCCCGACCTGGCACATAAGAAGTGCTTAATAAATTCTTTTAACTCACTACCCGAACCACACAAGCCCATCTTTCCTTTTTTAACATGATTGATTTTTTTTTATAGCTTGAATGATCCATTCCCCCTAACTATTTACTTCTCTGTCAATTCTTACTTCCTATCTTTTAAAGAAATTCTGTCCTATAATTTTAGAATCCCAGAATCATATACTGCCATAGTAGGAAGGGACATCAGTGGGTATCTGACCCACCTTAGATCTGGACAGTAATCCCCTTGGCAACATCACTAATCATCCCTGAAAAATAATTCTTTAGCCTCTGTTTGAATAGGGCTGGTGATGAGTAATTCGCTACCTCCTGAGGCATCCCATTTTACTTGGAGATTATTCTGATTATTTGAAATACTTCCTTATGTTGAGTTATAATTTTCTGCTCTGTAATATCTGCCTCTACTTCTGCTTTCTGCAGCCAAGCAAGACCAGTTTATGTTATTGCACTTGACCTTATAAACAGCTTTATGAGATAAGTACTTTGGGTATTATTATCCCTATTTTACAGATGAGAACACAGAGAAATTAAATGATTTGTCCATGGTCCTATGGCTGGTAGGTGTCAAAGATGAGATTTAAATTCAGATGTGATTAAGAGACAGATAGATGATGCTGTGAGGGCAGCATGGGGCTAGAGTCAGAAAGTGCTGCATTCAAATCCAATCTAACACTAACTGTGTAACTTTGGGCAAGTTACTTAACTTCTCACTTTTCTCATCCATACAATAGGAATAAAAATAGCACCCTCCTCCCAGGATTGTTGTAAGGATCAAATGAGATCATCATTATAAAACTCTTAGCATAATGCCTGCCACATGGTAAGCACTATATTAATGTTAGCTGTTATTATTATTATTGATTGGGTTCAAGGCCCAATTAGATGAACAGTAGTTGGGTAATGGTACCGCTGGGGGAAGAAGACAGCAGGAGGCTTGGCACAGCTTGTCCTTCTGAGTGCCTAACACTTGAAGAAGTTGAAAAAGTGAACAGCATATGGGAAGGAAAGGACAGGAAATTCCTCTGAGGAATAATAGATTTGAAAAAGAGATGATGCCCTTCAAGGCTGGCAGCAGGAGGAGAGTTGCTGGCACCAGCCTCCACATCCATCCTTCGGATGGTGTTTTTGAGAAATGAGTGTGTCACCTCCACTGATTGGCATAAGGCAGTCTGAGGGGTGCTCAGAGAAGGTCCAGGAAGGCTCAGATCCTTCGCTGCTACAGAAGAGACTGGCCAAAAAGTTCATCGCCATTTCTGGGGTCCATTCATCCAAGCTGACTGGCCTTAGTTAGGATATCCATTTAACTTATATGATCCTGTCCGTGGTTGACCACATCATACACCTGCTCCAAAAGCTGTACCATCTCTCTGATGGCTCATGGCTTGAATACTTTGGCTTTCCAGTCATTTTCTAATATTTCTCCCTTTCACTCATTCCACAGTCCAGCTAAACTGATCTCTCTATTGCTCTTCACATGTGACACTGCTTTTTTTTCCATCTCAGCATCCTTGCATACCCTATACCAGTACATGGCTGGAATCAATGACCTTATCTCTATTTTTTGTTATCAATAACTTGTTTCAAAGCTCAGCTCAAGCTCACATGTGAGATCTCCTTCCCAGTTCCCTCTCTAGCTACTATAACCTCATCCCCCACAAATTCCCACTCCAATGCCTTGTTTTTATTTTGGACACATTTTGTATGTAGAGGAATGTTCAGAAAGAACACCGTATGGAGTCGGAAGGTTTATATTCTAGTCACGGCTCCCCCAAAATCTGGCTGGGTGACTTAGTTACTTCCATTCTATAAATTCTCTTCTGTGAAATGAAGGGACTATACTGAATCATGGCATGTAGATTTTAATTGGTTGAGAAATCTTAGAGACAGACTAGTCTAACCCCTTTATTTTACATATGAGGAAGCTGAATAAATGGAGGATTCAGGAGGGCATAGATTGTTAAGATCTTTAAAGGCTGGGAATTTTTTGATAAACTAGAAGTGATAGAGAAGCATTGAAGTTTTTGTTTGTTTGATTTTTGTAGAGAAGTCATATAGACAAATATTTATTTTTAAAATGTCAATTTGGCAGCTGTGGAGGATGAAGGGAGGAAAGATTGGAAACAGCAAGAAACTGAAAGCTATTGTAATAGTCCAGGTGAGAAGTGAGGAGGATGTGAATGAAGGTGAAAGTTATGTGGGCAGAAGTGAGAGAAGGAAAATGATGGGAAAGCTGTTATGGAAGTAGGATCTATAAGGCTTAGCAACTAATTACTGTGGGTTTGTGGAGTATTAGGAGAAGAGAGTCAAATCTGATCCCTGGCTTGTGAATACAGGTGCCTGGAAGGAAAATAATGGCATCAACAGAAATGGAGGAGTTTGGAGGAAAAATGGGTTGGAAAGGGGATGGGCAGGGAATATGATTAATTTTGTTTGGGGCACTTTGATATGTCTATGGGGTATTCAGCCAGAGATCTTCAGTGAATGATTGGTAATATCTTGCTTGTTGGTCTCATCAGTTTTCATCGGTTACATTATTTAATCTATGCAGATGATTCTCAATTTTATATAACTGCCCATTATGTCTCTAGCTCTAGTCTTTTATCACCAACTGTCCTTTGCCTTTGGGATCGCAAGTTTAGGATTTCATCCTAGATGTACCATAGATTTCTCAAACTCAACATGACTAAAACAAAATTCATTATCTTTTCCCCAAAATGTTCTCTTCTTTCGAACTTCCCTGTTACTGTTAAGGGCATCACCATCCTTCTAATTACCCTGGCTCACAACATAGCTATAATACTGGACTCCTTATTCCCATTCGCCCCACATATCCAATCTGTTGGCAAATCTTGTCATTTTTACCTTCACAGCATCTCCTGACTACTTCCCCCTCTCTCCATTCACACAGTAACTACTCTGGTTCAGACCATCATCATCTCATACCTGGATTGTTACAATAGTTGGCTGATTGGTCTCCCTGCATCACCTCTCCCCACTCCAGTCTATCTTCCACTCAGGGGCCATAGTGATTTTTCTAAATTACAGGTCTGACCATGTCATCCTGATATTCAACAAGATCAAAGGTAAAATCTTCTGCTTGTCATTTAAAACCTTTCAGAACATCATCTACCTCTCTAGTCTTCGTTACATTTAACTCTTTTCTATTTTACCCTAGGATTCAGGTACATTGGTCTGCTTGCTATTATTCCTCATATAGCCCATTCTATTTCCAATCTCTGGCTCTTCATTGGCTCTCCCCTATTGGAGGAATGCAGCCCTTTCTCAACTCAATCTCTTGCCTTCCTGGACTCATTGAAGATTAAACTCAATTTCCACATTCTTTAAGAAATCTTTTCTGGTCTCTTCCCCTCTCCTTCTCATTGCTAATGCTTTCCCACTGAGATCACCTTCTATCTACACATATCGTTAAGTGCTCTGTAAATGTTAGGCATTATGGTGATAATTATTATATGTGTACATATATGTATATATAAGAATATGTGTGTACATACACACACACAATAATACCATCGGAATACAGACACCATGCCTTTGCCTTTTTTTATATCACTATTGCTTAGCATAATGATTGGTACAGAGTAAGCACCTAGGAAATCTTTGTTGACTGACTGATTAGTATGAGACTGGAATTTAGAAAAGAGATCTATTTGTTGACATAACATATTTAGATGGTTGGGAATGAACACTGGACAGAAAAATAACCAGGCTAAAGGATTTCTGGACAGAGATTAGATCAATGTGCTGGGAAACCATCCTGTGATGTTTTGATTTTCCCCACACACATTTGTCCTTGTTTATTAGAGATAGCATATCCTCAAGGACTCCCGTTATAAGAACTGAATTATAGAAGCATAAAATGTTAGAGATCTTAGAACATAAAAGAATACTAGAACATAGGATATAGAAAGCTGGAAATGGAAAGAACTTCCTTTGGTTTTATAATCTAATCTAAATGGATATCATAAAAGTAGAGAAAATTCAGGGTGCTATGTGATACAGAAGAGACAATCATGTAAGATGCTATGAACAATTGTTTTAAAATAAAAGTGAAGTAACATCAAAAATCTTTAAGATAGTTGGTAGAACTGAGACTAGAAATCTAGCATCCCATTTCCCAGGAAAGAATTTATATTTCCAACCAATTTTCCATTTGGCTAGGAAATTAGCACAATTAAATACAAACTCTTCTGATAGTTTTTTATCCCAACCTTTGTCATCACCACTTTTTAATGCTAGTCCTGGTAACTAATGTGGCATTTTGAGAAAAGTATTACAGATTATTGGAATATGCAAAAAAAAAACCTTTGCAACTTGATTCGTTATGTGCTCTTGGACATGGACAACATCCCTTTCTGGTCCTTGATTTCCTCCTGTAACCAAAGAAGGACTCAGATTAAGTGATTTCCAAGGTCCCTTTATGCTCTAAAGATTTATCACTGACTCTGTGATGCTTAGAATCTCCGAAACCACTCCCTTCTCTTTGGGTAGACATGGAGCTAAAATACAAACTGGATGTCAAAAGGACTTTTAAAAGGTCTAAATTTGAAGGGAAGATGTGAACAAGGCAGAGAGATACTAAAGGACCTATGGCTATACATAAGATGTAAGGACCTTGCGCTCAACAGTGCTAATATTCAAAATTGACATTGTACCTCTCAGCATATGTGTCTGGTCACATAACTACAACCTGTGAAGAGGTCATTAGGTAACATTTCGTCTTAATTATCATCCAGCACCTAGATAATGAGCCATAGTGTGTCCTCAGGTAAGCTGGCCCTGGGCCTTCCAGATGTCAGGAAGAACCATTAATCCTATGTGGAGGCTGAATAGATTGTGATGTTTGAATGAAATGGAATGCATTATGTTATTAGAAATGACAAATGTTGGAAATATAAAGAAAATAAGGGAAAATTGGAAGAGATGGAAAAAGAGGAAAAGAGAATAAAAACAATATATGCTATGATTACATTTTTAAAAACAGCCATAAAATTAAGAGAAAAAAGTATCAAAGTAAAACAAAACCAAAAGGAACTCAAAAGCAGAAGATATTTATGTTAACACACATATAATTTGCATATTTTAAAACAAATTATAAATAATGTGGATTTTGCACATAATTTTTTATTTCTTTATTTAAATGGTTTTTGGTGGTGGTGGTTTGTGGAATAAGGAACATTATTACTGAAAATTTGTAAAGTCAAAGAATCTCAGAGTTGAATCAGTCCTTGGAAAGCATCTAGTCCACTCACCTCTAAAATATCCTGAAAAATTACAATCCTTGAGCTCTTCTTCCTCTGAACACTTTGAAATCAGTTTTCCTAGAGTCTATTGCACATCAGACTGTATTTTGCTTTTCTCTCCAATCCTATGACAAACTAAAAGGGAATGGTCCCTTAACCCCAATGTTTTTTTAACACTTTTACCCCAGCAAAAGTTTTCCTTGTAAATGAAAATCAGAGGCAAAATAGAATTCCTCTCTTTTTAGTTCCTTTACATGTTGAAAGGATGAATTATCATTATGTTAAGTCAAGGAAATCTCTTCTAAATTTGGAAGAGACTTCCAGCAGATGTAGGGATAATTGAAGACTCCCATACCTACCAAATAATTCATGGTTCTGAGCCAAACTCATGATCTATTTTCCAAATTCCACATCTATTTCCTGTTTCTGTCCAGTTGCTCTGTAGCATGCTTTAATAACAAACTTTCTTGCTTCTAATTTCATTAATCTTCACCCAAATTCTTGCCATCATGTTTCTCTAATTCCTGGATTTGCTATATGAATATATCTTATTTATATACAATGTTATCCCCACCCTTTTTATCTAACTTATTTATTCTGAATAAGGTATAATCATCCACATCCATATTCAGATGATGGGTCTCATCCTACCAAGTATCAGTGGTGCATTTTTAATATATATTTCAGACCAAGGGTTTTACTATTGATTTCTTTATTGGATGGTGTCTCCTATGCACTTCTGCTTGTCTCAACTTTAATTTTCCTTATAGTGTCTAGTTTAGTGCTAAGGTAGTTTTCTCACTTCTCTATCCTTTTCACTTTGAAGCCCTTAGGACACTAGATAAATGCATCATCAATTTTTGATATCAATGATTAGAAGCCTATCATTCCATTATTTTAAGCCATGGTCCAGAAATCTCAATGCAATCTCAAACATCAGCTTCTTAGGCAATTATATTCATTTATGTCCTTTGCTATCAATGGACAGCAATTATAAATATATTTCCTTTAACCTGATGGTCCTCAGTTTCTTTCCTAATATTTATATATTTTATAATGTTTTCTAGATGCCTACTGATAGTATCATTTGTGCCAATATGAGGCATTAGAATGGGTACTTGTCATTTATTTTGAGAAATCTTAGAAGGTTCTCTGTCGTCAGTCAACAGCAATTATTAAATTCTCAACTATGTACCTATGCTGTTCAAATTTGGAGTGAAGTTGGGATAAGTGACATACAGTAACACCAGAATGGGTTCGAAATACTTTACATTGTTACTCATACAGCTAAGTGTATTGGGATTGGATTGGAGGAACAAAAACTTAGAAAACAGAAAAAAAGTTGAAAGAGAACTCAAGTTGAAGAAGGAATGGTTCAGTCTGAAGGAAGAAAGAGATCATAATTCTAGAATTTTAAGGGACCTTAGATATCATAGAATTCAACCCAATTCTTTTGCAAATGAAACTGAAAACTAGAGAAATTACCTGCTTTATTAAAAGCCCCCTATATAGTAAATGACAAAGGCAAGATGTAAAGACAATTACTTAACTCCAAAGCTATCGGTATTTCTACTGTACCACACAGCCTCTTGGGTATAGGAAGACCAAAAGAGAAAACAAGACAGGCCAATATTTTTTTAAATGAATAAAACAAATTGATTATACAAATTAAGATTAAAGAAAAGGCGAGTGTGGCTCTCAGACTGTTTTCTAAGTGGATATTATACTATGAAAGTCTAAAGAAGGTGGCAAGAGTACATAAAAGTTTGAGATCAAGGAGGCTAAGAACTTTTAAGAATGGTGGATTTGGTCATTGGTGGAGAGAGACAGAGACTAAGACAGACAGAGAGAGAGGGGGGGGGAAGGGAGGGAGGGAGGGAGGGAGAAGGGATCACTGGAAGGACTAAGGCCAGTTGGAGTTGTGGGAAAAAGCAAATTTAATAATGAAGGAAAGCAGAGAGATGGATATGCTAGAAGACTCAAGGAAATGATTTTAGTTTGTCTTTGTAGAATAGAGAATGGAGCAGGAACATTATTTTTATTCCTTTGATCCTCTGACTTGTATATTATAGGTCTTTGCTTCTGAAATAGTCAGCTTTGTTCCTCATCCACCAGTTTTCCCAGTAAATTCTCTCTGCTTAGAGAAACCTCCAGGTAAATAGTGTGCCCTGGTTGGACTGCCTGCCTTTTAGGAGGATAATTACTGGGAAAGTGAAGAGAAAATTAAAAAGTAAGACTGCTTACTTTTCTGGTCCCCAAAAGATTTAGTGAAAGGTGGAAGGCACCTCTCTTTTCCTAGCACCGTGGAAAGAAATAGATAAGTGGGACCTATTCACCCTAATTTCACAAAGAGTGGGAAATAGGTACTTTTGATTGGATAAGGTCAATAGAAAAGGAAGATGCTACAGCCACCTAAGGAGAACCTTTGTATTAAAAACTGGGCTTTGAAGAAATACAAGTTATTAAATGATGCAGAGGCAATCTGACATGAGAACCTGCCACAAAGAATTAGCAAATTTCTGAATGTTTGGAAGCACTTTGGTTCTGACTGTGTTGTAGCACCTATGAGAATTAAGGTGTTTCCTGGTTTCCAGTCTGCCTCTCTCCCTGCTGCAGGGGGAATATAAAGAAGTTGCGGTAGCTAGATTCACCTAACTCTAAGTTTGTGATACTTGTTCTCACCAGTCATTCCATAAGAATTACTCCATATTTTCATCTGCATTAATAATAACCATGGTAAAGAGGCTGGATGCCTTGGGTATAAGAGAAAATCAAAGAAAGAAATATTTCGAGTTCAGCATGATGTATTTTAGTTGGTGATTCCTGTTTTCCCACTGCCGCTTTTTAAAGATCAAGAATGGGGGAGTCAAAGTAATATAGCAGATTCGTGTACTGCCTTAATGCTCTTGTTTTTCTCCTTTATGACCTGCTGAAATCTAAGTGATTGAAAAAGAGCTGTGTTAAAAACTCAGCAGGTCTTATTGAAAAAGAAAAAAAAAGGAATAAATACCTCATGCTCATAGAACCCCCAACATTACATATGATTTTTACGTCTAAGAGAGGAGGAGTCATTTATCCCTGCCTTTTCTCTGTTACAGTCCAAAAATCCTCATTTGTACCATGCTGCTCTGAAAGTTGCCATTAAATTTTGAACAGCTCTAGTGACAAGTGATTGATGGATGAACCTGAAATACCCTTCTCCCTCCCCTCTGCTCATTCAAATTCTGCAGCTCCCAAGTCCTACAACTTTCAGGCAAAGAAGAACACCTTTATATTCATCTAAGTGTGTTACAGTGAATATGTTTTTACAACTACTATCTCAGTCAAGACTCACAGTCACCTTAATGAGAGGCAGGGCAAAGAGAATTGTTCCCACTTAACAGATTAGGACTTTGAGTCTCAGACAATTAAAATGACTTTCTCAGTATCACCTGATTGGGTAGAGTGGAATGGGAAGGACAGGTTATATACATCATACAAGCACACACACACACACACACACACACACACACACACACACACACACACACACACTTCTGGCAGTGGACAGCAGGAACTAAAACTTAAGGAATGATGTGGTAGAAATAATCCTTTCCAAAACTTGGAATCAAGACCCATGAGTTTGAATCCAAGTTTTGACAATTTCTATCTATAAGGGATCTTAAGTATGCTTCTATGTCCTTCAGGTTACTAATTTTAAAGTGAAAGAGTAACTCTAGATAATCTTGATTATCCTTCCCTATGCTGACATTCCGTGACTTATGTTGCTTTCTGCAGTTACAACTCACAATTTTTTCTCTACCCACCAGGCACTAGCAACCATTCCTGATTCTTTGCCACCTCTTTATCATAAAGATGATAACTGAACCCATGTGAGATGATCACATAATTGAGATCAAGGGACAAGAGTATAGAGGGGAAAGAGATAAATTCTTGGACTGAAGCCTGAGAGGACATCCAAGGTCTGCCGAAGGCCATCGAGTTCGCATCGGATGACAAGGTCATGCATGAATCCTGAAATCTGCAAGGCAAGATTTACAGGAGGATGGATTCCCATCCAGGTCTCCTTGTGTGACTCTTTTCTTACCAATACTCCCTATTTACTGATCAAATATCTCCACTTAGCCCCAGGGAAATATAGAAGAACACTATAGGTCCTTACAGGCCCCCTACAAACTCCTAGGAAATTCCTACCTTTACATGCAGTAATACAGAAATTCCTCTAGTAGTCACTTCACCACAAACCAGCAAATAGTGAGTTAATGTTAAAGATTTTAAAACCCTAACTTAGATTCCCATACACAGGTGCCTGTAAAAACAGGCCAGAACAATCTCCAAGTTTCCCCCCTCCCTGATCTCTGATTCAGTACAGTAGGTTAACATAAAAGAACAATGAATGATAAATGGAGAAATTGTCTCCTGTACTTCCCACCACTATAGCCCAAGAGATATGTCAAACATACTTTGAAAAATATGGAAAAGTTACTGGAGAATGAAAAGTATGACAATACATTGTCTCTAAGAAAAAATGTATGGTGGGAATGGTAATCATGCCAACCTATATGTAATCTTAAGAAAAAGATATAAAAATTAAAGTCAGCAGATGGCAGATCAGAACAGCTTTCTGCAAGCTTACTGAATCTCTGGCTGTTCTCATTCCATCTCATTCCCACTTAGCTGTCCCACCCCCCAAGATACCTAGACTTCCAGGGCAGGTTCCCAACAAAGGTCTATGTGTTGACCTGTGTGTTGTTGCTTGCCCTTTGTTTTTTGAAGAGAACTAAGGATATCACACACAGGATGATTTCTTCACTTGTGAGTGAATTAGATTTAAGTGAGGCAGAGTTGTATAAAGTCAGTGGCTTCACTTTCTCTTCCAGAGTCATCAAAGTCCAGTAGCATGAAAAAAGTCAGGATGACTAGTGATTGCAGTGGATGCAGTGGATGACCTTATCTTCATGACTGACCAAGCTCTAAGTGCTCCACAGCTTCATCTGTTTTTCAAGACCGTAGGAATAAACTGTTCTCATCTTTCCATTCTACCATAGAAGTCTTCACATGCTTGGGGTAGACATCTCCCATTCCCATCACTAATGGGTCTGAGACCTGTCAGTTACCCTCACCCTGGTTTAGTCTTTCTTCCAAAATGGTTTTATTGGAATGTGACTGCTACACATTCTACACCTTCTTGGAGCCACAGGTAAAAGCTGGATGAAAGTCAGATGCCAAAAGAACTTGCTAAGCCCTCACACCAGAGGTGTTAGTCCTCCCAGAATGCCCCATGTGCCCATCCTCCTAGGTTACAAGCTTCTTGAAGGCAAGAACATTGCTTATTTCCTTCCTGAGGTCCAACACCTGGCCCAAAAGTATGTGCTCAGCAAAAACTTAATGTAATTGGATAAAAGATAAAGTCCAGAGTTTTTCACAAATCTTACTGTGGTTTTAATCTATAAAAGCATAATACACTCAGTGTTTCAGGTATATCATACTTAGAGTGAAGAGAATGGTTAGGGAATTGGAAGTCATGGTAAATGAGCATCACAACAATGGGATATGTTCATATGGAGAAGGGAAGACTTGGGGATGAAAGAGACATAAAAATTTCCTTCAAGTAGTTGTAGCATTCTCATGTGGAAAAGGACTAGACTCTTTTTGTTTGTCCTCCAAAGGTAGAACTAGAAACTATCAGAAGAATTTGAAGGGGAATAGATGGTGGTTTATTGGCAATATTTTAGAAGATATTTTCATTTTAGGTAAAGGTTGAACAAGTTCCCTGTTATGTTCCTACCACTATTCATATTTTTGTGATTCTATGAATTGGTTTGAAGTAAGCAAATACTTCATTTGATTTAAAGCAATTCAGTGGCATGCAATCTCCCTCTTGACATTTGAAAAGGTTTTCCTCATTCATTGATCCCAGAAAAGCTACTGGTTGACCACACTTTGTGAATCAGTACTTGATCAAAATCATTGCTTCAAAAGCCCTACAAATTTATTTGTGTCAGTTAATCAGAGCATACATTAGATCAAAGCAAATAAGATTAATGAAACAATATAGCAAATCAAGTGACAAGAAGAGAACCATTCATACATAAGTAGGATGCATGGAATAATACAAATTATAAAAATTTACCACACAACTAGTGGCTGGAGGGCAAAGGATGGTGCACATATAGGAAACATGCATCAGGTTACAGATACTGGGAAAAACTAAAAGAGCTGAGAATGCAAATATCTGAGGAGAGAAGAAAGGAAGGCAAAATATAGGACAATAGCTAATGAATATGCTTAGATCAAGTCAAGATACTTTAAATAAGGGGGAACTGGAGTATTCTTTTTTAATCTATCTTCATATCTTATGATTTATCACTATTTTTTTGTCTTCACTATCACCTCTAATCACTTAGCCCCTTAGTTCTTTCAGGGACTGTCATCCCATTCATGGACCAGGACCCATAGATATGGATAATAATCTGAGCAAAGAGCTAACTTGTGAAAGACCATATATCTATTAAGTATTGGAACCAAGATTCAACCCAAGTAGTGACTCCATTTCTAGTATTCTTTCCTTTAAACCATATTTCTGGTACTGATAGTTTTGTTGTCATTGTCAATATTATCAGAAAAGGAGATGATCTCCTCAAGTAGCAATAATGGTAACTGACATTCATAGAGCAATTTAAGGTTTCAAAACTTCTTTGTTCCAAAATTCATATGCATTCCTTATAAACGGCTCTCATTTGATATTTAAAAGCACCAGCACTCCAATTTTATGGCTGAGTAAAATGAGGTTCAGAATTTGCCTACATCCGTTATTAAGTGTCCAAGTGAGGATTTGAAGTTAGGTTTTTGTGACTCTAGAATGTGGGTTTTAACCACTATTCCAAGCTGCCTCTTAGGTAAAATAGAGGAATATCAGATAGATATTGAGTATAGCTTCTGTAGAAGACTGTAGGAGAAAAATGAACAAGAAAAAATAATATATTTCTTTAAAATACAACCATCTGGAAGGCAAGAGCTGTTTCATTAATTTCTTTGTTATCATATAACATGGTACATGGCACATAGTAGGTGCTTAATAAATGCCACAGCCATTATTGAGTGGAGTAAACCTTGCAGAGAAGGAGAAAGCCTCTCTTGAAAACACCAACTACTGGCCAATTGGGTAAGATGATCCCATAGGCCATGAGTATGGCAGTGCCCCCTCCTCTCTGGAGCATCAGTTCTGTTTCCAACCTAGTCATCAGAGCCAGCATTTCAGAAAGCAACAACCCCTGTGGAGATGTAGCCTGGAAACTGCTTCTATAGGCTCTATCACCATAGCTACTGAGGACCCAGTAAAGAAAATCCCCAGCATCCAAGTCCTTGGTACTATCGAGCATTTTGGTAAAGGATACAATTTCATTCCTGGAAATGACATAAAAGATGAATACCATAATGGTTTGCCACGGCACCCTAAAGATCATGGGGCATTTCCATCTGACTTGAAATTGAAACTTTCCACATGGGAACTCTTTAAGGTCATTAATGTTCTTTTCTATCTGTAGCCCCAGAGTGCTTTGTACAGAAAAAGAGGTTCATGATTTTTTAAAAATTCATTTGGTATATGATTTCATTTGTTATATAAAAGAGTGGAGATAATATTGTCTTTAGACTCAGAAGTCCTTGGTCAAGTACCATTTTGTGACCTTAGACACATTATTTAATCTCCCTAGGTCCTAGTTTCTTCAGCTACAAAATAAGGGAGTTAGACAAGGTGCTCTCTTAGAACCCTTCTAGCTCTAGATTTCTATTCCTATAACGACTAGGTCATGGAAGCCGAAAGAAAGTCTGAGGTGCATCCCAAACCCCAACATTTTAATGGAAAGTCTGTTTCGTGACTTGAGGAAGTACAATGATTCGTGGCATTTTGTTTAGCCAAGTTCTCACTCTCTAACCCACAGTCCACACTTTGGGTGCTTATAGATTAACCAAGTTTCCCATGCTAACTCTTGGACTCTTTTGCAATTTTAATGCTTTTGTTTGACAATATTGGGTTCATACATTTATAGGCCAGGCTTCTTTTACTGACCCGTTCCTCTGTTGCCTCATTATGTTGGGGAGGTGACTCTGGTTTCATGAGGGCCATGCTAATTGATTGTATACTATGACCAGTCCAACCAAGCTGACAAGGCATTGAATAGAGGTGCAGCGATGGACTGACTATGTCTTTGTAATCTGAAGACATATCTAAATTGATTTTTCTCCAGAAATTAGGTCATCAGGTGTTGAATATTTGGATCATAGAAATCCAAAAAAAGATCATCTACTAAGAAAGGCTGCAATCAACATTAGTGGAGTTTGGCCCACTGATAAAAAAAACTATTTTTATTGCATTAAGGTAATAGGAGGCTTTTATATAAGAATAACTCTGAGGCATAAACAGAGCAAACATTATCTTCATTTTACATGTCATGGGACCACAGATTTAGAATTATCAGGAATCATAGAGGGCATCAAAATCAATTCTCTCATTTTGTAGATTAGGAAACTGGAGTCCAGAGAAATAAACAACTTGCTAAGAGTTGAACAACAACAAAAAAGTAGAGATCTTCTGAAGAGAACCTAGGATTTCAATCCAGGTCTTTGGACTTAAATTCAAGGACTCTTTCCCTTATACCACCAGAGGATCAGCTATTATAGGTGATGAGATAGCATCTTTATCTCACATTCTTTCATAGTTAAATCAAATCCTTCCTCAGAGCAGATCCTACCAAGGGACTTTCTCCCAAGAATAGAAAAAAATAATGCAAATGCAGGACATGAGCTTCCCCCAACGAGTTTAGGCTGCATTGAAAGACCCTGCCCATCCATGGTTTCTCCCTCTGCCTGGATTCCAAGCTAAAAGAGTTTCCAGGACAATTTCCATGTGAGTGATTGTTTGCCAGCTTTGATGGGCACTTTTGAAAATGGTCTGACCATTGCCTTTGCTCAGAAGAGCAACTCAAGCTATGTGTCAGCAGAGGAGGCTTATCTGTTTAGGCAGGCCTTTGACTGACTAGGTCATTCAATGCCATGTCAGACAGTGTCGAGACAAACCCAAGAATTCCTCTCCAATCAATATTGCCTACTTAAAAGGGGCAACAATGCTCATTTCACTTTCCCTGTGATCCATAGCAGAGAAATAAACAGAGAATAACCTTTTTGTGTTGGGGAGCAAAGGAGAGGAGAATATGAACAAAGGATAATGGAAAGAGGTGTAATATCCTTATATACAACAAGGCGTCTGAACCCCAGCATGAACTCATATCATTTATTTTTCTTGGGAGGGACCAAAGAACCTGGAAAATACCATTTAGGATGAAAAGGGACCTCATAACAAAAATGTTAGAACATAGAAAAATACAATTAGAAGGAGTTCTAATCCTGGCTGCCCAGGTCAATAGTAAGAAAATAGAAGAAGGCAGCTCGGTATAACTGAAAGCACTCTGGACATAGAGTTAGTCAAGATTTGTTATGAATCCTGCATCTGACAGCTACTTGTGTGACCTTTTAGCAACCTTTCTCAACTGCAAAACAGAAACAATAATTCTGGTATATCACCTTATAAAGTCATTGTGACAAAAGTGCCTTCTAAACAAAAAAGTCTAGATGGGTGTTGTTAAAATTAGAAGCATAAAATGTTAGAACTGGAAAGAACCTTACAGTAATGAATTAAGAATTCAAATCATAGAATAATGGTGTGAAAGAAACCTTAAAATAGTCAATGCTAAAACACAAGATCCTAGATTTGGATGTGGCCTTAAAGGTAATATAGTTAAACATCTTTCAGTCTGGAGAATTTCTAGAATCAAAATCCATGAACAGTAGATTCTGAATGCAATGGAAGGACTGACCAATGAGGGGTTGAACTTAGAGTATGAACAGGTTCATCCTTCTTGAAAGAAAACTTGGGTTTCCTACCCACTGGCATTCATATATATGAAAATTTAGAAGCTGGTTTTAGCCATGATGTCCTCAGTGTAGTTGTGTATGAAAATGAAAAAGTCTTCTGGTTGATTGGGGAGTCAGAAGGATTGAAAATGCAGGAGAGAATGCTCAGAAGCTGAATGCTAAAGAAAAGTTGTAAATGGATTCTCTGTCTCTGTCTCTGTCTGTCTCTGTGTGTGTGTGTCAATATTTTTAAAACTTTTGGATGGATTAAGGGCAGCAAATTGGTGTTAATTGATCAATTTTGCTCTCTGATGTGGACTCTTGAGCAATAGTGTTAGAAACTCCAAACCCTCAGGATGACCTAATGATAGAATTCTGAGGGAGCAGTAGCTAGCCTCTCTATTGGGGTATAACCTACTACTCCTAGTGGACTAATTAAGAGAGCTAGCCCAGAGTAGACGCTAGATTGGAATTGGAAGAAAACTCAGAAACACGTTGGTCCAAACTGTAACTGAATAAGAATCTTCTATGCAGTTTTTCCTCATATACACTCCATTCTTTCCCCTATCATTGACACCACTCTGGTTCAAGAACTCAACATCTTATGCTTGGTCTATTGAGATATTTTTTCTGGTGGGTCTGCTTTCCTCAAGATTCTTCCCACTACAATCCATTTCTCAATTAAACCACTAAAATTATTTTCCAAAAGCGAAGGTCTAACCATGCCACTTCCATACTCGATGAACTCTAGTGGTACCCTGTCACCACTAGAATTAAATATATCTTAAATAGAAATGAACAATAGTTAATATAATTTTGATATTTGTTGTTTATTGTTTAGTCATCGTCATGTCTGACTCTACACGACCCCATTGACCATAGCATGTCAATACTGTCCATGGGTTTTTCTTAGCAGACATATTAGAGTGGTTTGTCACTACTTTCTCCAAGGATCTATAGTCATATTGGAGAGCCTATGGCATGGTGCCCGAGGGAACTGCTCCCTTCTTCCTACCCATGGTCACCTGAGGATATTTCTCACATGACCCACCCCTCTGCCCAGCAGCCCAATGGGATTGCTTCCTCCCTCCCCTGTAAGGGGTAAGGCTGGGGGCTCACATGCATCATGAGGATTGCAGTCTGGGCACTCAATCTCTAAAAGGTTCACCATCACTGATCTAGAAGATCCTTTTCTCAGGCAATAAGATATTCAGTGATTTGCCCAAGATCATACAGCTAGGAGTTATGAAGTTGGATTTTAACTCATGTCTTCCTGATTCCATTTCCAGGGCTTTATCCACTGAGTCACCAACTGCCTCTATGATAATATGCAATGATATAATATCAAGAATTAATATAAATTAAATAGTTGATTACATATAAATTAAGGAAAAGCTTCTGTTTGGCATTCAAATCCTTCCATAACCTAGTTCTTCCTCCCCTACCTTTCCAGCCTCTTTACACGTTATTCCCCACAATGTACTATTTGATCCAGTGACAATGGCCTCCTTGCTGTTCTGTAAAAAAAGAATCTCTACCTCTCATCTTCAGACGTTTTCTCTGGCTACCCCCTATGCTTGAAATATTCTCTCTCCTCATCTCTGCCTCCTGGCTATACTGACTTCAAGTAACTACTAAAAATCCGTCTTCTACAGGAAATCTTTCACAATCCCTCACAGTTCTAATGCCTTTCCTCTGTTATTTCTCATTTTTCCTGCATATATTTGTTTGTTTATTATTCCCCCTTTGAGTTCCTTAAGAGCAAAGACTATCTTTTCCTCCTTTTTGTGACCCCAGAACTTAGCACAGTGCCTGACACATAGTGTTTAAAAAATGTGTATTGACTGACTGACCTCAAGGTTCTTTTATTCTGAGACAGAAGATGACATGCACATAGATAGATGCACAAAGATTTTGTGAAAAGTGAAAGATGAAATGACTAGGAAACAAAGGTTTGAGCGTCCAAGCATTTCAACTTATTAAGCAATGCATGAAAATTACCTAACAAATTGAGACTAGTTGCCTTCCTTAGCTTTAGCACTGGACCCTGAATATGAGGGGAGACAGACTTTTATACATTAAAAACAATCAAATAAGGCCAATTAATTAATAGGAAGCAATTAACCAGGATACAATTTTAGATAATATGAGTTCTAATTGGAGAAAAGATTAGGGACTTCCCAAATTGTGAGGGGAAAATGAACAGGTGCAATTCCCTAAAATCAGAAAAAGATGTGTCCCACTTCCTCCAAGTATTTGTAAACAATGAAAGGAACATGGAACCAGTAGGTAATTTAATCTGTATTGGCCCAACTTTCAGATAAAACATGGCTTGCTTGAGGTGAACACTTATAAGAAAATCCCTTATCTTAATCTTTGGATCTGATGGAGTTTCTGGTCAGCATAATCTAGGTCCTTAGTTAATGGTCTCTAAGCAGCAGATAGAAGTGGTCAGCTTCTCAGTCAGGCAGAGCCATGTTCAAACAGTGCAATAAAGTTTTCTTCAAGTTCCCACATCGGAAGAACATTTTCTCATAGGACAGAAATTAGACCAGATCTATAACTGAAAAAACTCCAGAAAGCAAACTCCAGAAAGCAAACTCCGGAACTGAGTCACAAGATGGAATCAGAGTTGTTAGCTCAGTTCCCACAATAAACCATTTGCTGTTCAAATCACTTCAATTCTTTCAATATACACAAAATAGACACAAAGCAGATACACATTAGCTTTTCAGGTTATGTTGAGGAACAGAGTGGGGAAGATTACTAGCAGTTTAGGGAACCAGAAAACGATTTATCCTAAAGGATGATCTTAGGTGAGGGACCTCTTCCCACAATACTTTAACTGAAGACAACTTTCTATTTATCATGCCCCCTTAAATTGTCTCTTCTCCAGACCAAATAAACCTTATTTCCTCAAAGGGATCTACCTAAGTCATGGCCTTTGATCCTTTCACCATCCTTACTGTCCTTGTCTGGATGTGCTTCAATCAATGACCTTCCTAAAATGGAGTACTCAGAGCTAAACACAATGCTCCAGATGTGATCTCATCAAAACAAAGTACAGAAGGATTCTCACTTTCCTAGTTCTAGTCTTTATACCTCTTTTAATGCAATCTTAGAACAAATTATTAATATAACTTTCAAATATTGTTGACTCATATTTGTCTTGTAGCCCACATAAACTTCAAGTTCTCCAGCAGATATTCTGTCTCTTTTGTGTTCTCATTGATTACTTCCCTCTGATGGTGAGGTCTATAGTATACTTTTACTATCCACTTAATTCTTCTTTTTTCTCCTTCCATCGATCTTTAGGCAAACATTCTCCAACAATACTTTCCCATTCTGGGTAATGAATTGCTATGGATAATCATAGTATCTTGATAAGAAGTTTTATACCTCCATCTCTTATATATCTAATCCATTAAACTCTTTACAAAAGCAAATTAATCCATAGTTATATTTTGGTTGTGATTCACATTCTATAAAGTTATCTGTATTATCTATACAGGTTATGTGGTCAAATTTATAATCTTGAATCAGCAATTTCTATTTTATCTTGTGCACTATCCATATGTTCTTTATATTTACGTTCAGACATCTGAAACCATAATTTTTATTGTTGCTGCCCACCTTTGCTATTATATACTGTGGACTGTCAATCTTCTCTACTGATATTTATCTATTATACTTACTGCTTTCTTTAGAATCTTGCTTGTTGGATAAATATTAGCAGTATTCTCCCTTTCTCATTTTTAATTTAAATTCTACAGGATTTGTAACTATCTAACCTTCATACACATATATATGTATATATTTAGTATATACATATGTATCATTTTAGATATATACATGTTCATAGGTATACCAATTTATAGACATCCACATAAGTATAAATATATGTGTATGTATAATACACACAAAAATAAATATATATGGATATGTACAAATATATGTATACATATACATACATATATTTAACTAGCTCTCATTAGGTTCATTCCATCCCTATCAAAAAGCCTGTATCTTAAGACCTGGCCCAGAAATACAAATTCTACTCTCCCAAATCATCTCCTTAAATTTGATATATAACTATTGCCTGTTCTATCTGAGGTCCTAGAGATCTTAATCAACTCTTTGCTTCCTAAATCAATCTTTCTCTTCAGAAGAATCTACCTTTATTTAGCAGTATTGATAAAAAAATACCACTTATGCTTCCAAAGTCTTTCATTTCCTGCCCAGGTCTGCATAGTGCCTTGATATATTTTCTAGATTACTTTGGCTGAATCCTTTATCCCCATCCAAACCTGTCATTATTGATATATTCCTTTTAGGTGTCCATTGAAGACAACAGTGTATGGATGGATAGATGGATGGATAGGAGGAATGAATGAATAAGTGATTTCTTGATGAAGAACTTTCATACTTTCATAAAACTTCATCATAAATGTTGTTACTTCTCTATGTGACTAGGGCTTAGCTTTCCCATTTCTTTCCTAATGAAATCTATGGCCACATCACTTTTATCATTTCATTCCAAAGAACTAAGTATTCCAAGTCGTCTGACGAGGAAATTGAGATACTGAGTGGGGAAGTTGTCCTTGACCACAGAGGTAGCAAGTAGAAGAAGCAGAATTTGAACCCAGATCCTTCGACTCCAAAGTAAGTACTACTTTGACTAAATTGTCTTCCTCAACCTAGATCACAAAGTGAAAGTTCTTGTTCCTTGCTCAGTATCACTTGGGACCAACCCTGAATAATGTTGATAAGAAGTCAAGAATGTTACTGACAATTTTAAAGATCTGTCAGCTTTCTTAAAAGCTCCGGGGCTTAGATGACCCCATTACTCTGCCAGGAGATGAGGGATCAACCTGTCTGAGGATGAACTGCAACCTCAGGCTGGAAGACATTGAGGGCCAGAAGGTATGGGTCCATGGAGCCCTTGGCTGTATTGGATTTCATATTTTGAGATACACTTGATTTGCCTGTGAGACTCACAAAGGCATTTCTCATACCATCATAGCCTAGGGCAAGGGGGAAGTTTGAAGGGTGAAGTCAATTTATTGATTTAGACATTAGAGGGGGAGGTCTGATTCAGCTCCTGATAAAGACTTGATATTGACTTTTGTATGGAAAAACCAAAAGTGGTTTCTTTAACTTAGAGAAACATGGACAACACAGATTCCCTCCTGACCTGCTATATTTCAGACAGTTCAAAGACCAAGGGGTTGGTATTTAACAGAAAATATTTCTCGGGTCCGTGGTAATGTGTTTGCTGCTTTCCACATATCAGCAAATCAGGAGGAGAAAAAGCTCTGTAAATTAAAATATAATCTCCTCAGTGTTCCCAAAATGTCCTTCCCCAACCTCACACATCATTAAGAGAGTTAGTGTCCAAAATGGGTGAAATCAGTCAGATAAGCAACATCTATTAAATACTTACTACGTGCCAGGCACTGTCCAAGGTGCTGGGGATGTGAATGAAGACAGAACTATCGAGTTACATTTAAATGGGGGAAAGAACATACATGCATGCACACATATATACACTTGTGTATATATGTATATAAAATATGTGTATACATATATTGCATTGTGTTTATGCTTGTGTGTATCTATAGGTGCATGTGTGTATCTATCTATACATGAATGTATACACATGTGTGTGCATGTTTGTATGTATACCCAGAGAGAGTAGATGGGAGATAATATCAGAGCTGAAGATGCCAGGAACAAAGAAAGAACTCCTTCAGAAGGTGGTATTTAAGCTGAATCTTGAAGAAAAACAAGAACTATAAGTAGTGGAAATGAAATAAAGGATCATTTCAGGAATGTGATTCAGCCAGTACAAATGCACAGAAATGGAAGATGAAATATTTTACAAAGAACAGTGATTATTATTGTTCAGTCATGCAGTCATATTCAACTATTCATGATACTGTATGAAGTTTTCTTGACAAAGATGCTGGAGTAATTCGCAATTTCCTTCATTAGTGGATTAAGGCAGACATAGGTGAAATGACATGCCAAGAATCACACAGCTAGTGAGTATTTATGGCTAGATTTGAACTCAGTTGTTCCTAACTCCAAGTTCAGTGGTCTATCCACTGTACCTCCTACCTGCCTTTGTATAGAGAGGAATAAAGTATGGAAAGACCTAAAAGATGGAAAGCATCTTGGCTGTAAAGAGCCTCAAATGAAAATTAGAAGACTTTATATTTAGTCTTAGAGATAATGAGGGACCAACTGAAGAAGGGGGTAGCATGGTCAGACCCCATACTTTAGGAAAATCACTTTGGCAGCTGAATGGCAGGTGGACTGCAATAGGGGGAGACTGTGGTCAGTCAGATAGACCAGATAAAAGAATGTTGAAATTATTCAGTTGAGAAGTGATGGCCAGAACTAAGATGATAGAGCATGGGAGATCTCTATGAAGGATTGGAGACTGATTGAATATGTCAAGTGAGAGATAACAAAGAGTCAAGGATGACATTGAAGTTGTCAGCCTAAGTCACTGAGAGAATGATGGGACTCTTGATAGTAACAGGAAATTTAGAAGAGAGCTTAAAGGGACAAAAAATGAGTTCTGCTTTAGGCATACTGAGTTTGAGATACTTATTAGATATTCAGTTCAATATATAAAAAACTAATTAAATGTGTGCCTGGAGCTCAGGAGAGATATCAGGACTGGATATATAGATCTGCAAATCATATGCATAGAAATGATTATTAAATCCATAGGAACTAATGAGATCAAGCATGATAGATTACAAAAGAGAAAAGAAATTAGATCATGCTTAGGGAACATGGAATGGTTGAAATCCAGCAAAAAAACAAAACTAAAAAAGAGTGGTGAGGCAGACATGAAGAGAAGTAGGAGAAAATTATGTGATGAAAACCTACAAAGCATCCAAGAGATGACAAACAATAATATCAAAGCCTAGGGATTATCAATTATCAAAGGATAGGAACTGAGAAAAGGCCAATCATCTTGGCAATGAAAAGATCATTGATAATTCTGAAGAAAGCAATTTCAGTTGAATGATATTATTAGAAAACATACTAAAGTATTTAGGAGAGTGAAAGAACAGGATGAAGAAAGATCAGTGTCGATAGCTTTCTCTAGGGGAAAAAAAGGAATGAGGGCCTTAAAAAGGATGAAAGGGAAGGAAAAGTGAATTTCCAGGGAATGAAGCACTTCCATAGGAAGAAAGATTTGTGGCGTGTTAAGGAGGGTGAGTCCTAGAAACAAAAATAAACAAATCATATCAAATGAATTATATTTCTATAAAAATTCCAATGGCACCCAAACTTTCTACCACCATGACTAACATTATTATTTCAGTCCCTATCACTTGAAGGGAAATCTAAATATTTTAGTCTGAAACTTTAGGGTCTACAGAAATTAGCTTTAGGCAAACTTTAAAACATTATTTCATTCAGCCTCAGTCACTTACTAGATGACACCAAACAAGTCCCTTAAACTCTGTTTGCCTCAATTTCCTCATCTGTAAAATTAAAATAATAGTACCAGCTTCTCTTATTTGTTGTAAAGACCAAATATGCTACTAACTGTAAAGCACTTAGCACAGTACCAGGCACATAGTAAGTGCTATTAGTATTGACTATTATTAGCAATTATTATTGTTGTTGTTGTTACTACTCCTACTGCTCTCCTACATCATTTATTTCCTCTAATTGAACCACTGGTCCCTGGTTTCCTGCCTCCAAGTCACTACATAAGTTATTTTCTATGCCTGAAATATGCTTCATTTCCCCCTCCCTCATAAACATACTTTCTGCTGAAATTCTACCTATTAAAAGCTTAGTTTAAATGCCACTTCCTCAATGAAACCTTCCTTTAACCCCTTCAGATTCAAGTTGTCCCTCACAGAACCTCATGGTGTTTTTGTGATTGTCATTTGGAGAGTGAAAGTGTTCACCTATTAAGAGTCCCAAGTTGTACTTAAGGTGCTACTATACATTGGCAACCCACTTTGGCACCCATCCTACTATCAAAGCCTCCAGAAAAAATTAGCACTTAATAAATTGGTTAATTAACTAATGACTAAACAGAAAAGGTGCATAGTGTAAAATTTCTAGATAGCACTTAGATCAAACCAAAAGCACAGTGCTTTTTTTTAGAATGGTCCCAATGTATGTACAATGGTTGGTGCTTCTTAACTTGGGATCCATTAACTTTTTAAGAACTATTTTGATGACTATATTGAAATATAATTGATTTTCTTTATAATCCTATTTTTTTTATTTTATGCATTCAAAAGCATTATCCTTAAAAAAGGAGTCCATAGGTATCACCCAACTGCCAAAGGTGTCTGTGACACCAAAAAGGTTAAGAATTCTGACCAAAGGCAGCATATCCCCATTGGTCACCAGAGAATAACTACCTGCAAATTAGCTGGCTACCTCCCCACCTCCCAAACTGAGTTCAAAGGATTTGTTGACACTGGATACTGGTCACAATTCAATACTGATCTCAAGGTATAAAAAGGATATGGAATGTTATCCTGAAATATTAAAAGGATGAAAATTTCAATTGACTCACTCTAACCTTTCATCATTCTTCAAACTGAATGATGTTTCATATTTCTATTATGCATGTTTTCCAAACTGTAGGAATTCATATTTTTATACAACTTCATCCTTGCCCTGAGCCTGTCTTCAGATAGGCTTCCATTATCTCCCTGACAATTTTCTCTGGAGAATCCCAGTATTCCACTTGCTCCCACAAAGATGAAAAGGATCGTCAACACTCACTGAACTTTGTACCTCTCCTATGTAATTATATTCTATTTAGTATTATTTGTGCTCATGCATCATGGGGCAGACAAACCAATTTAGCAGAGGCATCAGGGTACTCTGAGGGAGATGGGGGAAAGAATGTACCAGGCAAGTCAGACCACCACCACCACTTTGACTAACACCTTCCCTCCAGACCCTGCTGGAAATATCCCTGGACTTTGAACCCCCAAGAGACTTGGAACCCAATCCCAATTCTAGGCTAGTGCCCTCAGCTACCATCTTCAAAAGGAACAGCTATGGAGATGCAGCTTAGCAACTGCTCCTACTGGTTTTGCAACCACATCTATTGAAGATCTAGAAAACAAAGTTCTTGATATCAAAGTCCTTGGCAGTGGTCAAATGGTTTGACATAAGAAACTGATATTATTTCATTAAGTAGAAATAACATTTAAAAAGAGGTACAGATGCATCCTGAGTCCTATAAGAGTTCTCCATCTGGCTTGGAATGGAAACTTTCCTTAATGCTTTCTCTCTCATTAGAATATGAACTCCTTGAGATTAGGAACTGTCTCAATTTTCTATTTGTATCCTCAACATTTATTGGAGTGCTTAATAAATAAATAACTACTTAATAAATGCTTCATCTATTCAGTCATTAAAATATTTACCTACCCCACTCTAAGATCCTTGAGACAAAAATTTTTGTCAATCTTTTATTTGTTGTTTTTAATTTTTATTTTTATTATAATTTTTTTACCAATTACATGTAATGACAAATTTCCACAAAAGTTTTCCAAAATTATATGATCCAAATTGTTCCCCCATTTTCTTCCTCCTCCTGGAGATGGCAATCTATTCGATCTGGGTTATTCATGTATTAACATGCAAATCATATTTTCATATTAATACTTTTTGTAAGAGAATAACCATATAAAACAAAAACCCCTAAAAAAACCCAAATAAACTAAGGTAAAAAAATCACATATTTCAATCTTTATTCTGAGTCTAACAGTTCTTACTCTGGAGGTGGAAAGCATTCTTTGTCATAAATCCCTCAAAATTGTCCTATATCACTGCACTGCTAAGAGTAATTAAGTCTATCACAGTTGATCATTCCACGATATCACTATTACTTTGTACAATGTTTTCCTGGTTTTGCTTATTTCATTCTTCATCAGTTGGTATAGTTCTTTTCAGTTCTTTCTGAAATCATCCTATTCATTTTTTAGAGCACAAGTATTCTATCACCACCCTATACCACAATTTGTTCAGCCATTCCCAAAATGATGGACAATCTCTCGATTTCCAATTCTTTGCCACCACAAAAAGAGTAGCCATAAATATTTTTTGTGTAAGTAGGTCCTTCCCCCTTTTATTTAATCTTTAGGATACAGATCTAGTATTGGTATTACTAGATCAAAGGATATATATATAGCCCATAGTACCAAATTGTTCTCCAGAATGGTTGGATCAGTTCACAACTCCACCAGCAAAGCATTAGTATCCTATTTTGCCACATCCCCTCCAGAATTTATCACATTCCTTTACTATTGTATTGGCCAATATCATCAGTGTGAGGTAGTATATCAAAGTAGTTTTATTTTGAACTTCTCTAATCAAGAGGGATTTTGAACATTTTATATGATTATTATAGCTTTGATTTTTTTCATCTGAAAACTTATTCATATCCCTTGAGCATCTGTCAATTGGGGAATGACATATTCTTATAAATTTGACTTATCTCTCTATATATTTGAGAAATGACTTTATTTTTTTATTTGGAGACAAAAAACACTGGTATCAAATATTTCTCTATCACCTTTCTCAAGGATGATGCTGAACAAGTAATTTCAACTTTCTGAGGCAACCTTTCCTAATCTGAAAAATGGGTGTGGTGATACATTTTGTATAGAACAGGGTCGTTGTGAAAGGAACCCTTTATGATTAACCCAAAAACCTCCAAAAAGGTCAAGTATACATAAGAGCCACTTTCATTTTCCCCCAGCCATATATATTGCACCAAATGAAGGTTCATTGACTTGGATTAAATTGAATTAGTCTGAGAAGATTCTGAAAACAAATTTTGTATAATTCACAACTTTGCCCCAAGCAATCCCTTCACCAGGTCTAAATGACTTTTAGCAGCCTGCGGCTATGTGCTCCCTAATTCCCTATTTTCAATATTCTTCAAGTTGATTCACTGTGTTTTGTACCATGTTTCTGTCCTTCAACAACAACTCAGCAAATATATATTAAACACCTATTATACACAAGACACTATGTTAAGTTTGAGTAATATAGGGACAGAAATATACAATAGGTCCTGTCTGAAAGAGCTTATTATTAACCTGGGAGAGAAACAAGTACATATACCTGAAATAAGCCCAAGAGGGGAGAACACCGAGGTCTAGGGAGATTTATCTGTCCAAGGTGATGGCTGATCTTAGCCTCAAAGGAAACTAAGGATGAGAAGAGAGCTTGTTCAAAGGCCCAACTGGTCTTGCAGTAAAGAAGACCTGATGGGAACAAACCATGAGACCGAATGAGAGTCTTGGGAATAGAAATGTTTTGAATCCTGTTTTGAACCCAGAATCCAAGTCTTCCCTCTAGGAAGCAATGCTTACAAAGATGAAGGCTGGCAAGTAATTTAGCCATAGCAACTTAAGACCAAGAAAAGAAAGTTCTTGCCACCAAAGTCTTTGGCACTGGTCAAATGGTTCAATGCAAAAAAGATATCATTTTGTAAGTTGAAATAACTTTAAAGAAGAAGGAACTATGGGATCTTTCCATCTGATTTGTAGCTATAACCTTCTTTATGTGTTGTCTTCACCATCAGAATGTGAGCTCCCTGCAAACAGGCATTGTCTGTCTTTTCCATTTATATCCCTATCTCTTAGCTCAGGACTTTGCACATAGTAAGTACTTCGTATATATTTCATTCATTCATTCAAAAATCACATATATACATACATATATACTGAAAGAGTGATTCTAAACTATTCTTTTAAACTATCTGTTCCTCAATTTCTTTTTCTGTAAAATGAGTGGATTGGACTTGATGGTCTCTAAATTGCCTGAAAGTTGAATTGAAGTAACAAAAAGCAACTCAGCAAACAGAATTTAAAATCAGAAGACCTGGTATAGTGCTCCAGCTCAGCCACTAACTCCCTGTGTGACCTTAGAGTAAATGTGTTTTCTCTCTAATTCTTTCTTAGTTTCTTCATCTGTAAACTCAAGATCATCATCCCTGCTCTGCCTCTGCCATAATGCCCATTATGAGAAACCCAGAGATAATATAGATAAATCCCCTTAAAACTATACATTGCTAACTAAATATAAGCTTTTATTATTGTAATCCTGGATTAGTCCCGGTTCCTTTCTTGGGTGTGTTGTGGAGGGAAGAAAAAAGGATTGTCAGGAAAGGCTGTTATTTGAAGAATATATTTGAAATGAAGATGCCAGCCCCTCTTACCTATTTAACAATCACAAGTGCAAATTACTGTACGTGTAGTTTCTCTTGATCCCTTCCTACTCTCAGAATTAGGATCCACACATAAAGTTTCCTGCAACCTCCACCTGCTAAACTATAGTTCTCTTAAAGAGTATATGTCCTAAAGGGGAGTAAGACATCAGCATTCACAAAACGACAAATAAATGCTCCAAATATTGACAAAAAAATCAATGGGAAAGAACATCCAATCCAAACATTCCTCCCAAAAGAGAACCCATTAATGCCAAGGAAGCCATTTTCCTTGCAAAAGAAGTAACTAAATACAGCAACAGATTAGCTACAATGATGCTATTTTCTTGTGAAGAAATTCCCCAACTAAATACAAGTGTGAATAGCAATTACAGATTTTGTGTCTAATCCATTGCCAAGGGCTCAATTTAATTTCCTTATGATTTCATATTCTGGGTGTTAAAAGGAGAAAAAGAAAGGATAGTTCTGCCTTAAACAATTTATTCATTTGTTGATTCATAAAACATTTATTGAGACATGCCATATGCAGAACAAAATAGTAGATCCTAAGTGCCAGTCCCTTTCCTCAAATAATAATGATGCACTTCTATACAAATTGAAAGTTTAAAGAGTTTTTTAAATATGTTACATCATCAAATCTTATATAGTAGGTCTCCCTATTTTACACATGGTAAAATTGAGGATTGGAGAGGTTAAATGACTTGTCTAAATTCATACAACTAGTCATCACCTTTTGTAGGTTTAAAATTCATCCCTTGTCTCCAAAACCTGCCATCTCTCCATTATACCAAACTATGGCTCTCTTAAAGAATATATGCTCTAGTAGTAAGACATCAACATATGCAAAAAAAAAGAGAGATCGTAATATAAAGTAAATGTAGATTATCTATTCTCAATCCAAAAATATATTACAGAGAGATGTACAACAAAATGAAGGCTGAGAGCAGAGGTCATCACTATAAGGAAGATCAAGGAAGTCTTCTAAGAGATATTGAGACTTCAACTATAAAGATAACCTAAGGAGAGAAGAGGGAGGAAGGGTAAAAAATATTGTTAAGGCATTGAGAACAGGATGAGAAATGAAACAGGACATTTTCAGAAAGAAGACAGGGAAAAAATAATATGAAAGAAGGTTAAAAAGTAATCTTAGTTCTAGACCTACATCTTATGCCATATACCAAAATTAACTCCAAATGGATACATGACTTAAGACAAATAAAAATATAGTATTATATTCAAATTAGAAGAGTAAGGAAGAAATTACCTATGGATAAATGAAGAGTTCATGAGACAAGTGATAAAGAAAAGCACATGATATAACATAATTTTGATTACATAAAAAATAATTGGAGAAACAAAGCTAGTACAATTAAAACTACAAAGGAAATAGGGAACTAAAAAGAAAAAAATGTAAGAGATTCAGAGTTATTTCTCAATAAATAAGTGATCAAAAGATATGAATAAGCAGTTTTTGAAAAAATAAATCTAAACAATCAACAACCATATTTTAAATGTTCTAATTCACTAAAAGAGAAATTAAATCAACACTGACAATCCATCTAACAGATTGACAAAAGGGGGAAATTACAAATGCTGGAACAGGTTATAAAAGAAATGAAAATCACAGTCATACATTGTTGGTAGAACTGTAAATTAGTTCAGTCATTCTGAAAAGCAATTTGGAATCATGCCTGAAAAGTCAATAAACTATTCATATCTCATTGATCCAGAAATACCACTACTAGAAATATGTTCCATAGAAAGAAAAAAAAAGAAAAAGAATCATGTGCACAAATAGTTTTTTAATTTTTTAGAAAAATTTTTCCATGGTTACACGATTCATGTTTTTGCTTTCTTCCCCCACCCCGACCTCCCAGTAGCCAACACACATTTTCACTGGTTTCTTCTTGTGTCATTGACCTATTTCCATATTGTTGATAATTGTTCTAGGGTGGTCATTAAGAATCCACATCCTAATTGTGTCCGCATCAACCCATGTGTTCAAGCAGTTGTTTTTCTTCTGTGTTTCCACTCCTGTAGTTCTTCCTCTGAATGTGGGTAGAATTCTTTTCCATAAATCCCTCAGAACTGTCCTGGGTCATTGCATTGGTGCTCAATTTTACCACAATGTATCAGTCTCTGTGTGTTATGTTCTTCTGGCTCTGCTCCTTTCGCTCTGCATCAATTCCTGGAGGTCTTTCCAGGTCACATGGAATTCCTCCAGTTCATTATTCCTTTGAGCACAATAGTATTCCATCACCAACAGATACCATAATTTGATCAGCCATTCCCCAGTTGCTGGGCATACCCTTGTTTTCCAGTTTTTTGCCACCACAAAGAGTGCGGATATAAATATTTTTGTACAAGTCTTTTTCCCTATGATCTCTTTGGGGTACAAACTTAGCAGTGGCATGGCTGGATCAAAGGGCAGGCATTCTTTTAGCACTCTTTGGGCATAGTTCCAAATTGCCATCCAGAATGGTTGGATCAATTCACAGCTCCACCAGCAATGCATTAATGTCCCAGTTTTGCCACATCCCCTCCAAGATTCATTACTCTCCCCTGCTATCATTTTACCCAATAGTTGTTTTGATTTGCATTTCTCTAATTATTAGAGATTTAGGATACTTTCTCATGTGCTTATTGATAGTTTTGATTTCTTTATCTGAAAATTACCTATTCATGTCCCTTGCCCATTTATTGATTGGGGAATGGCTTGGTTTTTTGTAAAATTGGTTTAGCTCATTGTATATTTGAGTAATTAGACCTCTGTCAAAGTTTTTTGTTATAAATATTTTTCCCAGTTTGTTGTTACCCTTCTGATTTTAGTTGCATTGTTTTTTTTGTACAAACTTTTTTAATTTAATGTAATCAAAATTATTTATTTTACATTTTGTGATTTTTTTCTAACTTTTGCTTGGTTTTAAAATCTTCCCTTTCCCAGAGATCTGACAAGTATACTATTCTGTGTTCACCTAATTTTCTTAGTTTCCTTCTTTACATTCAAGTCATATACCCATTCTAAATTTATCTTGGTGTAGGGTGTGAGATGTTGAACTAAACCTAATCTCTCCCATATTATTTTCCAATTTTCCCAGTAGTTTTTGTCGAATAGTGGATTTTGGTCCCCAAAGTTGGGCTCTTTGGGTTTATCATACACTGCCTTGCTGATGTCACTTACCCCAAGTCTATTCCACTGATCCTCCTTTCTGCCTCTTAGCCAGTACCATATTGTTTTGATGACCACTGCTTTATAGTATAGTTTAATATATCTGGTACTGTTAGGCGACCTTCCTTCACATTTTTAAAATTATTTCCCTTGATATTCTTGATCTTTTGTACACAAATATTTAAAGCGACTCTTTTCATGATTGTTGTCATTCAGTCATTTTTCAGTCATGTTTAACTTTACATGGCCCTATTGGGGATTTCTTGGCAAAGATACTGGAGAGGTTTGCCATTTCCTTCTCCAGCTCATTTTACAGAGGAGGAAACTGAGGTCAACAGAGTTAAGTGACTTGCCCAGGGTCACACAGCAAGTCAATGTCTAAAACCAAATCTGAACTAAGGAAGATGAATCTCCTTGACTCCAAGACCACAGTATCATCTGACTACTCTTTTTCATGGTAGCAAAAAAAACATCTATTAAAAGATTTTCTCAACAAATTATTGTATATGAATGTAATGGACAATTACTTCACTTAAATAGCAAAATGCACAGTTCCTGAAGAAACTGGAATGACCTCTATGAACTGAAGCAAATAAATGAGCAGAACTAGGGGACAATTTATTCGAAGATAACATTGTAGAGAAAAACAGCTTAGAAAGATCTGAGAACTCTGATCAATGCAGAGACAAAAATCTGATTCCAGAGGACTAGAAATGAAATATACTATGTTCTGCCAGAGTGCAGATGGCCTTAATCTCATTTTTTTGGCTACTCCAATTCCAGAAATAGACCTTTCTCATAACAACCACTTGTTGAAATAATTTTATTCAATCAAAATTAAGTTTTTATTTTAATTTTCCAGTCATACAAATTTTTAAACATAAAATAAAATAATATGAATAATTTCTGTGCTTTGATGTCAGACAATAGACCATGGATTTAAATATGAAAGGGATCTATTATAGGTCATGTAGTCCAATTCTTAAGGGTAGCTACATGGGTCAGTGGAGAAAGTGCTGGCCCCAGATTCAGGTACAACCATCTTTCTGTGTTCAAATCTAGCCTCAGATAATTACTAACTGTGTAGCCCTGGGCAAGTCACTTAACTCTGTTGGCCTCAGTTTTATCATCTGTAAAATGAACTGGAGCAGGAAACGGCAAATTACTCAAATTATCTTTGCCAAGAAAACTTCAAAGGGGGTCATGAAGAGTCAGACACAACTAAAACGACGGAACAACAACAAAAAACTCCAAATCTCTCTTTTTATAGCTGAGTAAAATTAGGCTGAGAAGTTGAGGAACTTGACCAAGGTCACACAGACAGTAAAGGGTAGAACAATATTTTTTTAATTTCATTTTATTTTTTTTATTAGAAAGCATTTATTTTCTTTTTCTCCTACTCTATCCTTTCTCCCACCCAGTGAAAAAGAAGGGATTGAGCTAGATGACCTTTAGGGTCCTTTCCAGCTTTAAATCTCTGACCCAACATCTTTGTTTCTTTTCACAGACATGTTAATATAATGATATATTCATCTGCCTGAAAGAGACAAAGAACAGCATAACTTGACCCAGTGGGAAACTGAAAGCAACCACATGGGGTCTGTGCTGGGAGTCTGAGATAGCAACAACATCTCATTTCTATATCGTGTTTTAGGGTTTATAAAATGCTTATCTCATAAGGAACCTGTAAATTAGTTAGTACACATTATTATTCTCCATTTTACAGATGGATAAACTGTACCAAGGAAGGGATTGTAAAGTGCTCGAGGTATTCAATGACCTCTACCATTCCTTCCAACTAACATTTTCAGATACCATGATTCACAGGGCGGGGAATATCTGTCAGAAGGGATAGCAGATCTGAACATTATCATTAAAATCTGAAAGCAAGGATAAGCAGCTTATCTCTTTGGTATGCCCCAGTTTTCGGATACAGAAACATTCAAAGGGCAAAATATAAAGCTTTCCTCTGAGAGAGGAGGCCATTAAGTGGTACTTGAAATGTGGGGTGGGTGGGGAGGGAGGAAGAGGGGAATCACACAGTGGTAATTCCACACAATCATCTTACAAGCTTTGTATCCTTTCTGCTTTCAAATCTTTGTCATTTTGAATTCCCTGGATTCTAGCTGTGTCTGTAATTCTGAAATCTAGGGACCTTTGCTGGGGGGGAAAGGGGGGATCCTTTGTTTCTGACTGATTGGCCTTAGCTGTCTCCCCCTTCCCTGTCTCACATATTCTGAGTTTCCTTCAGATATTCTAGGGACAATAAGGGTCCTGTGATTTCAGGCTAACCCTAGCTAGATTTTGTCTACCCCAAAAAGGAACAGTAGTTCTTTCAAACCAGCTGATCTCTCCCAGATACCTAAAGCACTAGCCCATGGTGGTCTTACAGGAAGACATCCATGACCCACCTTTAAGCTTGTTTCCTGAAGTCAAAGTGATGGAGAATACAGAAAGAATATGAGAGGGAGGTAGGACCTTTGGTGCAGTGAGGCTCTTCTGCTCAGAGTACCTGAATTTCCTTAATATTTTCCTGTTCACCCCCACTTGTTTGTCTCTAGTTGTCATGGCCCAGCAGGCAATTTTCAGGATTCGTCCTGTATGAAGGAGACAGCTGGGTGACTCAGTTGATAGAATGGTGCGTCTAGAGTCAAGAAGATCTGAGCTCAAATCCAGCCTCAGACATTTACTAGCTATGGGTCCTTTGGCAAATCACTTCACCTATTTGCCTTAATCTACTGGAGAAGGAAGTGGTAAATCACTAGAGTATTTTTGCCAAGAAAATCTCATGGACAGTGTGGTTCACAGGGTAAGGATGAGTCAGACTTAACCAAATGACTACTCAACAACAAATTCTGCGTGGGAGGAGATATGGTAGAATAAATAATAGATTGGATGTGGAATTTATGTTTCACTGACCTCTAAATGAAATTGGGCACTTCTTTCGATTATAAATGTACAAGACAAATTAAGCCAATAATCATTTTTAAGTGTTTTCACTATTCCAGGCACTGTGCTAATCACTGTGTAAGCATATATAATGTATAATAAATATAAGCAAAAAGAAAGGTAGTCGCTGCCCTTAAGTGGCACACCCTCTAAGAAAAAGACAACCTTTAAGAGTCAGCTGAGGATGGGGGAGAGGGAATGTTCGAAAAGTCTGGAAAATGAGAAATCAAATAATGTGAAGAGCAAAGAGGTAAACATGACTAGCCTCTCTGAATATTTCCTTGAAATGGCATTTCTAGAAGAAATTCATCAACGCTAATTAGAGAAAAGGATTACAGGGGCAGAGGGATCTTCCAAATAAGGCCAAAGTCAAACAAAACATTATTCTGAGAAGGGGGCCATAAGCTTCACCAGGCAGCCAAAGGAGTCCATGACATGAAAAAGGCTTAAGGACCAACCTCTCTGTAAAATTGTAAGTTAGAGGATGTAATGATCTGTAGAAATGAAGGGAGCTCCCATTCCAGCAAAATCAAAAGTCCTTGACTTATATGTAAGTTCTTAAAAGCACTCCATGTGCTTATGACTTGGAAGGAAGCATATTATAATAAAAACTTTGATTAAACTGCTCTAAATTTAAACTTGATTTCTGTCACTGTGTGTCCATCAATAAATCATTCCACATTACTGAGTCCCAGTGTTATCATCTGTAAAATAGAGATGGGATAGCTAAGTGGTACAGCAGATGGCAAACCAACCCAGTCTCTTTGGGAAAAAAATGGATTTACAAAGTCAGACATGATTGAACAACAATAATTCCTTTACCTACCTAACAGAATTTTTTGTGAGTAAAGAATATCATAAATGATGAAGTGCTTAGGCATCTATATTATTATTGTTGTTATTATTATTATTTTTTATTATTATTGAATCAATGTTTCAAGTTTTCTGGATATCTAGGTACATATACCACTAGAGGTACCACCTGGGATGATTTTATACCTTGGGATCAGACAAGGCTATTTTTCTGCCAATTGTTTTTAGTACTTGGCATATGTAACCATCTCATTGTGTGAACAGAGAGAAAAAAGTAAATTATTTTAAAGATTTAAATTATCCTAAAAATAATTGAGGCATCTAAGTGACATCCTACATTAGAACAATACACCTGAGAAGAAGCCAAGCAACTACATTTTTTTAAAAACTTTTTTCTGGTAACAGGGAAAGATAGAACCTTGCCTTCAACTCTTGTGGGCAGCTGAGAAGCAACCTTTGAAGACATCAGTAAGAACAATCTTTGCTGTACTTTTACCCATGACCAAAAGTGATGAAAAAAATGAGGGAGATTCATGCAGTGGCTTGTTTCTATTCCCTAAAGGTCAATGGCTAGATACAATGATCTGCAGTCATACATTCAGATCATAAAAAAAGAGATTGTAACAGTCCACAGAGGATCATGTAGGACAACTCCCTTATTCTACACAGAAAGAAATTGAGTCAGAGAGGAGAAACAACTTGTGCAAGGTTATGAGAGTAGTAATTAGCAAAGGTATTATTCAAAGTCAAGTATTTTGACTCAAAATTCCACTACAATTTCTGCCTGGTTACACAATCAGAAGGCTATGATTTTTTTTTGTTCTTCCTGTTAAATGGACAAGAAGATAGATAACCAGAGGAACCTAGGCTAAAATCATTCTTCTCTTTGAACAGCAACTGTAGTGATCTGTCTCTCTTTCTGTCTCTGTTTCTATGTCTATGTCTATGTCTGTCTGTCTGTGTCTGTGTCTGTATGTCTGTCTCTTTCTCTTTCACCGTCTCTCTCTGCCTGCCTATTTCTCTTTGTCTCCCACCCCCTGTTTTTTGATGAGCAGATTACAAATTATTTAAAGAAAGCCAGGAGATCTTTGAAATCAAATTCTATAGAGAGAACAGGCTATAGAGAAATAAGAAACTCTCAAAAATAATCAGAAAACTTTATAAAGGATACACAAACTTTGTCATGATAGGAGGAATGTCAGCAGAGCCCACCAGATTTTATCCCTCCTTTTCCAGAATTTCTAGTGAAGCCCTGGAGTTACATTAGCCTTTTAAGGCAATTTGCATGATTTAGAATTAGATATGGGAGTTGAAAAGATAAATAAAAAGGATTGAAACTGGTTTCCTTAACTTCAAAGAAACAGTGTTGGCAAGAGATAGATGGAAGTCAGTTGACCTAACTTAACTAGGAATAAAAGCTGAGACTTTCCTATGGAGAATAGTAAGTGAAGTCTTATAGGTGTCTGAGTCCAATTTTGTATATCAGTGATGCAAGACTGAGACTGATTAAAATGGCTAAAAATGTGTTTACTAGCCCCAAGGCATGTGAGCTTCTGTAGTCTTACTTTCAAAGATCAATAATACTTCCCAGAAGTAGTAGCAGATAGCAACAAAGGAAGCAAAGAGCAGCAGCAGAGGTCAGAGCTTCAGGGGATGCCTCAGACTGGAAAGACAGAACAAAAATGGCTAATAGGGAGCTGATACCCAAGTTAAGCATGGAATTAGGGGGGGGGAAAGAGACTCAGAGCATTTTTCCTCTCAAGAAGATACAGAGAAAGAGAGAGGAGAAGGATAGAGAGAAAGAAGGATGGTTGTATGGATAGATAGATAAATAGATAGACACATACATATGTATATGTGCATATACACACAACTAATCAGTTTCTTTTCTTTCCCATTTAAATGGAAATTTCTTGAGCACAAAGTTTCTTTATTCATTGCATTTATGTTACCAACACCTAGAACAATGTCTGATATATCATAGGAGCTAAATAAATACTTACTAATTTATTTATTGATAAATTGAAGATAAAAGGAAATATCCTTGGATTAGTCTAAGTTCCAAGGCCCAGATGAACTGCATCTAAGGCAGTGATGGCAAACCTATGACATGTGTGTCAGCACTGACACGCATAGCCTTTTTCGATGATACGCAGCCACGTACAGAGAAGTATGGGACCGCATGCTAAGGATGAAACATTTGCTGTAGTGTAGTGTAGACACTCTGTGCATTATAGATGACAATTCTACCTATATTAATTTACCTATTTTGGTTTATTAAATACTGTTATATATTACAATTCTACCTTTTTGTTATTTAAACTATAAATATCGCAAAATTATGGTTTTTATTTTGAAGTGACACACCAGCCAAGGAATGCTTGTTTTTTTTTGACGAATTTTGACACAGCAAGCTCAAAAGTTTACCCATCCCTGATCTAAGGAGTCTGAAAAACCTAGTTATTGTGTTTGCTAAGCAATTGAAAATGCCTAGACTGTGAGCTCCCCCAGGGCAAGGACTTTTTGTAACCCCTAGAACAGCACCTTTCATTTAGTAAGCACCTAATAAGTGTTGTTTATGGATTTTTGATATTTAAATTATCAGGCAAAAAGAGCACAGTGCTAAAAAATGGGGAAAAAAAGACAACTGTACTGATTTTAATGGAGTAGCTAAATGGCACACTGGATATCAGGCAAACTCATCTTTATGAGTTCATATCTGGCTTCAGTCACTTACTAAGGTGTAGCACTGGGCAAGTCAGTTCCTCATTTGTAAAAATGAGCTAAAGAAGGAAATGGCAAGACCACTACAGTATCTATGCCAAGAAAACCCTAAAAATGGGGTTATGAAGCATTGGATGCAACTGAAACAACTCAATAATAACAACTGGTTTCCATTAGAATAAGAAAGAATGACATCTTTAAACTACAGGTTAATGAGTTTAACTTAGATTCCCAGAAAAATTCCAGAACATCTTACTAAAGACATGGTTAGTGTATGAAAAACTGAGGGGATTAGGACAGCAAGTAGTTAGTTGTGAGAACTGAGTGAATCACACTGTGAGTGAGCACATCTCCATCTTGAGACTCACTTCTAGAGCTAGCTCAGTTCCCTTTCCATTCACTCATTGGACTAGTCCAAGTTCTGTCTTGTAAGAAAACTTTATTCGAATGTGGGATCTGAAAACCTTATTACATTGTTTGAACTTAGCACTTCATGGCTGGGAAACTGGACCATATGTACCTGTTGTTTAAAGATCTTTAACCAAGGATCTAGACTAGATTAACCAGAAATATAGTCATACCCTAAGACTGATTTAAGGAGTACTTTTCTCATAATTATACTTCTCAAGCAACATAGATGTCTTATAGTAATCAGTTATTGTTTTCATTTTCCTTTGATTTTATACAAACAATTGGGAAGAGAGGGACACTTCATTTTCTCAGTTTAGGGAATTGTACTTTTCACTCTCCCCCTCCTAACTTGGAAAGTTCATAATATTTCATCCAATTAGAAATAAGATTACTTAATGCTATATTTTTTCCTTTTAATTAATTGGTTGTATTCAATTAATTGCTTTTTATTGTATAAAACTCTCTGCTTGTATTCAGGTTCCAACTCTATATTGAGACCAAGTCCTGATTTTTTTTAGGCAATTGGCATGTATTATTTAATAAATTTATATGCTCAGAGGATTGAACCTTTGTTTCCTTAGTCATTTCATCTTTTGCTTTTTGTAAGTGAATATCTAATGGAAAAAAAGCAGTGAGCATTGCTTGGCTTCTTCCAAAACAAGTCCTGGATTTTAAGCTGTAATGTAGCCTAGTTCAATTTACCATATTTTATAGATTAGGTGACCAAAGCCCAGTATCTAGAGGTTAAGTGATTTGATCAAGGTCCCATTGTTATGAGTGACAGAACTAGAATGGGAACTATGGTTGTTTGACTCTGAACTCTTTTCCTTTACTATATCTCCTTAAGTTAGACTCACTTAATTTTTCTTCTTACAAGTTATATTATATAATTTAGCTAGATATAATAGATGCCAAATCGCTTATAATCCTATGCAGAAAAATAAGTGATAATAATTGGTTGGATTGAGAAATGAGTGAATGTCTGAACTCAAAGATTTAGTCATTAATAGATTGACATCCTCTCAGAAAGAGCTCTCTAGTGGAGTATCTCAGGAATCCATCCTTGGTTACATGTGGCTTCACATAGTTTATCTGTGACTTGCATAAAGGCATTGTTGGCAAGCTCTTCAAATTTGAAAGTGGCACAAGGCTGTGCGGATTAGATATGACAATGAATGACAGAGTCAGAATCCAAAATGTTCTTGTCAAGCTAGAGCTTTCAAATCGAATAAGATGAAACTAAATGAGGAAAAATGTAAGGTGTTATGCAGAATTCAAAACAAAATTAACTTAATGTATACAAGCTAAATGGGGTGTCACTAGGTGAGGTCACAGTCCAGTTGAAAAAAAAGGAGAATGAGTTCTGCTATGCAGCAAGCTCAGAATGATTCAAGACAATGTTACTGCAGCCAAGAAAGATGGTGCATGCTGTGTTAAGGTAGCCCTCGGTTCTCAAAAGGCAAGACAAAAGGAAGTCAAGTTCTGGAAGTATGCCATGCTGGTGTAATTGAAGGGAGCTTGTCTTTCCCTCGCCACTTTAGTTGATATAATCACAGAAGGTCCAATACTGAACTCATAAGCTCATGAGGTGTTACACTAACTGTAAAAGATGTTGTCTATGCTATGATCCCTTTATAAGGTGTGAATATCTCTCTGATTGAGTCAAGAACTGAGCAAACAAATTATAGTGAAGTAACAAAAAACATCCTGTAATGGGGACTCCTATTTTTCTTAAATTGGAATTAGAATGGTGCAAAAAGAAAAAAAACACAAATATAACATTTATGTATTAACTTATGTTCCAGCGAATGAGGAAATGGAGAATGTCAGTGATGGACTTAATGAGATCCTCTAAGTTAAGTCAACATATACTTTGGTGACTTTAATGAAAAAGTGGTCATAGCAAGAAATGATGTTAGAAAATGTTACTCAGAAGTAAGAAACAAGAAAGCTCAAAGGTTTATGAATTACATTGAAGTCTCACACCTATTTATCTTGAAGATAATCTTCAAAAAATGTTGGGAAAATGGGGCAGCTAGGTGGCTCAGTAGATTGAGAGTCAGGCCTACAAATAGGAGGCCCTGGGTTCAAATCTGATCTTAGACCCTTCCTAGTTGTGTGACCCTGAGCAAGTCATTTAACCTCTATTGAGTATAGTTAGAAAATCTTGTACCCATGGACATCATCTCCCAGCATCCCTTTCCCTGCACCTCCACATTTGTGTCTTCACATGTTGTTTATAAATTTCCTGTAAGCTGCACCTTCTCTCTTCTTTTCCCCCTGCATGTGCGGCTGAGAAAGCTCTCTAGTTTTTATTTTCCTTTGCTTCAAGTTAGTATTAAGAAACTGTATACATATAATACTTGGAGTATTTGAATATTAATTTTAATTCTCACAATTGCCTAGTCCTTACTGCTCATCTGCCTTAGAACCAATACACAGTATTGATTCTAAGATGGAAGGTTAAGTGTTGTGTTGTTTGTTTGTTTTTTTTTAATATTGGGAGATTCTGGGCATGCCAAGAAACAAATAACATCATAAAAAAAAGAAAAAGATTATATTAGCTTTATATTATATT